>NW_027248280.1:13016341-13340924 GCF_041260155.1 Ptychodera flava | reverse complement strand
TTTGATACATTAATTCTACCAATCATCAAGCACAGAACACATCAAAAAACAATGGTCGCGGCTACGGGTTCAAGGACGTTCACAAGAAGAAATTGTCGCAGAATTGTTATGACTAGCTTTATGGAGAATATTGGCGATCAGCGTATGGTCGCACATCGAACCGACAAGTGTACGCGAAGACAAAAATATGATGTCCGAAGTTTAGTTTTGTTTTATTTAACTTAGTCATCGCCTTTGTTATCGCCTAAACATCCTCGGGTTTTGTTGTTTTTTTTTTTCGGGCAGACTGCAACATGAATATCTTCCCAATGCATAGAGTGCGGCCGTTCATGCAATCATAGACTCATGTGCTTTGGCAAACGGGCCAAGTTTTTGTACGTTGGTTAGAAACTAATGACAATATAGGTGAAGATGTTACATTAGTCAAATTAGGACAGAGTATTGAAGATTAAATTACTTTCATCGATCGACAAAGAAGAGAAAGAATGAGTCGGTGAATATCGAATCATAGACGGGAGAATCGAGGGTTTATGATCAATTGGGAACGAACATATTGCGATTAATTGACTAACACAACCAGAAAGGAAATTTTATTCAACTTTGAAAAAAAGTCACCGCCTTTCGTTGGCATAGGATTCCATGGCAATGGACCAACACATGATGTCGTTTGGGTCCTCAAAATCTTCTAAAAACGGCACGACGATAATAACTAAAATGAATGAACAATTAAAAGCCCGTATTTAAATGACACGATATCAGTTGTCGTTTCAGTTTTTTTCCTTTCTGTTAGATGTTTTAGAAATCAAACGGGAAATGCCATATTCTCGGTGCTCCGATTGATCCATCCATTGAGGTAAATTTCACTTCAATGATCCGCCCATGGATGTAAAAAATAGATGATCCGCCTCAGTAAATATCTGAAGTTTCTACAGGAAATCTCTCGTCCGTTCACGGATCTTTTTTCGTCTTTCATTTTAGTTTCAAGTTGTTTATAGGGTAAGGAAGCTAGAAATCCATCAAAACATCGCTCCAGGGTCTATGATCAAAAGTATGAGCGTGTTTTGTCATCAGCTGTCAGCAGGTCGTTTTCCAAACCGCGACAGGGACTTGAAACCCGCCATAGTGTCACAGGACACTAGACGTAGATTGCATGTAATTGTATGCTATCGTTTGGTCCGTTTCAAGGTTAATTGACTCTGAATAGCCTAATCATGGTCGTGACTCCCGTTTTTGACATAACTATGTAAATACCCATCGGGATTGAGTGTTCATGGCGTCCCCTTTCACTTTGACCAGCACTTTGAATCAGTCTGTGAATCGTACGTCCCAGCCCGATCAGTCTCTTGCTGATTTTTAAAACCTGGTGAATAAAGTTCTTCGTAGTCAGATATAATATTCTATTCTCCATTATGTAAAGATGAATGTCTCATTCATATTTTATTTAGACGAATATATCAACTTCTTGGTGTTTAGAAATAAGTGTGTTGCAATAATTTCCATCGGGGACTTCAATGATGAATTCACTCAGCGGTTCGCTAATGATACACAGCACTGTACTTCCATGGAGATCGTATCGCTGTTTTAGCAATCACTTTGATCGTAAGTTTTCATTCGACCAAAGTGATGAAATAAATGCTGACAAGCACTAACTATGTACAGACCGAGTTCACTTCACATTCTCACTATCGCTCGCACTTTCAAAGTGAGCACGTACACTTCAAGCCCTCACATTCGCTCTCCTAACTTTAGCCTCGCACTTGTCGATTTCCGGTACCCTTACATACCTTACGTCAGGAAGTCAGTCGTAAGGACGGTCGCATTTGCTGTTTGCACGTTAAATAAGAGTCTCAGACCCGGTGTCAAATTCACTCGCAATGTACATCACAAAGCGAAATTGGAGTCTCAAGTTCAGTCGCAAACGTGATCGTACTTTGACTCTTTTACGAACTGAGAGTCTCAGAATCAGTCGCATTCCTTTCTAATATCATTTGGGTCGTCAGGAGTTGGAAGTAGCAATTATTGGGCGATTCAAAGGTCGCAGAATTAGAGCAAGAATTACGGTCCACGAGGTTCCGATCAAACAAGGAAAGTATGGAGTGTCCGGTTTACGGCTGCACCGCCTATTCAGACACTGAGACAGCTAGGACACTCTCGCCATATACTGAGTATAGAGTTACCCTACGAAACGTATAATGGCAGAGATATTTGGCCATCGAAATAGTTTGAGAGTAAAATTTAGCGTCTTTTTTAACTGTGAAAGTATTTACCGACAAGGTTCGGGTGGAAACTACAACAGATTCAAAGGTCGATTTACGATGCAAATGACACTCGACTGGCCGAGTTACCTTCCCTCTCGGGTGATGTTATTTCATACTTCACATACGTGTCGGAAAAAATTACTCCCATCCTCCGCATTTTAGCGACACATTTCACCATATTCCCCACGAAAAAATGAATATTTCTTTGAAATCGCCTGACTAAACCAAAATAGAATATACCGTGCTTGACATTGAACTTCGCAATGGCGCGGCGCAGAGTAAGGGCGCAGTTTGGGCGGCGCAATATACCGGCGCAAAATGGGGGCGCAGTTTGAAATGCGCCGGCGCAGTTTGCAGGCGCACTTTGGTGATTTCAGACCACTTACATAGCTCGAATAGCTGATGTACAGCCAACAATCTGCCAGTTCAGCTGAAGACTTAGGGCAATACGTACAGAACTTGGAACAAACCCTGAAGACGGCATACGAGATTGCACACAAGACTCTCAAGACCAACCAGGAGAGGATGAAACGCGTTTACGACCTTAAAGGCCACACTAAAGCATATGACCTTGACCAATGCGTCTACATTTTGGACACAGCCCCAATCAAGGGAAAATGCAGGAAGCTTAGTCCTTCTTTGACAGGCCCTGGAATCATGGTGGAGAAACTGACGCCATGCCTGTATAAGGCCAAGATCAGAAGGCAGGAGAGCGTGGTCCACCACGATAGAATGAAGCTATGTAGGGACAATGTTTTACAAGACTGGATCCAAAAATATTGGGAGGCTGGTAGGAAGAGCTGCAGTAATCAGGTCTGTTCATGAGACAGAATGTATTGCGTGTGTGGTAAGCCGGATGACGGTAAATTGATGCTGCAATGCGATGCACGTTTTGATTGGTTTCATGCGCAGTGCGTAAGGATAGATCTGCCCACAATGCATCAATTTCAAATGTCACTAACATTGTTCATGTTCTGTTGTTCTTCCAGGGAGTTGACCCCACGCCATGGCACAGAGAGGTCAACTGACCCTTAAGGACGTTCAGGAGGCCATTCGCGCCCGACAACTACCAAATCCCGGAGGGATTATGGGCGCCCTCAGCATCCTGGAGATTCATGAAGTCCAGCACACAATCATCACCCTCTACTAAATCGCGAAAGCAAAAGGCAACTGGGAAAGGGTGCGACTCATGCAAGAGGCGGCCAACATCATCGTAAGTGTGCCCTGGATAATCAAAAAAATGCCTCACATTAACCCTAAGAAGAACGTTCGGCCACAAAAAAACCAGCACTGGTAGACAGCAGCACCAACCCTTACGGTATGTGTTGGGACATCCGTATCAAGACTTGTTCTGATCTTACCGTGATCAGGGAGGGCATGCCGGCGTCGGTGGGTCAGCCACCCTGCAGAGCCACCCAGGAGAAGAAAAGAATAACAACTGTAAAAGGTGCAGGGAGGAAGAGCCTTGTCCAAGCTCATCCAAGCAAGCAGGAAGTTTCTACGCCGGACGGCCGTCCCCCTGCCCTTTTCCGGGATGCAGTTTCGAATCGAAGGGGATGAATGAAGGAGCGCACCTTCCCCGATGCCTCCGTGAAGATCCACGACGCGTACACTACAACACCATCATTGATCTCCTGGAGTTCCTAATGAAGAAGCTGGTGGGGCCTAACAGGCCAATTTTGGCACTTTACGATCACCTGAAGGCCGCCCAAGCCCATGCCAGAATACCTGAAGGGGCCAAAGTCACCTAGAGACCAAAAACATGGCTAGTTCATGATCTTTACACATGCAAAGAAAGTTTGAACCCCGTCAACTCTGACGTAAAGTGTAACACCGATATGGTTACGTCATGGTAGTCATCGATTAATTGACTTTAGCATGAAACAAAAATACAAAGCAATGGCTGAAGAACAACTTTATGGCCATCCCGTAGTGCCAGTCGTTGAGGAGGACATACCAGAACTGCAATTGGAAGAAGTTCCCAACTATCACCTGGCATGGCCATCTCAGCAAAATCCAGACCAAGAATGGAAGAGGAAAGTGGATCTCCAGTTGGAGTCCACTTTGAGCGTTCTAGAGAAGTTGAGGTAACTCAACAAAGAAGTCAAGGACAAAAGTGCAACAAATGGTATCAGGCCGGGAAAATTTTCCAGCCATGAAAATGAGAACACTCATCGGTGGTGGTGGGGGTATAAAGACTTCACCGACTTCAAAAATGGAATCCTGAACATCAGGTAAGAGGCGTTAGCTTATATCTTACGCGGGAGGCAGAGAGGTGGTTCCAGAATCAACCAACAGAAGGGGACACCAACCAAGACATAAAAGTGTTTGAGAAAAAAATTATTGACAGGTTCTGAAAGACAAGGGCCCTTGTGGCTCCACGACCAAATCCTACACAACTGTTGGCAGCAAATGGGACAGACTTTGGAGCAGTATGCCATCCATTGAAAGAGCTCAGAGAGAAGGCTAGCAAGAGTGAAAAAGAACTGGCTTTCATTCTTCATTAATGGGCTCTTGCCGCCAATTAAATCCTTCATCGTAAGCAGGTCCCGCAGGATTATACGTCTGTATACCACCATGCGAAGACTGCAGAAGTAGTTTCAAGAATCTTTCCAAATGGCCTTGAGGGACAACATATAGCCACTTTGACGGAGCAAATGGTTATCATAAAGAAATATTTAGAACTTTAAAGAAAACAGGCAAACAAGGCAAGGACTCCATTCGAAGGCCCCCAACAGTCTACAGAGGAAGAACAGTTTTGGGCGCTAAGGTACAGTGCACTTGATGTTTCAGAATTGGCCATAGTGCTGCGAATTGTCAAACAATGCGAACTCAAAGAGTTGACAATCGGACTTGTTATTCATGTGGCCGCATAGGTCATATTGCTCGAAATTTTTGAAATCATGTGTAAATCAAAGGGCTAATTTAAACGCCCAAGGCCAAGTCATAATTTTGAAAGGCAGCCACGTTACGGCAAGGGCAAAAAGAATGATGATAAGGCTCAACAATCTGGAGTAATTACGGGAAACAAAACACTAGAAATTTTAGGATCTTCAAATGATGAATTAATTGATAGTAATGTTATTTCAGAGTCTATCCATGAAGGAAAAGTGCATGGGTTGATTGACACGGGTGGCTCATTTGACCTTCGGGTCAGAGAAATTATTCAATTTGGTTCCTGAATTACATAAAGTAAAATTTCAGAAATCGGAGGTGCCAAAAATTGTAACAGCGGGGAATGAAAACTTGATGTAATTGGGGTATTGGAGGTCCATGTACCAGTGTTTATTGCTGATAAATACGTCAAGTTGCATATTTATATTGTTGAGGGTTTACATCAAAATTTGATATTGGATATAGATTCCTTGAAACGATATGAAGTAGTAATTGATTTCAGTTCTGGGAGGATAAAATTGCGAGGTAAGGTAACAGAACTTTAAATGTAGCTAAAAATATAACAGTGCCATCAAAATACCGTCAATGACGCTGTACCTTCTCTAATGTGTGGCCAGGTCAGGGAATTGGTTGTTGGCATGGAGTTGTTGGTAAATAGTTGATGATGTAGGGGCATGAGGTGGGATATGGACCCAAAGAACCCAAAAGATGATTAAATACATCAATCAAAAAATTCTAAGCTACAGTATAAACTGCCTAAAGATAGTTCAATGTGGAAAAAAAGTTAAATAATTCAGAAATAAGAATTAACAGTCAAAATAGTAATGACGCACTTCCCTACTGACCTGAGTGCATGTGAAATACACAACCTGGCATCTGTAAATTAAATGTATACCAAGTGATCATTTTAAGTCACTTTTAACTGTTTTTAATGGATTTTCCAAAGAGTCCTGTGGAAATGATGAAAAACGCTTATCTGGTCTTGTGTTTGTAAAACCTCATGGCTGATAATTGTCATAGTATTCAAAAAAAATTGAAAGTGAAGAAATTACTGTTTTTAATAGGCATATTTTCCTTGAAATACATGACCGTGTAAAGAATATATGCTAAAAGTGTTTAAGAGTAAATTTCAATAATTTAATCTGTGACCAAAGGATTTTTATTCTTTGAGTTTACAAATTCAAACATTGCAATTTGTTCAATCATCTTGTTCAGTGCAAAATTTATAAAATGACTGAAAAATAAAAAAAATTGGCAGAATTACAGTCTTTGTGATGTAAAATTATGGGTTGACATCACGATAATTGTTAATCTGTTCAAAGTACTACTATACTATAATTTAAAAAAGAAAAGTTCATGCAGAAACGGTAACATATATTGTTCGCAATGTAGTGTTAATTTTGACTTTACATCAAAATATGCCTTTGCTGGATACCAAATATATGGCGAAATATTAAAATCAGCCATGTTCAGCAAAATCCACACACAGCATTGATCCTTTTCTAATTTGATATGCTTTGCTTATGTTATCCTTGTATGACAGTCAGTACAATATAGAACTGGAACACAACACAGTGAATAAGTATGCTGTAAATGAAATGGTGTGGCTGCATCCACATGCAGCAATAGGAGTGCCTTTGTCTCTCAGCCCTCATTTCCAACCTGTCCTATCCCTGAAAAACTAGTTTGGTCTTATATTTATAATATTAATAATTTCTGTATTTGTTAAAATGTGCGCATCTCAAAAACTTTTGATCATAAACATTTTCTTTGTTTTTTATAGCTGACCAGTCAGTTAACCTGTTTATTTTGAATATTTGCACATTTTTCCTCAGTATTTGATATTCAGAATACCTTCTTATTCAATTTGTCGTTTTCTAAAAGTTAAAATGTTCCTTTGTGTGGTCAAGCTTTCCACAAGCATCAAATGTGGTACTTCATATAGGAAGGTCTGCCTCTAGAGGGCGGGCATCATGAATAGTGTTTGTTAGTTATTTCCTCCACATAAACTTCTGATTGTACTGTAAACATTGAACACGGCTGACGTCCGATTTCCTGTCTAAAACTTTCACTCATTTTCGTTCATATGACTCTGAAACTCCAGGAAACGATTGGGAAGAAAGAGTTATCTTGAAATATTGAGGTACTCGCCGATACTTTGCAAAATTTAATGAGAAAAAATGCAAGGAAAATGCCGACAGGCTTACACAATGACCGTTTTCAGACTCAGAGGCATATGATCATCTGCAGATTATGCAACAGGCCCATATCACGTGAGGCCATGAGGGGATATCCACGCAACTCAGTACCAAACACTAGCGCACACAGAGTGAGCAAACACAAAGTGAGTACCCCTAACGTCAGCTCAGTAGTCTGTAATAGATCGTAGTCAACTAAGAACCTTAGAGAAAGGCTTAACACTGTGGCTATGCCGCTAAGTCCCTTTGATTTTTGTCACAGCTCAAAATCGTTCTCCTGCACCTCAACCTGAACCATGAACACCCCCACCAGTTTATGATATGACCAATCACAATTAACGGATCTTGACAGACGGAAGTATTGACAGACGGAAGTAGTTGACACCAGCATACTGGTTTTTCAACTCTAATACCTTCTCTGTCTATAAATAGACACGAGAAGGTAAAAATGAGAATTCATTGCTCCCGTTAGAGTGCCATATAATTATGGAGAGAGTATTGTGGCTGTACAAATCCAAGGAAATCACAGGTAACGCCTGGTATCTTAGGAGCAAGGGGTTGAGTACATTGTAACTGTAGAACAATTGAGAATAGCCAATACTTTAGATTCTGAAGTTAAAATCAGGCAAAGTACAACTATAGGTGCATTTTCTCCTCTATCAAATGACTGTCATATTTGAAATTTATTTGAATTATTGGGTGCTCAAATTTCAAATTACAGTCCAAAATTCGAACAACAAAACTATTGATTGAACAACAAAAGATCAATGAATCATGTGCACTCTTACTGTCAGCATTTGAACTTTGGTCTTGACACCAACTTCTTTTCAACTTGAACACATGTAACACAGGTACCAGTATAACTACTGGATATTTCAATGCTATTTGGAAAGTGGACAGACACTTAAGTTAATACACCAGACAAAAGTGGTCAAAACACTAAAAGTTTACAGTTACTGTCCTTATTTGAACAAAGTGTGGTACTAATTATACCTTAGAACACAGTCCCTCTATCCACCAGTCTTGAAACAGCTCCTGTTTCTTTGTTCAGAGCCATGTTGGTGTAAATATATCAATTAGAAAAATGTGATTATCCGGCCCTGACACCTGAAAGATTTTCATTCGCAACACGCTTCGTACGTACAGTAGAGCAATTAACACCTTTGAACAATAACGCATATGTTGCATTTCCAGACTGATGGATGGAGGGACAGCGCAGCTTTGAATGAACTCCATTTGTTCTTTATCTTGTACTAATTTATTTATAGTTGTTTCATACTATAGGCATGTAACCTTTCTGTCTTTGTCCCCTACAATGTAGTTCCAAGTGACGATGTACTGGTGTATCTATGCAACTATGATGCTTTAGAACCAGAAGCATCAGGTTATCAGGGAACAGCAGCCGTGTCAGTGAAATTTCAGGTGAAAATCACAGTCATTCCAATGCCTACTTTGATGAGACAAAACCATAGAAAAAACAAAATGCTGCTTAAAATTTTCAAATAATGGTACAAAAACCAATCATATAAGAAAGTATGGCTATATTGACATAAATATACACACTTAAAGAATGGAATGCTGCCATTTTGCCAGTTTTAAGCTATTGTATAAACTGTGACTTTGGTAGATATGCGGATGACCGAATTTGCATCTCATAAATATTTCGTTCAATTTACTATTTATTACCTATGATAGACCTATTTTTTAACTTGTGGTTCTGTAAAAGGTGTAGGTAGATTTCAAGTAGATATTCCATTGTTTTGGTTACAAATAAAGCTCTGTACACCAAACTTTTGCCTTTGCCACCTCTTTGCCACCTCTGTAAAATAGCGCTATTACCTTCTAGAAATAGTACTGTGTTTTTTGGTAATTATAGGGAAAGCTATTCTGTGTATGGAAGAAAAATATCTCTGTTAAAGATCTGAGCAGACAGGAAGAACTGAGGCGACATGAAGAAGCAGGTGTGTTGAGAAGTAACAAAGCTGATTGCTTTGGAAACCTACAAGATGAGGACCTTGCTGCTGTCCTGGAGATGTCTGACACACAGACACAAACAGAGTATGAATGTTTGTCTGGAAGTACAAAGTGGAAATTAAGCTATGAGAAAAAAGGTGAAACATTTGCCACAACCAGACAAAGTGAGGCATGACCACAGCAGTGTAGCAAACCACTCACATGTAGTTTTCATGGTGAGTTGGATGTATGATCCTGCAGTGTTTCTCACCGAACAAGAATATATGCAAAATTGTATGGCACCCAGTTGGACATTATAGTCTAGGTGAAAAGCCTTGTGTGTACATATTGGGCAGATCTAATTGTTCGGAAGCAGACCAGTTGTCCTATATTAATACAAGGGTTGCTGATCTGATAGCGGCAAAAAAACCTGTCACTCACTGGAAAATGTTCAGCATGAATTCGAAGACACCCACAGGTTCTTCCATGGTGATGGACCATCTCAAGAATTTGAAGAGGGTCAACAGGTCGGTGGGCTTTTCCAATACTTGTGTTGTGCAGATGCAAGACGACATGATGATGTGAGCTACTGCTACAAGATCAAAAGCCACTGTCGCATGATGACAAACGCTCTCTTGTAACTGAAAATAGTGCGATGTGGAAACGAAACAGATCAAAACATTTGCAAATCTACATGTCTGTGAAGGGGCTCAGAGAAGAACTGGAAGAGAGAGACGAAGATACTGAGGGGTTATGCAGGGCTCGAAATTAACTTTCTTCCCTGGTAGTCCCATTGGGCTACCATTTTCTGAAGTTGGTAGCCCAGTGACAAAGTCTGCAGGTAGCCCATGCAGGAATGAAGATTTTTTTTTGTAAAGGATTTTTATTTATATCTAGACAATGAAAGATTTATTTTGCATGATTCTGTCCAGGAAGTGAATTTTTAGTCATTTGACAAAAATATCTGCAGATCATAGCCTTAGGAGAACGGTATAGCATGTGTAGTGGGTAACGGTGACGCCTCAAAGTTTGACGACCAATTCACACATACACAGAGCCTATACGCAAATTTCGATGCTCGCCATGACAACGAATATTCACTCAGCACGTGTAAACATAACATTGCTAAAGATAGATTGGTTATGAATTTCAGGATGACATACAAATACATTCATGGCAACGTTGGCTATATTTCTCCTCATAGTACACTATCATAGGATGATCTCGTACACTTTGGAAAGCGTAATTTGTGGATGGCCTGACAGCTTTTTCTTTGGAGTTGAATAATTTTGTGATTAAATAACTATGAAAATGAATTCCATTTGCCATCATTTTCCGAGCCTGTCATCCAAGTACATCAGTTCATATCATATTTTATTGAAAGTTTGTCGCAATAAATTTGACTGCATTGTCGCCTTTCAATTTGTATAACAAAGTCATAGTTTGGCATTTCTGTGTCCAGCTGGGTTAACTGTATTAGCATCAGTCATCTCACTGCGCCCACTAAGTAATTTCATGTGTCAGGCTTTAGTAGTCCGTGTGGACTACCATTTCATTGGTTTGGGTAGCCCCAGAGAAAAGTTGGTAGTCTGTGGACGCGGGACTACCGCTATAGTCCATGAGCCAGATAGGTTATTGGTACCATTTGGGTGGGCAAATTCCACCATACATTTTCTGAAAGCCCAAAATCTGAACTTTCTGAAAATCTTTGGTGGACAGGTCGCAGAAGTAGCTTTCTGTCTCAAAAGTCGTTGTCATGGCAACAATACTTACAATCTTAAAAGCTAAGAATTTTAGATAAAACTGATATTTACGTGATTTCAAGACAGACACTGGTACCTCACATCATGGCCTTTCAATTGACCCCATGACCTTGAACATTCTGGGTCAAGGTCAATAGGTCATGCCCATAACATCTCAGAATTTCGATAAAATAGAGCATTTTTCATAAATACTTTTCTGCTACATTAACATAAAATATGATAGAAACTCAAAAACTTGTTCAGACATAGGCACAGATATGTGCTCTTTGAAAATTAGTATGTTATGTATCAGGGATGTTGTTGGTAGTGAGTAATTACCAAGGCAACCATCAGTGTGTTTTCAGTTATACATGTACTCTATGAGCCAGGCCCCAATTATGGTCAATTGGTACTATTTGGGGCAAGCAGAGGGCAATCTCACACTTTATATATTTTTGAAAGTTGAAACGCTCAATTTTCTGAAAAGTTTTGGTAGCTTAGTAATGGGTGAAAACCATTGCCATAGAAACAAACATCTGAATTATTTAGAAAGTACAATTGTATACAAAAGTGAATATCCTGCTTTATGAAAATGTTCATACCAAAATTGATAACATAAATAGGATATGTTACACATTCTAACTTTCACTCAAGATGTGACCTTAAAGTCAAGGTCAGGCGTACATGACCAAATGAGGTCAAAGTTCAAAACATGGAAAGTTTACATTTCAGGTGACTATGCACAGAAATAGTGTCTCTTTTGTTGTGCACTTTTTGACATTTTCAAGCAAGGTGCACTCTTGTCAGCAAAGATGCACTCTTGTCTTTGATAAACGATACATGTGGCTTCTACCGGTATTAAATTTGACCACATTGTCTGATGCTCTTTTCAAACCAAGGTCAAGGTCAATGAAAGAAGGTTAAACATAGAATAATGTGGTGATTTCTATGGTGTTACCTATATGTTTTTACACGGAAAGAATATTTATGGTACCAGTTTGTATTACACATCATAATTATCAATGATAAGCAATATCAACAAGCTTATATAAAACCTACAGCTATCAGCTATAGCTATACGTATTGACCAATAATGTATATCTTCAGAATTTTCATACTACTGTAAACAAACATGTGTCATTTTAATGTTTTTTCGAACGTTTACGTAAATGCAAAATCATTAGTGACATGACATCTGAACTTTAACGTGACAATTTGAACAACGTACTGAGCCCCAGTACTTATACCTTTATATGCGTGGCCCGCACCTGATCTAACAAAGAAATAGACCAGTCAGAAATAAGTTTTTAATGCTGCTGGACATCAGCCGTAAATATATCAACGATAGATAACAAAATGAAATGTGTCTGATAGAGCTAATAAAACTACTGTTGTGAACCGCTTGATCAAAAGTAAATAGCACTAAATAAAACAAACATATTAACGTTCATCGTTAACTTACTAATTACAAATGACCAACGACCAATGTTATGTTGACTTTCTATGATCCTCTACGTTTTCACCGGCAAAATGCAATGAGCAAAAAGTATGCAAGCCACACCCACCAAAAACTAATCAGTTCTTGCCATTTGCTAACTGAATCTATGTACCAGATTTGATTCTGATCTGATAAGCCGTTTTTGAGATATTGGACCAACAGACAGACAGACAGACACACAGACAGACAGACAGACAGACATCGCTGCGACATATGCTCACGTGTGTAAACACGTGAGCAAAAATGGACGCTCATCATGAAAATCGACGCCGAACAAGTAAGACAAGGGAATGCTTCTGAAAATGTATCAAGAGAAAATTATCAAATTTAAGCGATCTAGATCTGCGTGTGTATGCTACTCAGCTGTAGAAAGTCTTAATTTTGAAATTGGCGAAGGTTTAGACATTTAATATCTAATTTTACGGAACCAGTGGACAATGTAACCCTGTTGCTGACTGCATATCAACGCATTATATCATCGATATCAAGACATCAACTGTCAACCAAACGCTTGAACAAACTAACTGCGCATCGACGTAATGTTTATCAGATATTTATCAAATTTCCGGTAACGTTGTATTAGATTTGTCGCTTTTGGTCAATTTTGATGGGCAGCTAGCTGGAACGGTACGCGTACCCATTCCGGACAAGTGGTACCAAAAGTATTTCGTGGTTCAAGATTACCCCATTGCTTTTGTCATTTTTTGATATATCCCTTGGACATATAGTTACCTTGAATGATAATGATTATTGGACCTGTTTTGATGTCTCTTGTTTAGTAAATTAAAAATAAACTTTCAGAACCACTTGCATGGCTTCATCTCCTAACGGAAGCCTGAGTGGTAAATGGACAGGCTACACAATTTTTTCTGTTACCTAAAATGTGGCCAGATGTCACGCCCTGCTGTCAAAAGTCAGTGGAAAACTCTGAACAATAATAGTTCTGTTATTCAGATTCTGGAAAAAATCCTAGCGTTAGTAATGTGCCCAAAAATAAAGACAGCTAGGGTGTTTTTTTTAACTATTGTCCTGGGACATATACTATTTTGAGATGAGAAATAATGCCTGTCCATACATTTTAAAGAACAAAATAAGAAAACTTCGGCGTACTTTTTAAAAGAAAACTTGGCAGAAACGTAAAACGACATATATAGCGAAGGAAGAAAATATTTTCTTCCTGGGTGAACCTTCGTCGGAACATATTCGACGGGTTTGGAAATGATGTGAATGGCTCCAGCGGAATCAAATTCATTGACAGCTGAACGATAACGACCTAACGTCGTGTGGACGGCAATGAACGACTCTGGACATTTACGACCATACAATCTAATTCCATTTTCCAAATATTTTGCTGCACGGTATCGGCTCTTTCCTTGACCAATTTTCTTTCCTTGACCAATTTTCATTTATGTCGGGGAAAATTACTGAACTCTACAATTATCTCCATCACAGCGCTGTATCTGAACTGAACTCCATCTTGTCACTTGTTTACGCCCCTGGCTGTCCTTCAGTCTTACAAGATGTGTTCATATTAGCCATGATATCGAATTTTTGTCGAATATTGTAACAACGAAGCATAAGCTACGACAAATTTTCCAGCTGCTGTCGCCAATCACGACAAGGTAATTTTGGTACAGGTATGCCAGCTATCAAACACACGCTCAGACTGCATTCTGTAAAATCAAGGGTTTTTGTAGCAGACCCAGGCAAGCCTATGTGAGCCTGAGCTTGCCTGGGGCAAGCCACTGGCCTGCCCGAGGCTTGCCTTTTGTTGCGTTAGTTCTGCCGGGTACTGTATAGCAGCTGCCGTGGCAGTGTGCTTCTGCTGCTACAATATCCCTAGACGTTATAGCCATAATCCTTTCTACAGCATTTTCCCAAAGGCTTATGTTTGGCCTCAAGTCTACTGCTTGATGTAGGGGTTCTCGTGTTTAGCCCCTTTATTACATATTTTGTTCTTTCACAAATTATACATCTTTTTCTGATAGACTCCAGTATTTACATTTGTGGCATCCCTTGTGACACCCTAGACTCAGATTGCAGTTAATAGTAGATTGAACTGAATTTTCACATTCAAGTCTACTAAGTGTTTTCTTGTGAGAACACTTTCTCCGCCGTCTAGATTATACAATATGTAATACATTTTCAAATTTGCGAATTTTGGTTGCTTTGAACAAACCTTTCCAAACATTGAGTTCCCAAAGCTTATTAAGATGTGAGCCATAGCACCTTAAATGATACGTGGACGTAATATTTGCACATTTTTCGCCCGCTTGTTTTGATTAACATCCTCTGAAACATCCATTACGTTAGATTTAACAATTTTTTTCACAAACTAAATCGAGACAATGATATTGCGTGAAAAAAGAAATGCCACTTAATCTTTTTTACTTTATTGAAATATATATTAAATTACAGCGCTTGTCATTTTAGTGTGGAGTTTCAGGGTTTGGCACACACGGGTTACTTGACTGTAACGTACAAGTTGTTGTACTCCGACACATAACATCAAAGGATGCGTCGATTGCCGCACTTTCTCTTACCATGCAGAATGTTACGGAGCTATAACTCTGTAGCAGAACTTTTACCTAAGAGTGACAGTAATCTTTCCCGATACAGGCGTATGATTGGTTCAAACCTTCGCAGTCTCAGTCAAACACACCGGAAGACTATTCCATTTAACATCAAGGGATGTGATTTGCACTAAAGGGCGTGATTTTTACCGGGAATATTAAAATAAATGCAAAAATTGAAGCTATTTGTTATGAAATTGACTAAACATTTATTTGTATTGTACCCTGAAGGGTAACACTCACTCAGTGTAGCCAGGTTGACTTCCATAACGGAAACCACCTGTGTATTCAGTGTTCATCAAAACTTGCACATGAAAACTTGTTTCCGCCAACTTTGCTCTCTGAGCAGCGCAGATAGGCAGGCACAGATTGAACTCATTGCAATAAACAAGCATGGGTCTAGTACCAAGTCAAAATCCAATACAGGGGAAAACGCAGACAATTTTACACAACCCTTTTGGACTCGTACCTCGAGTCCTAATTAACAGACGTTTGCATGGATGTGGCTAAGAAGTTTGTGCACTGGCATCTCTGCTACACGAATAAAGTGCGCCGCGTACCGGAGTTCAAATCCAAACCGTGCGAGTAAATTTGACATATGTGTTTCGTTATTTTTCATCCGGGGGGGGGGGGGCATCAAATTTTTTCGTCTGACAAAGGGGGGGGGGGGTCATCTTTTTCACGAAAAATGCAGGGGGTCTATATTTTTTTGAACACCGGCGACAAGATTTTGCCGGCCCCAAGGCCGTAAAAAACTGAACGGTCCCTAACGGAGGGCTTCTCAGATTTGATGGCTTCTATGAACTCAACTTCAACGTCCAGTAACACTCTTGTCGACCACGGCGATAGTTTCTAGGGGGATTTACTGAACCGGTCTTGCAAAAATGTACCCAAATCTTCTTTTAATACGGTCGTTGCTGCCAATCGCAATTTCTTCGCTGTTTGTACATATGATCCACGAGGTACAAAACCAGTCGCCTGATCACCACCTATCTCCTCTATTTCGTGAACTACTTATTGCCAGAGATCACTGCTGGTTGCCTTTCCACGGGTGTAGGTTCTTCCCCGTGCATTTTGCATTATCTCGATAGATTACTCCAAGCCGATAGCTATACGAAGATACGACGATCAAACGTGGGTCCTTTTCTGTTCAGACCGACAGTTGTGACCGTTAAAACAACTCGCTTAAATTTGCATGCAACAACACTGCACTGTGCGGCATTCTGAGACATAGACAGAAATGAAAACGTGTCGTCTGTCTTGGATAAAATGTTGCATTTCCGTCTGGTATTTCTTTGTGTCGAACTGTAAACCTTGGCTGTGCCAAACAAAAAATCCGTGTGTGCCAAACCCTGAAACTCCACACTAAAAAGACAAGCGCTGTAAAGATTATTTAGGAGGTGACTAATTGTATTTTAATCACCAAAGGTTAAGTGAATTTCCATGTCTGAAAAAATAAGTGAGTATATGACCACAAAACCAATAGGATGTACAACAAATGAATCACTCCCTTGGAGTACTAGTGAAGTTTAATTTCAAGATGTTTGATTTTATTACTTACACAACTCACTTTTCCAGTTTTATAAGAAATATGAAGCTGAATTATTTTATATGTTGACGATTTCTTTGTTACTTAATTACTCGGATATTATATGCGCATGATATGTGTATTGTACATGCCTAGACAAAATTCAAAACTTTGAACAAAAGGCGGATAGATTCAAAAAAGGCGAACTGAAGTTGCAATTCTACTTGCTGTAGCAACATATGTAACATTGAAACCGACAGTCATTAAATCAGCGCAACTAACTGGACCAAGATATTCACGACACAGCAATCATTTTTCAGGAATTAAGGTGGTACGCAGTTTTTATCTCCGCTGTCAGTGACGTGGAGCATATCAGATAGGTGGATTGTCTGTCGTCATCCGTCATCTATCAACAATTGTTTATTCTCTGAAACTGCTGGTCTAATGCTTTCAATACTGGTATGCAACTCATTGGCTGAGTTCAATTAGATTTGTTCAAATCATGGTGAAATTTACATATTTGTATTTTGGGGCATTTCTTCCTTTTTATATCAACTTTGAAATGTGTTATGTGGGTTTTTAGGGACAACCTGCGTGAGGTTTATTCAAGTTGAGAAGAAAAGTTTCGTACTTGAAATTTTTGGGCCTTTTTTCGTTTTTGTTTGAAAAACACAATTTTCTCACAGTTATCTTTAAAGGTTCCTAGGTATTACTTCAGTTTCTTCAAATTTTGCTAATACTTGCATATTTATGGTAGAGATGAAAACAAGAGCCCATTATTATATAATAGTAATACATGCATTTGCAAGGATGTCCTTGTTCAGTGTTCCTAAAATCAACATAAGCAGATGTATCAGTATTACAAAGTTTATTTACAAACAAAACCTGACCCTTGTTATTTTTAAGCAATAATCTTACATACAGCAGAAGTCTATCGGCTGCTAGGCCTCTTGTTAAAGCTTTTCCCATGTGACCTAAGCTCCGCCCCAATGGAAAATAACAACCAAAAGCATTTATCTGGAGATACAGGGTAGCTCAACATGAAATCCGGAAAAAGTTATAGTATATCGGTATCTCTTGAGATCAGACTACTTGTCTACTCGTTGACAAGCTAATAATCATCTCCCACTAACTACGTTGGTCCGACACAGATACTCATTTTGATAAGTGAACATGTTACTTCAATCATGAAAACAAAAACATAAAACTTTGCCAAATTTTGTTTTTAAACAATCAAACACACTTACGTATATTTGCCTTTTGACCTCTTTTACTGTCGATATGACTTTAGTTGACATTGCTGTGTACTTAGCACACAAAAGTTATGATTTTATAACCATTAATATACATGCAAAGGTATGTCCAATGTCGCTCTATTACTGTATCTGAAAATGCATTGATGGTTGCTATGGTGATTGCCGCCCTGTCAACAAGGTATATGATAAAAAACACTAGTATTTTAAAGAGATCGCATTAGGTCTTATAGCTGACTAGGTTTTCATGTTTGTACTTTTGGTTTGGTAAAAATGTTGCAAAGCTATTTGCAAAAAATCCCACCTTAAACAATTTCTAAGTTGCTGAAGGCAATGCCTATTGACCTTGACCTACAAATCTAAAGGTCATGGGGTCAATTAAGAAGCAATGCGAACTATTGATATGCATTCTTAAATCAATCAAATATCTTTTGTCGTGTATTTGATAATCTATTTTACATAGTATGCTTAATTTTAATGCTTTTGAATGCTGATTCCATGACAACAATATTTACACTGAAAGCGTATTCAGCAAACTGTCCTATGAAGATTTTCTCAAAATTCAGATTTTCAGGTTTAAAAGGCGGCTTTGTTCCCCACTCGAGTCAAATGGAAGCAAATTGACAAAATTTGGGTCTGGCTCATAGGCTACATGCATAACTGAAAACACACATATGGTTGCCTTGGTAATTAACTCACTAACGACATCATCCCTGATACAGAACATACTAATTTCAAAGCGCACACATCTGGCTATTGTTGAGCAAGTTTTTGAGTTTCTATTATATGTTATGTAATCGTAGCAGAAAAGTATTTGTGAAAAATGCTTGATATTACAGAAATTCTGAGATGTTATGGGCATGACCTGTTGACCTTGACCCAGAATGTTCAAGGTCATGGGGTAAACTGAAAGGCCATATGTGAGGTACCAGTATGTGTCATGAAATCACGTAAATATCTTTTGCTGTTCACTAAATAGTCAGTTTTGTATAGTATTCTTAACTTTTAAGATTTGTAGTATGGTTGCCATGACAACAACTTTTGAGACAGAAAGCTACTTCTGAGACATGTCCACCAAAATTTTCAGAAAGTTCAGATTTCGGGCTTTCAGAAAATGTATGGGGGAATTGCCCACCCAAATGGTACCAATCGACCAATTTAGGGGGTCTGGCTCATGGACTACTAATTTCGAGCTCTGGTTATGGAAACCAGCTTTACAAGAAAATTAGTTTAATGAAATTCTACACGGAGTCAGAAGAGTGCCATCATTATTACAACAAGATCCTGAGGCTAAACATACCCTAAAAATATAAACATGCAAATTTCATCCCAATTTTTGCACACATAATTTACAATACCTAAAGGAATCTGCAAACTGAGTTTCAACCAAATCTGACCAATGATTACACAGTTTTAGCAATTTTTTTAGCAATATTTTAATTATAGATTGGGGTTTCTGGTCTCCACTGTGCATTGAATGCAAATGAGCTTGGCTGCAAAGGGTTAAGTAAAAATTCTCAAAAACGAACATTTTTAGTATACACACGGCGATTTAGAAAAACAAACACGATTAATGTTCATATGTAGAGCTAATATAGAATATATAATAGTGGTGTCCTAAACATGAAATTTAATCAGAAAACTGCATTCAAAATATGTATCTGGGAGTGTGTCTTTACCTCAAACTTAAATTAAACCCCAAGAAGTCTTTTTGTTACACTTCCAATTTCTATGTGTATCTGTGTTGTTCTTCCTATTGTTTTCTTTGTAGGGAAAGTCTGTCTGCTTAGCAAATATGATGTATTTATAGATAACTTTCAACGGTAGACAGCACTTGCAGGTGCAAAACAGGACTACCGAAAATTACTGAGGTTGCTGATATATGTTCTTTTCACTCCTGAAGAACTTGCCAACAGTGTTGGTCAAGGCATTAGAAAAACTGTTGACTCTTCATAAATATTGGATAGAATAAAAGTGTAATGTCTGAATAGTAAGGGTCACCTTTCAAAGTGATAAAATCATGGCATCTATTATGTCACTTGACAATGGTACGAACATGCATCCCTCAGAGACTGCCACCAATTTCATCACAGGAAACGTGGTTTCAAATAAAAATTAGCACATGCTTGACTTTTGCAGGCAGGCTGGCTAAGCCCTTCCATTTTCAATGCCTGGTATGCACACATTGTGTGCACAGAACACATGTTTTTTTTTATCTTACTCAAACAAAGGATGGCGTACACAAAATGCCGCTGTAATTAAGAAATTAGGCCGTTATTAAGGAGCGGACACACTTCAGATTACAGCTGGCGTGATAGGAGAATAAAAAACAATTGACCGCCAGTACATATTACCGTTATATATTCTTACTAACAAAACACTGAACGAGAAATTCAATGAGTACAAAATAATGTGAATAAAATTTAAAACATATTTCGCCACAGCTTAGGGAACAACTACAGTAACAAATGAACTTTTTATATGGTAGCATATCCCACTGATTGAAAGAAAGCTAAACACTGTTCCGGTGAAATATCAGTGACTGCCAGAAGTATGGCACATTCCAAGTTTTCACTTGCAAGTTGTCGATAGAATGGTTGTGTAAACACATTCTTTAAACATCTAAATGCAAACTCAGCAGCATTAAAATCTGGCGAATACGTAGGAGTGAACTTGAAACACATGGCTGCAGTCAAAAATCATGGCCAACCACTTGTGTATCATCATGAAGAAGAGAGTGGCAGAGTCCCTGGTGAAATTATCAAAAGCAGTTGAGAGGTTTTCCAATTTTTAAGGCCACTGGCTTGAAATTTGGTTGCTAGTATTTTATACTGGCTCTGGTAAAGCCAGTAAAGGCAACACAACTTATAAAGCTGAGTCAGATATATTATCTTAACTGTCCTGCCAATCATTTCAATGCTTTTAACGGACAAATGGTCACATCAGAATCCCAGCACACCCCATCAACTATCCAGCCTCTTCCCGATCTAAGAATCCAGCCATATCGTCCATTGCATCCACTCAATATCCACTCTCTCCGGTCCCTGGTCCCGTTCCTGGTGTGTTCTACCGGTCAAAGAAGTCAGCCTAGATGGGGAAAGATTGACCACACACCATCCTGGTGGCCGTGGGAATGCAATTTGCAAATCTGAAAATCGATTTCAAACCAGAACATTGATATGGTGAAGAAACATGGACAGTCTGTTTACACAGAGTGGCGTATCAGTGCTACAAATTTATCAAATTTATAATCAGGAACCAATTACTGGTAAAAATTTTTAGACATATAGGTTATTTGGTAATTGCACATCTGCTCTAACTGCAAACAGGCAGTAGGATGCCTTCAATGCTGTACCAGATGTAGCCCTGAGTGCCCTCATTGCCAAGACGAATTGCCAGATCTGATAGAAGGTATACAGAGCCTTGATTTGTTATTATCAGCAGTGGGCCATCCCTCCTCTATGGATGAAGAACTAAGTGAAGCACTTACACAGCGAATAAAATCCATGATTCTAAAAAGCAAAATGCATTTCCAGAACTACTTTCCATCGATCATATCAGGTTATTAGTCCCTGGAATTTCACTGTATAAACTCCATTCCATATACTTATTATTTTAATCAGGGACAGATGTATCAGTGATAACGTTTTCATTTGAATATTTTTCTGCACCAAGTGTCATTAAACAATAACAGGTCATGGCATGGATGTGTCCAACGTTCAGCCTCTTTTGCTCAAACAATAAATTACACTTGTCATTTGACTGAATCTAATAAAGATCAATAATGCAAAACGTTGTCCCTTTAGAAAAGTTACGCGGACAGTTTTGTCTAACAGGGTTTTCTTCTTGAGGCAAAACATCTTGAGACAATTTGCAGGAAGCAGTCAACTAAGAAACCCTGGCACACTACCTGGAAGTGAGAGCATTTTGCTAGTCTCTCATGGTCCAGATGATGGAGACAAGAGTACTGGGTCTAAAGTGAAAAATACTGACTGTCCAGATGATAAAACATTTCTCTGACAATGTTAAACAACATCGTACTGATACGTTAAATATGCATTATTTTTTTATGTTTTTATTTGTTTTACCGAGATAGTCATCACATACATAGTCCACAATGACTTATCTTATTTTGATCATGCCCATGAATGTTGTTGTTTCTGTTCACTGTTGTGGAATGTTGTAAGCACTGTCTGTCTGTGCAATGACTGATAAACTTGAACCAAAAAACTGGTAGATTGATTCACACGTGAAACCTGTAAGTATATGCATTCGATCATTATAAATCTTATATTGTATTACTCACTTGCAAACTGTGTCTACTAATTTCTAAAAAAAGACTCATTTCAAGGACTATACACTTTGAAAAACAGAGCACATTCAGTTCGCAAAATGTTGTTAGTCCCTGCAGTTTCACTGCATTGAGTCCACTTCAGTTACTTCCCATTTTAATTTGGGACACTTTCATCAGTTATAAGGCCAAAAAAGAAATGTTTCTGGTCAGCGCGCGCGTCACTTGAACAACAGCGCGTCACCCTTTTTTTTCTGTTTGTGGCCGGCGGCCGTGGCTGACACCAAACCAAAATGGCTGAAGAGAAAGACAAAATTCTTTGGGGGAATGATCAGTGACTGCATGAACAGTATATATGTGACTATATTGATAAAACTATAAAACTGACCCTCCTCCCTCCTTGAGGCAAAAAAAAATAAAAAAAATAAATAAAATACACGTCACCACACCATTTTTTAAAGAAAGACCTGACCAGAAACATTTCTTTTTTTTTGGCCTAACATCTTCAATTTTGATTTTTTTTACTTTTTACAAGGAGAGCAATCTCCAAAGAAAAGCGACTGAGGAAGAAACCACACACTGGTTTCGAAACGTAGCGTCAAAGGCCGGGGTCAAAGGATCACCCTGTCATTCGACACCCAGATTACGGCTACGTCTCGCCATGGCTTATATCTACACAAATAGCCAAACACACAAAATCAAACACAAACACAGAGAACGAAAAAATAGTGTAGGCGATGTGTGCAGCCGCTTTCCCTTTATTACATTGCGATTTCCTCCTAAGTTGAAAGAGGGCATACACGAGAATACCCCTTACTTTGTATGATGGGTATCCATCGTCTATAACAATACCCGTAATACAACAGACTACAAGCCAAATAAGCCGAAATACATTTAACCAGTGTAACCATCTTACTATGGCAACACTACTTCCTCAACGCTTTTATAGGATCCACCAAGATTCTGAAATCACACAAATCAACCAATAGGAACACAGAATTTTGAGCCAATCACAGCGCTCCAGTTCTAACGAACAATAAGGCGAAATTAACCAATCAACCACAACTTACAACAATAGAGAGATTACACAATCCAACACAAACATGCTATAAAAAGACAAACCACTCTAAACAACACATCAATCGACGTACACCATGAGTGACTTCGAATTTATCAGTGAAACATCGTCAGATGAAGACAACATTACACCAGGGCAACCCGATCCAGTCCAGAAACTTACAGAGTTTGACCTCACCTTCTCCACATCAGCTACAGCAGAGCCACAACGAGCGTCCGACAACAACATTCTCAACAAGATTAGAAGATCCAGAAGCCACATACAGTCACTATACAACACCGAACAAGCCATCAGACGACAGCAAGAAACAATCACACGATTTCAACACACAGCGAGGGTCCCTAGAAGCCTTCAGATACATCTGAAGGCATTTCTACCGGGACCTAAGCCAACAAACAAATTTATCAGCAAGTGGCAGGAGTCACAGTTCTCTCTAATTACTTACCATTACACCTATCCGCACATCAAAAAGCATCGAAGCATATATCAACAACTTGTAACAAGAGATAGAGGATCAAACACACCAAACGAACAAAACAGACGCAAAACGCCTGCTCAACCAACTAATAGAGACAGCCAAGAAGAGGGCAAGACAACAATGTATATGTCAGATGCAGATAATGAATCAGAGGATTATCCCAGTATATTGGCACCAATCACCGAAATCCCAGCCTTGAAAAGAAAACAAAATAAAAAGAAGCAAAGAGTAGTGTAAGTCCAACACAGAAGCCTTTGTGTGATGATAAGGACAGAGATGGTTGTGATATTGATGATGTCAGCGATGACAGTGTAAAAGATCCTGACTATGACCCTGGGGGGGAAATTTATGACGTATCCTCAGAGTCTGATCGGCAAAGGTTCTGACAATGTAGTGTGCAAAGCAAACAGTAATATTACAGGACACTCTTCCACAGGAGCAGGACATCATTGCTGGATACATGGGCCATGATATCAACATACCGGTACACAGAGAGTATTATAGGCTACCAGACCATACCCTGAAGCTTGCTAAGGTTGGGAGAATTTTAATATAAAACTATGAACCTGATAAAACTTCACTACATTTTCAACGCCATACAATATACGTAATAATATTCGTCACCAAGATTTCTTTGAAGCTCCGCTGTCAGCGACGCGGAGCTTATCAAATAGGCTGATTTTCCATCGTTGTCGTCCATCTGTCCGTCCATCAACAATTGCCTTCTTCTCTGAAACCACAAGTCTGATTGCTTTGAAATTAGATATGCAGTTCACCCAGGGTAACCTTACTTCAGTTTGTTCAAATCGTAGTGAAATTTGCTTATTTGTATTTTGGGGGCATTTTTTGCGTTTTTTGGTAAAAAAATCTCTGAAACCGCACGTCTGATGTCTTTGAAATTTGATGTGCAGTTTACTTAGGGTTACTTCAGTGTGATACGTTCAAATCTTGGTGAAATTTGGATATTTGTATTTTTAAGGCAATTTTTGTCATTTTTGGTCAAAAAATCAGTTTCAGCAAAACCGCTTGTCTGACTGCTGTGATATTTTGTATACAGATTTTTAGATATGAGCAAAATGTAATATATTTTCAAATTATGATGAAATCTTCAATTTTGTAATTTTGGGGCCGTTCTTACCATTTTTGGTCAAAAAATTAGTTTCTCAAAAAGTACTGGTCTGATAGCTTTGAAATTTGGTATACAGGTGCCTACAGATTAACTTAATGTGATATATATTTAAAGTATGATGAAATCTGCAATTTTGTATTTTTGGGACGGGACAATTTTTGCCATTTTTGGTCAAAAACCTTGTTTCTCCAAAACTCGTCCACTGATAGCTTTTAAATTTGGTATACAAGTTCCTACCGATGAAGTAAATATGATATAATAAAATAATGATGAAATCTGCAATTTTAGTTTTTGGGGGCATTTTTTGCCATTTTTGATCAGAAAAAACCACTACTCGTCAGCTAGTTTTGGTTGATATGTTCTTAGAGATAATCTTAATGTGATATGTTCAAATTATGATGAAATCTTCAATCGTGTATTCAGGTATTTGTGCAATTTTTTGTCCAGCCACTGACATGAGCTATCAAAGATTTCCAACTTCTTCATATCCACATGTGACAAAAATAGTTGTTCTCTATATAACACAGCGGAGCTATATCAGCTGCAAGGTCACTTGTTATACTCAATGATTCACTCCTGGGGCTGTAATGTTTCATGCATTCCTATCTTTTCTCTTTTACATGCACCATGGCACAATGTGCAATGTTGGGAGCAATTGGTTTTTCTTTTCCGTCAACTCAACGTGATTTATTTCTTCAAGTTACGCCAGATGAACAAACTACTGTAGAATGGTGTCCAAAGAATGGCCTTTTACAAAAGAGACGTAACTGTCAGTGCAGCAGAGATATGACGTTGCATAGCCGGGATACATACCATTGGTGCTGTCCTGACCACACTTTTATTACTATTACTATTATTATTATTGTTATTATCCTCTTGCGGCGCAACTATTTCAGTCTGCTCTGACAGTTGGTTTCATTAACGCCAACTACCTTTGTCACCATTCTACAGTTGATGTATTTTTGGTGTTTTAAGTTTTCAGTCGTTGATACATCTTTTCAGATAGTTTTTAGTGAAACTGTGCAAATTGTGGTATGCCCAAATGACTTTTTCTTAGTTACTCATTCCAAAGGAGATATATATTTATAAATCACGCTTGCTCACTCACACCCTTAGCAATGAAATAAGAACAAAAAAGATGTTTTTAGGGATTCTACTTGCTGTTAAATGATAATCCTGAAAGTAGTTATGGCAGTGCTAGGTGTTGTTTACACTACAAGATAATCTGTTTGTAAATGTTGATATAGAGATCAATCCTCTGATAAACAAGTAGGGAAGTGGGGTATTCCTAAGTTAATTGTAATGACATTGCACCCTTGCAGAAATTAATTTTGGACAAGAGATTAGCAGACAGACATGGAATGCAGAAAAAGAAAGAACTTGAGCTGGATGACTCTAGGAGAATTTTGCTTCATCTAACACCCACTGCACTCTAGTACAAGAAAAAGTATCTATACAGGAAATTAAATATCAGAAAACTCTAAAAGCCAAATAAACACATCACAGAAAATATTTTTTAGGGTTCTAAATGATGACAGATGGTTGCTATTAACAAAGTAAGTTATTAAAGAGACAATCACTTCAATTGAGCCAGCAACTTGGAGTAGTCACAATAACGTGACTGCTCCTACCTTTTCCAGCATGTTATCACAAATAGGTTTCAAGGAGAACAACAATTACAAATTTTACACACATCATTTTTAACAGAAATAGTGGATTTTGATGACGTTGTCAAACAGTACCAGGCCATGAGTACCAGATCACATGGGAAAGGGGCTAAGCCTCAGTACAGGCTTAAGTTACACAACATTTAGTGTAATTCAGTTAACTATCACTAACAGTCAGATGTCAATGAAGATTTCATTCAAATGTCTTGCCTGCAAAATGAAGCAACGTGAATCTGGCTGAATAAAAACATATTACTTCGTGTACATGGTGAAGACGCCATATTCAAGGTGCAGCAAAGTTCACTTCAATAATTCCTTGACATCATCATCCAACAGTAGAGTGATTATTACATTGCAACCTTTGATTTGTAGAGCAATTTGCATCCATTTATTTTCTTAATTGTTTCAGTGTTGCTTTGAGTGGTCAGCAAAGGGTAACATAGCCTACTACCTTTACTACTGAGAATGTCATATCCTTCTTTCACATGAATGGGTGTAAAGAATGTGCTACATGGCTGCAGTGCATACATGGTGACCCTGGCATAGAAATTCAGTGTCTACCAACATTCACTTACCAATGCTATCAACATGTATTGGCCACTGAACAAACGCAAAAACAAAGCAGCGGGGCGACACTCCCTACAGGAAGCATACATTAGGGAACCACACACCTTCCCAAAATCATGTGGATGACAATGGAAATCATCATGTGTGCTGGAACCAAGCATGGCTTAAAGTTATAAAGATGTCAACTGTTAACTATCAGGGGAGCTGTCCAACCCTCGCTCATGAATATGAAAACCAGTCTGTGAAATATCAGTCAACTGAAGAGGAATATAGCCGTGAAGTCAAAGCTCGTCAGGTTCTGAGTCAGACCACACCAGTGCAGATTTGGCATGTGAAAGCACCAATGAATGCCTGCGACCAAAGTGACAAGGCCAAAAGAGATGGAAGACCGGGAGGACTACTGGCACAGCAAATATGCCAAGGTAGCTGAGAAGACAAGTTCTGTCAGGCATGAAGATCAAGTGAAGGAGTTACAACAGGAAAATGATCGCCTACATCTGCAGTTAAAGGAGGAAAAACAGGAAGTTGCCAACATCTACGATGAAGCGTCTCATTGATATTGCTCAAAGCTGCAGATGTGTGTCTATACACGAAGCATGTCTCCAACTGAAATGTCACCCCTGTCACCAATGATCACTGCTTGTTTCTAGCTTGTTGGTTAAAGACCCATCAGTGTTCCTTGTCGTCCACAGTACAGGATATACATAGTCAGCGGTTATGGCTTTTCCAACATCAACTGGCAGATGAATATACTCACAAGGAAGACACAACACTACACACAGATGAAACCAGCAAGTTTGGAGACAAATATTGTGGTTTTGCAGGATGCGACAAGAAGACATGTACTATCTGGGTATGATGATCTATCAAACGTGGGCAAGCAGTGTGTGGATACACTCCTGAATTTCCTTTGGGGCATACACAGCCTGGTACATATGGCAGAAACAGCAAGATCAGTCTTCAAAGAAAAGGAGATCAGCATTTTGGCACCATAGTGACCAAAAAAAAAACAGTAGTCCTTTTGACAAGCACACTGAACCAGGAACCCTCAATGTGGTGCAGATTGCAGGCAAGGCATTATCCAGGGGTAGGAATGACAAGTTAGGGTGTTACCAGCGTCTTAAAATTTATTTTCTAATTTTTAAAAACAGCATAAGTTATGTATTGGTTCCTTTAATGCCTGAACGTAGACACAATTTTAATATTTTTTGCTAATGTTGCTCATGTTGATCATGTGTAGAGATCAATTGTTTGTGTGGGGAAAGCTTAAACACAAACTAAGGAAAGAATCTACATTGCGACTGATGAGAAACCACACTCGAGTTTCGAAACGCAAGCGTCAAAGGGCCACTCTATCAACTTTGTAACACCATAGGTCTGGCTGCGTCTCGCCATAAGCTTTCCCTACACAAACAATACATTAGCGTACACACTAATCCAAACTTCCCTACAAATATCCGAGGTGAAACAAACATTTTTATTAACACAAACAATTGGATAAGAATGTAGGAACACATTTTTGAAACGATTCAAACACAAACTTGACACAAAAACATTTTTGGATAGTTAGGTGGGGAGCCCCTTTCACACTTTTTACATCCGATTTACTACTTATCTCTGCCTAGCAGATTTAAGTCGAAAGTGGGCAAACCCGAGAATACCCTTCAGTATCCCTCATCTATCATCACAAACGCAATAACAAACCATCATTACAACAATACAAAAAGTGGCGGGAAAACATGCTATGGCTTTGCAAAACCCGAGTCACCTATCTTTCTTTGAACCAAAAACAAAAATCAGGATCATCGGATCCGACACACCAACGAATCAAATCTTTTGAAAAAACGACCAATCAAAGACAGTCTATTTGAGACAACCAACCAATCACAAAACACTCCTATAACAATAGACTTCCTTGTCTGTCTACCATAAATTGGGCAATGATTTGCCCTCTCCGACATACATTGCTAGAATGGAACTGAATCTAGTAGATAGACCAAGCCAATCCTCGGACGACGAAGACCTGACACTCATCCCGGCAACTCAGCCTAATTCAAGAAACAGCAGATGTAAGTCACCAGACTTAACATTTTCAACCCCTAGGCCCAGCTCAGATCGCGTCAACAACGAAGTTTTCAGCTACCTGAAAAAAACAAGAGACCTACTTCAACAACTATACACTAACCAACATTACATTGAACAACAACGGTCATCAATCCATAGGTGTTTGCACGACAAAGTGGTCCCACAGAGTCTGCAAATTAACCTAAAGGCACAATTACCAGGCCATAGACCAGATCAGGCGTTTACATCAAAGTGGCGCAAACCGGAAAGGCACAGTGGGCTCAAATTGTTGAACTTATCAAAAACTATCTCCCACTGCATTAGGAAGAAAACAACACACGAATAGACAACACAATGTTGAACTTATCAAAAACTATCTCCCACTGCATTAGGAAGAAAACAACACACGAATAGACAACACAATCAAGGCAACAAAAGAAAAAATAGCGTCAATGACACTGTAGCTCCCATCCTGGACTATTTAGTGTTTGTTCTTTGGTCAGATATTTGAACATGTGTGAAAGGATAAAGTGCATGAAGTGAAAATACTTAAATGAAATGTACTGGAGACAGTGAAATATGTTTAATGTAATTATTCAGAATATAAAATGGAAAAAATACAGAATTAGATATATCGAATACTGTGATACAACCATTAACTCAACAAGTCATTTACAATGACATAGTCCCCACTTGTAATAGGAGTATTAGTCTTGATGGGGCAGGAAAATGTGGTCATTAAGAAGTATCACTGGAGTGTATATGTTGGGATCTATGGGCACATACGTCTATGTCGTTGTTCCCAATTTGAAACCTATGAGGCATGTCTAGGTTATGGTTCTAAATCGGGAAAAAAGATCAGACCTCTAGCAGTATTGGCCAGCCAAGAAATACATATGCGCATTATAAATGAGGTACAAGATGTGACATCTTAAGGTCTAATATCCTATCAAAATTGGAGGGTATAGAACTTGTGGTTACTGAAATATGCATATATATGTATAATCAAGGTCAAAGGTCATCGAGGTCACATGACATTTTGAAAAAAAAAATTATATTGCTAATTAATCCCTATATGCCAAAAATCAGATCTCTAGCTCTATTCGCTTGCCCAGAATTAGATGTGTACATAATTAATGAGGTAAAGCGTGTGTTGTCATAAGGTCTCCCATCCTACTAAATACAAAGGACATAGCACTTGTGGTTACTTATTTATTGACATAAACATATATTTTAGGTAAAAGGTCATCGAGGTCACATGACATTTGGTCAAAAAATTTCTCTCCTATAGTTATCCCTATATACCAAAAATCAGACCTCTAGCTCTATTGGCTCGCTCAAAATTAGATATGCGCATAATTATTGAGGTACAGTATGTGGCGTCATAAGGTGTCCAATCATACCAAACATGAAGGGTGTAGCACTTGTGGTTACAGAGTTATGGAAAAATATGTATATTTGAGGTCAAAGGTCACCAAGGTCACGTGACATTTTGTCAAAAAATTGTTTTGCTAAGTTATCCCTATATACCAAAAATCAGACCTCTAGCAATATTGGCTCGCTCAAAATTAGATATGCGCATAATTAATGAGGTACAATATGTGGCGTCATAAGCTGTCCCATCATACCATACATGAAGGGTGTAGCACTTCTGGTTACTGAGTTATGGACAAATATGTATATCTTAGGTCAAAGGTCACCGAGGTCACGTGACATTTTGTCAAAAAAATTGTATTGCTAAGTTATCCCTATATACCAAAAATCAGACCTCTAGCTCTATTGGCTCGCTCAAAATTAGATATGCGCATAATTAATGAGGTACAATATGTGGCGTCATAGTCAGTGTTGTCCTTATATTTAAAAGTAGCCGGGTAATTTAAGAAAGTAGACGGGTGGACTGCGAGGAAGCGAAGCGACCGAGCGGCGAGTGAGCGTAGCGAATGAGGGGGGGGGGGGAGAGCGCGAGAGGGGAGTGTCCCCCTCTCGCAAGGCGAAAAATGAAATTTTGGAGTGGAAATGGTGTTCTCTGGTGGCATCTGAGGTGACATTTAGCTGAGACTGAAACAGTACTTTTGTTGTGTGTCTTAGACGTGGCTCACATACAACAAAACAAACAAACATGATTTTGTTTTGTTTGTATTATTTATGACACACTTATGGTTTTATTTGCAGTGAAGATGTAACATTTAATCTTAAATCACCCGCTGTCTGCTCATTTCATTGCTCATTTCCCATTCTTCATTACCACATAGTAGTTTCCCCAAACCATCAAACTCATTCTATTCTAATCAAAACACATTCGCTTTTCTTAAGAACAACATTAGACTTGGTTCAAGTCGGTGAATTTAAAAAAAATAAAATCATTTATAATAGTTTCTCTCGTGTCTATCCTATTTCATAAAAACCTATCCGGAATTTGGCAGCTCACGCCAGGTTTTCCCAGCGATTGAATGCGTCACGTTTGAGTCTGCGCAGTAGTGAGTTAGTTTCTGCCGGATTCACCGGGTGAAACTCCGCTGTATAGCGTTCACTCCACTCATCGCGTTCACCCTACTCATCGCGTCCACTCACGCGCGCGTTTCACATGAAAGCAGAATACAAATCATTGCGTTCACTCCACTCAAACATTCACAAATCACAGACTTGAACCAAGTCTAGAACAACATCGGTGAGATAATTCACTGTAACAGTGTTCGCATTTACGAAAAAAAAATGCGTATGTAGAAAACTCATAACAATGAAAAAATGCATAGAGAGTCGATCGCATTGGATTGAGTTTCTACGCGTTTTTTCATTGTTATGAGTTTCTATACGCAAATGGTTGCGAAAGCACTCTCCGCGACTGAGCTTAGGCGAAGACCATACTCGTAGTGACCGTGACGTTGGCAGCCAGCGCGGCGGCGGAAAACTAGCTGCAGTCTCATGAACCTCAAAATCACATCTTTTCGGCGCTTTTTTCTCACAAATTTAGCGAAATTGAAGTTTTTCATACATAAACTAAATATCTTTTTGGAATCAAGTATACCTTTCGAACGGGCTTTCTTCGGGTAAAATATTCCATCGGCAAGGTGCCAGTGGCCGACGCATGACCTAAGATGACCTTCATACTAATCAAACCAATTACACTGCTCGTAACAAAGACAGCACTATAGGCGCGTCCATCAACCAATCACACTATTTAACAAATAAAAGATCGGGCTCAAAAGGCCACAAACGGGTATTTAGAAACTGTTTTATGTTTGTGCAGTTCCATGCGGGAAAGGGGTCGCGAAACTGCTAATCTTACGCGTGTGCCGTCTAACAGCTGGCAGTGCAATCCCGAATTACAGGTCTATAAATAATCTAATGACGTTAAAAGTAGCCGGGAAAAAAATGCAAAACAGCCAGGTTATTTACCCGGCACCCGGCTTCTAAGGACAACACTGTAAGGTGTCCCATCATACTATACATGAAGGCTGTAGCACTTGTGGTTACTGAGTTATGGACAAATATGTATATTTGAGGTCAAAGGTCACCGAGGTCACGTGACATTTTGTCAAAAAAATTGTATTGCTAAGTTATCCCTATATACCAAAAATCAGACCTCTAGCTCTATTGGCTCGCTCAAAATTAGATATGCGCATAATTAATGAGGTACAATATGTGGCGTCATAAGGTGTCCCATCATACCATACATGAAGGCTGTAGCACTTGTGGTTACTGAGTTATGGACAAATATGTATATTTGAGGTCAAAGGTCACCGAGGTCACGTGACATTTTGTCAAAAAAATTGTTTTGCTAAGTTATCCCTATATACCAAAAATCAGACCTCTAGCTCTATTGGCTCGCTCAAAATTAGATATGCACATAATTAATGAGGTACAATATGTGGCGTCATAAGGTGTCCCATCATACCATACATGTAGGCTGTAGCACTTGTGGTTACTGAGTTATGGACAAATATGTATATTTGAGGTCAAAGGTCACCGAGGTCACGTGACATTTTGTCAAAAAAATTGTATTGCTAAGTTATCCCTATATACCAAAAATCAGACCTCTAGCTCTATTGGCTCGCTCAAAATTAGATATGTGCATAATTAATGAGGTACAAATCCGAGATATATGCGTGAACGGATGGACTCACGGATGGACGAACAGACGGACATGACCCAATCTATAAGCCCACTGGACTTCATCCGTGGAGACTAAAAATTGTGTCACTGCATCCTCTTTGCAATATGAATACGATGAGAAACTAAATTTTTATTTTTTGTGGCTTTATACATGGGAGTCTATGGAGATCTGCCTTATACATGGGAGTTATGGACGTGTAAACTAAAAATATGCAAATTTCACCACGATTTGCCCAAATTTGGGAAAGGTCACTCCTATGCACTTCCATACCAAGTTTCAAATCAATCGGACTTGTGGTTTCAGAGCAGGAGATTTTTTGACCAAAAATGGGAGAAAATTACAAAAAAATTCATGAAAAATAGCAAGTCCAAGATACTGACCCAAGATGTGCACAATCATTTCATGTCAGCCCAAAGTACTTACATGCTAATTTTTCATGTAATCTGCTCAGTGGTTATTGAGTTTTTTCAATTTTGACTGTTTTTACATTTTTTCACTTAATTTGCATATTTTTGGCAATGACAACTTCATTTGAACAAAATCTCATCTACAGCCCATCATCCATGTACACACCAAATATCAAGATGAAATGTACAGCGGTTTTGGAGTTTTTGATGTTGACGGACAGACATACAGACATACAGACATACAGACATTTCCCTAGCCTATAAGAATAGCTTCCATTGCCATATATACATATGGCTATGGGAGCTAAAAATCAGCACGGGAGAAAACAAAGCAAGTTGTCTATAAGAAGCTGTCTTTTGCTTATCCAGTAGTACTCATTAATGTCAGAGCAGACCTCTATCAGCCACAAGAATGGTTGTTTATAATTGAAAACTATAAAATTGCTATGCTACGTGGGAGCTGTCTGAGACACTGTGCAACTAGCATGCAAACAAGCCATTGGGAACACACTAGGTAACAACAGTGATTATGAGCTGAAATCAAAGACAACGATCAAGGTGATAAATTCTACTGCAGTTGTCCACGCGTATGAAGACAGGATACAAACCCTTGCTTCTCCTTCTCACTCCCCATTCCCTTCAACTTCTGTGTCTCTCCTCTCTCCTTTTGATCCACCTTCATTGTCTTATCTGTGCAATCTCAGTCCTTAGATTTTCCTGAAACTCCATTTTCAGAAGACTTGGTCTATAAACATCAAATTCATTTAAGGTTCTTGGCGAGGCAAACTGATTATAATAGTCCATTTCTTCTGGAATATCTGATTTATCAGAGTTTCAGGAAAAGATGCATATACGCCATTGTATATACTTGAGTTATAAGAAGAAATCAAACTTCCCAAAAATATGATAGAGAAATGTCAAGACGAATGTTCAGATAAAAAAGTTCATAGGGACTGGAAATAAATCACATGGGGGGGGGTGTTTTTCGAAACACCGCTGCAAAAATAGTTTGTAATCAGGACAGCCCACCTGATTATGAGCCAGAGATGATCCTTGATGCCGTTACGGGCGAGGTCAGACCCAGAAGCCCAGACGACGGTGATTTCACCACCGAGTCTGACTCGGAGGTTGACGAGGATGCGGCAGAGGACGACGACTTTTATGACAGGCAGTATGTAGGTGAGGCAAGCTCTGACAACAACGATGACATTGCTGCTGTGTTGGCGGAGGATGACACCCCTCCTGTCTAGTGTATGTCAGAAACTACAGATGCTAATGAGGAGACTGAGTTTGACCATGAAAAGAGACAGACCTTCACCTTGCCCGGTTTGTAAAATAGACCATCCATCGCAAAGGAATCACACCTGCCCAAGCATACGGGTATTTTGATCAAGCTGTTCAGAGAATAGACTTTACAGACAATAAAGAATTTGGAAACGTGAAAAACTTCAGAATTTTAACCAAAGTCCTGTTGAACATGCTGGAGAAGTACAAATGGATGTATAATGCAACCACGGAGGAATTAAGATTCAAGTCTTGATTTCAGAGAGACCTTAATTGCTCGATATGAACAAAAGGGACATTTTATACTTAATGTTAAAATTGGATGTTTTTCATTTTTTTCGTATCATCATAGATGTAAGTGATTTTAGTTTACTTACGAATTTTCAGTTTTGTCTTTACTTGTCTAGGAAACTAGATGTATTTCCAGAAGAGGCTCTTGATGTACGTACTGCTTAAGATTTTACAATCTTTAAATAAAGTCTTGATGTACGTACTGCTTAAGATTTTACAATCTTTAAAGTGTTACTTTATACATCACTGTCACTGTATTTTATTCATGTATGTTTTTTTCATATGATAATAATTTACTATAGAGAGGATTCATGAATCAACTCATGAATGAAATTAAGGGTAAAAGAGCAAAATCAATTTACAACTTCCATGTTCCATTTCCAGAGTAGTACCTCCTACACTCTGGAACAGATATTCGGCATTTTCCATGCCTGTCTAACTTTTAAAACCATTGTTAAAACTGTCCTTTATAAATTAAATTAGACTCTGGTTCAAATGGTTTTTTTATTTTTTGTGATGGGTTTATTTTTTTTCAGCATCCTTAATCACTTTTATTCTTGACATTGATCCATTATAAATTATCATTATTATTATTATTATTATTATTATTATTATTAGTCACAGGTACATGCAAATATGACCACATCACTCCGTTTTAATTGATTGACACTAGCTACCTGTCAAAGCTTGAATACATTTCAAGATTTTACTAACTACTTTTAAAGCCCAGTAATGCTAACTTTCGATGGTTTTTTCATTATTTTTATTTAATATATCAATGGTAACTTCTTATTCTACTCCCCAAAGAATGTTTAAACACCCACTATTTAGCTTTCCAACTTTGCGTCTATACCTGTAATAAAATGCATTGCTATTGTTTAAATTTGAATTCTAATGTGGACCACAAGTCAGTTTTCAAGAATAACAATGCAGTTTACAACCATAGGGGCTGAGTTGACAAGCTGAATTCTGTGTAAATCAACATTCACTAGGAATTATGGTTCACATTCGAAATAACAATGGTGAAATTATTATTAAAAGTTAGCAGCACTGGGGCTTTAAGATTGTCAGATGTGATGCACCTCTGTATTTGACTGATTTAATTGACCTGTATGTACCGGCAAGAGATCTACTATCTTATGAGAAATTCATGTGACTCCTCCACGCGGCTATTTTAATAAGTCCTACGGTCAGAGAACTCTTTCAGTATGTGCTGCTTTGATACGGAATGCACTTGCGCCAGAGAAATTACATCAGTTTCAGTGCTTGTGCTTGTCTGATCGCTGTGATATTGGTATGCAGAGGGGGGGGGGGGGCTGGGTGATGGATGGCCAGATTGTGGCAAAATGTGCATATCTGTATTTTTTTTGAAAAATCTGCTGTTTTTGGTCTATTGTCTCTAAAAGAAGTGGTTTGAGATTGTAGGACAAAAAATCGGTATTTTACCCCTTTTCTTAGCATGACTCTCTGCTATGATAGATAAATCAAGTTAGCATTCCTCTGTGTTAATTTTACAGATTAAGACTGTAATCAAATGGCCCGAGATCCCACGTGAAAAAGCATAATGGCTGTAAGATGACAGTCTTCCGCTGCCCCTACCCATCCATGAACTGAGCACTGGCAGTGGTGATGAAGGTGATGAGGACGACGATGATGAGACTGCACCCTCTGCCATTCCTGATGTTGGGAAGTGGGTGGCTGTCTCATTCCCAGATGGAATGTATGTTGGAATGGTTGTAGAGACAGAAAATAAAAACCAGTGTTGTTTGGTTGACTACAAAGAATACGTAGGTAGCAACATCATCCAGGAGTTGAGGGGAGAGGGGGACAGGTTTTATACACAAGTCAATTTTATCATGAGTGAAGTTAATGTGCTAAAAAAAAAAGAATGGTCGCTACCTTGTACCAGAATATTCTCAATAAAAAAAGAATATTCATCATTTTCAAAAGAATTTGGGGTACACCCCATGCATTGGGAACGGTAAAATGATTGCATGAATATGAAATATTTTCTTTGAACTTACATCCATCTACTGATTTGGTATTATGATCCAATATTACACCAAACAGCCATTTTGTTGCAATAATGTCTTTGAATTCTTACATCTGGGAACCAATTTTGTTCCGACTACCCAAAGTTCTCTGGGGCATACATGTGCAGAGAATGGTCATTTGCAAGTAACATTCTCTGTGAGTTGGGTTAATGTCAGTCCAAAGCTACCTAGAAATGAAAAAAATATTACAATAGTTATTTTTTTTATTTTGATAAGGCAACTTTGATGTATTGGGTTAGTTTTCGATGACATTTTAAGTGATTGTAAATTATTTTGAATTATCTTTACGTTAATTAAAATATTCAAAATGCTCTTGAAAGTGTTATTCCACAAGCCGTGGTGTAAAAAGTTATCCTTTTAAGTCGTGGTTTGGCAATTGTCTTCATGGGCACAATTACTGTGGTACACTTAGGCAACATTTTCTGTTGTCTTGTTTGTTTTGTGTGATTCCTAATGTTTTCTGGTGGTCTCTATAAACATGAACTGTGTATGTGTCATGACAGTTGTTGTGGCATGCAGGCAGACTTACTGAAGGGTTATTTTCAATATAGGGCAGGTAAAGTCAAAGTCTGGCATGAACTTATGGATCGGACTCTTTTTGTCCATCCCCAACCACTTCATGGACACCTTTGAACAGATTGTCTCGACAAAAAGGCAATACACTATGGCATACATATGCACATCATTTTATTTTGTGATGTAATCCGGACAGCCATTTGTTGCAATTTCCACATCTTTAAAACCATAACTCAGACATCCCTTGGCTGATTTTGTTCAAACTTGGCATAAAGGTAAACTACTGTACCATACCATGTACATCACTATTATTTCATGATACATTCCAATATGGTCACCAGACAGCCATTTTTTTGCAATTTTTTTAGCTCTGCTGTCAGCGACACAGACTTCATCCAGTAGGTTGATTGTCTGTCTTCTCTCCGTCGGCAATAGCCTAACCGCTGCTCCTGTTGGTTTGCAATTTGATATACAGTACACTTTAGGTGATCTCAATTAGGTTTGTTCAAATAGTGCTGAAATTTTCATATTTGTATTTCGGGGGCAATGGTCAAAAAATCTTCTCTGAAACTACTTGTCAGATTGCTTTGAAATTTGATATGCATGTTTCTAGGGGCAACCTTGGTCAGATTTGTTCAAATTGTGCTGAATTTGGTATATTTGTATTTTTGGGGCAATTTTGCTGTTTTGATCAAAAATTGTTATTCTCTGAAACGTCTGAATGCTTTGAAATTTGATATGCAGGCCCTTGGGGTTGACCTCAATCAGATATGTTCTAATTCAATATTTGTATTTTGGGGCATTTTTGCTGGCTTTGTATTGGAAATGGAACAGTGTAAAACCATATTATAAACTACATGACAGTTTCATTTCTAATGAAATGAGAGAGAAGTGGCCTTGATACTTTTTCCTTTAAGTGTAGTGTCATAGCAAATTTTTCAATAAGAGACAATTTTTGAAAAACTTCTTTCATAAAGGTACAGTTGCTTTGACATTCAGTCTGCAGGGCCTTCCTGATTTTCTTATTTGGTATTAGAAATATGATAAATACAAAAGAGGCATTATAGAGGGTAGGAGATATTCAATTTTACTGGTTGAAAATTGTTTCTTTGAGACAGATTATCCATTTGCTTTTTAATTTTGTTTATAAGTTTTATATTGCCCTTTAGGTTTATTTGCCAACTACTGTCATCTAATATCAAATATATGTATATACCACAGCTTATGTATATGGCTGTGTAGTTAGGGTTTGTAATATATACTGGTACATGTGTTGAAAGATATAGGCCTATCTGTCATGTTAAAGCAACACTATCTCTATTTCTATTCTGAATAGTAATTTCGGTTTCTTCAACACTCTCAAAAGTTAAGAAATGTCCAGAATTCAGCTTATTTAACCCTTTCACCACCATGGTTTATCCCAAACTATTGTAATCAGTGGTGAGTGTGGACCTGTTCACAGGGAAGTGGGATGAACAGGTTAAACTGCTTGTACATGTGTAATGAATAATGTTATTGTTGACAAATTTTAGTCCAGGCTAAATTGAAATGTAAGCAGTAACACTTGACTGTACACACATACACTTGTACTCAAAATCTGATAGCGGGGCATTTCAACATGCTTTTAGGGGTTGAACAGGAAGCTGAGAGTAGAAGTGAACACAGAGAAATAACAAGAAAGACGTCGAAAGTTTCAACTACTGTCTGTTTAATTATGATGTAAAGTAAAGTCCCATAAACATGTCATATATTTAGTCAAAACATGACTATGCTATTAGTTTTTTTATTGAATGTGGAAAAAATTAATTTGAGTTTTTTTTCTTCTATTAATAGGCCAATTTGTTTTCAGGCATGCTCTGAAACATGTAGTTCATAGTATACAAAGGATTTTAATAGCGCCCTCGTTGGACAGTCTTTGGATTTGGAGTCTGATTGATTCTTACCAGTGAACAGCGAGTCTTGCTGATTCTCGCTAATGAACAGCGAGTCTTGCTGATTCTTGCCAATGAATGGGGAGTCTTTATGATTCTCGCCAATGAACGGCGAGTCTTGATGATTCTCGCCAGTGAATTTCATTTCTCGCTGTACTTAGTGAGAATTTCCATCCTCACCGGTAAGAATTTGTTTTCACACTTGATTCTCGCCAAGGAGTGCATTTCTCACCAATCTCACAGACAGCGGTGAGAATAAGAGCAGATTCTCACTGATTACGAGAAAGCGTCAGTTTCTCTCTCTAGTCTCGCAATTTTTCCCTATAGCGTTTGTGCTTGTCCACTGAGGCAAGGACCAGCAAACCTATGCATTTAATCTGTTAAATGTGAGAAAGGGTTCTTCCTTCATTGTTTAATAAAGTGGACAATCAGGACTATGTCTAACCTATGTTCGAAGTAGAATGTTATGAGGTGGTTATAAGCATCCTGAAGAAAAGCTATAATCACAAGGGCAGGGCTCCCATAGAGAGCTAAGCCGAGCATGTGAACACCCTACATGAGCAAAAAAAAACTTAGGCTGAGTGTGAAAACGCCCTACATGAGAGAAAAGAACATTGGGCTGAGCATGAAAACACCCTACATGAGTAAAAAACATGTTGCATTGTGGGTATTTTCAAGATGGCAGCCGCCATGACAGCCTACACTGAAAGCTCTGGTGAGTACATATTTTGGTCGATTTTACTGTTGAGAAATATTATTTGGGAAAAATAAAAACATCAGAGTATGAAGCAGTGTTTCAAGTGTCTATGCACATAGTTCATTACATAGCAGAAGCTCAAACTACAAAGATTACTTCAACACAAAATCACTTAGTGGGTTAGGATAACACATGCATTGCCTTGCATACGTTATAACGGTATATGGTGAGAGACGTATAACGCCGGTAACACACAGCCCTGCCATGCAGAGCTAGCATTGCCTCTGAACATAGAGCTACCAATGCTCTGAAGCACTGCAAGAACTTTCTTACACACTGCACAGCCGACAAGCGATGCATGTAGTCTCTTGTACACTGTACAGCCATGGAGGTAGTGAGACTACTACCTCATGTACAGCTCAAATGTTTTGGAAGTTTACAGCTACAGTCATTCACCTACTTTGAGTTTTAGTGCTGAAGTAATTATTACAGTTTGAGCATCTGAGATGTAATGAACTGTGCATAGACACTTGAATGCATAATGCTGAGTCAGATTGTGTCCTACATATACATTAATATGATTTAAAATATGTCACTTTTCATTCAAGATAAGGATTATTGAAAAAAGTCTCCAAAATATATCAATGTGCTTGCTATTTGTCGTGCATCATGTGCATGTTTGTGTGAGCTTTACTATTTAGCAGAGAATTAGAGAGCTATTAAAAGGCAGTGAACACTATATTAGAGAAAATACATGTATCATTGTGCTAATGATGGTAACCTTCACCCACCAATGTTAAGAATAGCTACAGGTCAGAGAGATCATCAGCTTTATTAATGCTGTGAATATTTGGAATTTCATTGCCAATCTATTCGAAACAGTCAAACTTGTCGACTTTTAAATCAAAATTAAATGAATATCTTTTCATGATGTACTGTATGAAGGTTCAGATCTGGATTAGCCTGTCATAGTCTTTGACATTTTCTTTTTTACTCTCTCTGCTCCTGTATTTTTCTAGAGGTCCAAATTTTAAATTAAAGTACAGGTAACCATAGCTAGCTGTTGTGATGTAACTGTCTTGTTAGCAGAAACTAATCAATTTGTACTCAGTAACTTCACAACAATCTACAGCTGAACTTGACATATATCATCAAAATTAAAATATTTTATAACTCATGACAGCTTCTCTTTTGTTTTCCAGAACCACTTGTTTGAGAGAAAAAACAGAAGATGAGCAAGACACAAACCAGTTGGGATGTCTCACTTAGATGAGGCAGCAAAAAGGGGGGGGGAGAGTTTGACACAGGTGTTTGACATTACCACAATCTCAATGGGAAATTTAATTTGTTGATTAGAATTGGAAAAAGTTGGAAAAAATTAAGGTCAGAGGATAATTTCACCATCAGAACAGCCAGTATGGCCCAGTTTTGCTAGCTTTCAGCACATGCATTTTACATGTAAGAAGATACAGTGCTTGACTTGTCACATTCATTTATTATTTTGGAATAATTGATGAATCAATACAGTTTTTGTTTTCTAGTAATTGCATGTATGCTATATTAGTAGTTGAAGACCCTGGGTTATTGGCACAGATAGTTTTTGGCACTGATCAAAATGGCAAAACTTGTAAAACTTGAGAATAAAATCATATTTGTGGACAGTAACACATTTATCAAGTATGTCCTCAGTCTTTTTTATGTTGTCAAACACAGATTCTAGCATTTTGTATTATATTTCAAACCTAATGCCAGAGCAAGCATGCTGAGGAGAATGCAAGAGGACTGGTCATGGAAGTCAACAAAAGTTAATGTGTTTCTACTCATTGTAACCAGTAATGATTTGATCACTGAGGTGTAACTCTGATAAACATAATTAGTTATTGGTAACCCCTGCCTGCACTATAATCCTAAATCCAATCAACAGAGGATCATGTTCTCTGATTGACTTCCAGGGTAAGCCAGTTGCATAATGTCCATGGTTGGTTATCCGGTACCAGGTTGGGAGCAATAGTGCAAAACTAAACTTCAACTCTGGTCAAGAAATCCAAAGATGATACTAAACTAGGTATAGATAGGATGAATAGTGACTTTCCCTTCAATTCACTAGCAATCTCACATTTTATGAAATACCAGAAATTAATAATATTTTATGGAAAAGATTTATTTGTCACTTATCAATTCAAATATATTTACTGCTTGCAAAGTAAATGAAATCATGTTATTGAAACTAAATGATATGAAATAAACAGAAAATAATAATGTAGAACTGTATGAAACAGCAAGTGTAGCCCTTTCTTGAAAGAACACATCTCCATAAATATGCCAATAAAACTCACTGACCGAAGCAGACTTTGGTGCTGCAGAATACAAAACAAGACCATGTTGGCTTTTACTCTACTGGGATAAATACAGCTGACAGAAAAGCTAACAGATTCCTTTTCTGCCTATTATTCTGCTTTTCTATTTATAGAATAACAGATGATCTACATGCCTTATCGAGCGAAAAACTTGTAGAACAATATACAAAACTGTCTTTTGTTAAATAATTTAGAGATATGATAGTGTTTACTGGAATGTTAGAATCCCTTCATTGTCATCAGTACCATTACTTCATCAGCTATCACAGTTATTGTTTTCATCTTGGTTGAGTGTCATTCCCATTGCCATGATCTTCTGACATGACCATCGATTTGCAGCTAGGTATGTAGAGTTGCATGCTGTTGTAAATGAAGGAAAAGTTTAGGAGTTTTTGAACCACAGAAATATGATCATTTTTCGCAGTTTACAGAAAGGTTTAGCTTTAGTATTAATCGTGAATAAAAGTATAAGCACATCCTTTGTACATAATTTGAATGGTCTTCAGTAGACTTGAGTTATTGGAGCTGGCTAGTCGAGGACAAAATCTGTTTACGACCCCCAAAAATACTCGTAAACATGCACATCCATTGCTTCAGTCTCTTGTACACAGTTTACAGCACACTGTGAAGTAAAGTTGTAGCACTTAATACGATTTTGTGTTGAAGTAATCTTTGTAGTTTGAGCTTCTGCTATGTAATGAACTATGTGCATAGACACTTGAAACACTGCTGCATACTCTGATGTTTTTATTTTTCCCAAATAATGCTTCTCAACGGTAAAATCGACCAAAATATGTACTCACCAGAGCTTTCAGTGCAGGCTGTCATGGCGGCTGCCATCTTGAAAATACCCACAATGCAACATGTTTTTTACTCATGTAGGGTGTTTTCATGCTCAGCCTAATGTTCTTTTCTCTCATGTAGGGCGTTTTCACGCTCAGCCTAATGTTTTTTTGCTCATGTAGGGTGTTCACATGCTTGGCTTAGCTCTCTATGGGAGCCCTGAAGGGGTAAAATGAGATGATTAATGGAGGAAAATTGTGTCAAAAGAACATGCTTTTTGCACAAGAGGTGCAACTGTCAGTTGTCAGAGATATGATGTTGCATTGTCGGAGTTGCCAGGGCACTAGTCTCTGTTACTCAGACTCCTCTGCGCTACAGGTTGAGACAGAGTATGGGGAAATGCCATGGCACAGTTTGTAACACAAAATGGCCACTGACAGGATTACGGCCAGCCGCTGATTGGCTTATCTGTAAGTATGACCCTGGGTCACTGCAACTCTACTACAAACATGGACATCCATCAATGGAGACAGATTGAACGCTCTTATTGAAGTGTCTTTGACCTTGTAAGATATATCATACACGTTAAAGGTTGGAATTTCTCGTTCTATTTGGTTAAGTTAAATTAATCACCACATAGTTTAATTTCTCAAAATGCTAGCTCGTTTGCCATATTATTTCATCCTCTCATTGCCGCACAAATGAATAGTTGGTAACCGTTTTCGTCCAGGGTCTATGGTTGTACAGACTCAGACAGGCATTGTAATTCAGGAACTCAATCAGTTGTTTAGATTACCATATCTTGATTACCCATGCCGTAACCCCCTGCTCGTGACAGTATGGACTGTACATCATGGCATGATGATATGGTGATTAAATTCCCTTTAAGTCATTTGGTGGAATTTTGATAATGTACTTTTTGTGGCGTATTTAAGGAATTGTTGTTGCTGTTTTCATCTACAATAGGAATGAGATATTGAATTTCATTCATGTTAAGTGATGAACATCTTTTCTATACAGTGTATTCCCTTGCCAAAAAAACATACCGGAAACTAGATGTAATGTATACTCAGACCCTGTAAAAGTATCATATAGAAAAAAATTGTAGTAAATGCGTATACTTGAATCCTACTGCACATGCCTAAGGTAAGAAAAATTTGAACGAAGCTGCCCCAAGAAATAGTTTGTAGTATCCGTGTACGCTCAGTCCCTACAATTTTGCAGGAAATCTTCATGAGAGTGTAAGGTTAGAATTGTCAACAGTTCCAAGGCTATGCGAAACCTACATAACTTTGCAATAGCCATGGTCTTTGCCAGAGTTCATCATTACAGAGTCTAAACTTAACTGTGCACTCTAAGCAGATAACTGCAGTCTGAGTCAGAAATTGCGAAGAAAATTTACAGCAGAGTCTAAGTCAGATATATGGATAGTGTGGGTACGCTTCAAGTGTACACTCCGACTGGATGGCTAACTGACTTCTGAAATCAGGGAGTGAAATTGCCAAAGATTGAGACAGCAACATCTTTTCACACATTGCTTGTGCAAACTTGTGGTATTCACATGTTCTTTAATGCTCAACCATTTCATCCAGGAGACTACATATAGAGCTGACACAACTTGCCTTCGCATAACTATGAAATAGCATGATGACAAAGTGTTCTAAGTTTGTGTTCTTCTTACACAAGAACTGCACTTCAAAAACTATATCATTGTTTGCAATCATGCATGATTTTTTTACAGTGTTTCATCTAGAGAGGGGGACAGGGGGATTCCCCTCAGCTGACATGTTGGCACCCCCCAGTAATTTGTCAAGGGGGGACCTGCCCCCATGAAATGGCGCCAGTCACACCTTAGAGATACAGGTAAAACACATGCATGAACTGGTGAAATCCCCCTAAATTTCTGGTAAAGGGGGACCCCCCCTGTTGATGCCATCCTAGATGAAACACTGATATTAAATAAAACTGCATCTACAAAATATTTAATATACAGTAAATTCATCTTTTAATTAATTTTAAATCAGGCACATTGCATGGTCCAAATCAGTCTTTTTCAAATGTATTAGGAACGTGACAAACAAAGTTACAATCTTTGTTGAGTGTAGCAACAGAAACCATTACCTCATAAAATTTGGCTTACAGGGATGGCCACAACTGCTTGTTTTTCTCATTGTTGGAATGGAACAGTGAAAGACTGTCAGTCACAATTTTTCTTTCATCTCTTCAAATTGATTTATGACAGCAAGATGTTCTACCCTTTTGCAAACACAACACATCTGAAAAAAAACTGGATTGGGACAATAAGTATGCACTTTACTTCATACTTGTTGTACACAATGAAAAAAACATAGGGCCAAAAGTCCCTGAAGTACTATAGACATGGATACAAATTAAGTATTTCCTGACTGTATGAAATTATCTCACTAAGGTCATCCTAGGGACATGTAAACCAAATATTAAAGCTGTCTGACCAGCGGTTTTGAAAAAACAAGCGACTCAACAGTTGACAGAGCTCTGCTGTGTTATGTAGAGAATAACCTTTTGTGACACATGTATTGATGAAGAAGGTGGATATCTTTGATAGCTCATTTCAGGATGGCCTGACCAAAAATGGAAAAAAATTCCGTAAAAATACAGATTTGCATATTTCATCAGACTATATTAGTCTATAATAGCCAATAAATGAGAGTTAATTACAATCTAATTAAAGTAAACAAGACTTGCTTAAATCAAGATTTACGTCATAAAAAAACAGCATATCTGTCAGGTTATAAAGAATCTTGAGCTAGGTTATCTTTTAATATCAGTATTTCATCCTATTAACCAAGCACATTTTAACTTTCAAATTAACATTGTAAGTAAGTTCTGTTGAATAAGTTGAGACTGTACGTACTCAGAGAAAGCACACTGAAGAGACAAATGTTTGAAACTTAAGAAGTTCAAGGTCATCAAAAGCATTATAAGGAATCATGTTACACTTTCATTGCACTGTTTACACAGATTGCATAATTGCTATAAATAGCACATGAGAATCTTACAGCCCAGCTTTACCATAAAAACCCTATCACTTTGACCACTCTTTTAATTGACCACTCTATTTTTTTCCTCAAAAAGTAATCTTATTTTATCCTTACCAAGTCAACCATAAATGGAAATTAGAACTTTCTCTATCTCTATTTATTTGACCACCCTATCATGACAAACTATTATGAGCAATTTCTTTTAGATAACATAAATGGTGGTTCAGAATATATCAAAGTTGGGATTCAGGAAAGTTGCCTTTACATGTTTTAATCCTCAATTCACTATAACTGTCAAAAAAAGTTGAACTTTCTGATAATTCCACACTAAAATTATTTTGGCTTTGATGATTTCCTAATTAATTCAATTATTAAAATCATATTAATTATTTTTTCTGGGTGAATTGATAGGGTTTATACAGTACAAGAATTACATACAATGTAAGTCAAACTTTGACCAAAAATGACAAAAAAATTCCTTAAAAATACACATTTGCATATTTCATCACAATTTGAACAAATCTAAGTTGGGTTATCCCTAGGGACCTGTATACAAAATAACAAAGCTGTCTGACCAGCGGTTATGAAGAAGAAGATTTTTTACCAAAAACACCTTTTTTGGCATTAATTTGCCTATTTTCAACAATATCAAAAAATTAAAAAAAATAGTTTCTCAAAATCATATTTTTCATCTACACAACAAATATCAAATCAGTAAGTACTGCGGTTCTCAAGATATTTGAGTGGACGGACGCCTCACAAACGGACATACATACATACATACATACATACATACATACATACATACATACATACAGACAGACTGACGCGACGCCGGACGGATACCCATCCCAATAGCTTCTATAGACTATAGTCTATAGTAGCAGAAAAATTGTAAGTAACTTGGTCAAGCAGAAATACTTGTACTAGGATATTACCTTAAATTCAGTAAGCATTCCGTATCTTTCTTGAGGGAGATCATTCACAACAATGTAAACAGGCCAAACACTGAATTTTTATGAACAGAAAAGTGCTACACCATCAAAGTTGATTTGAAAAGAGACATGTAGCTCCTGGTTTTTCTTTTCATCATCAGTTTGGATGAAGAATCCATCTGCTTGAAGATGCTTCTTGTACAGCTTTTCGTCCAGAACATCTTGTATGTGTTTGGTATGATTCTGTAGTGTCTTAAATATTGCAGACCACTATGTTTGCCTTCTCCTCTACAATAAAGAATATAAAGCAATAAATTATCTATATACTGCATGTTCTGCAAAGCTTCATATTATTATAAATGCCCCCCCCCAATAGTATCCTATGTTCACTGTATGCAATAGTTGTATATATTTTAATATGCATGTACAATTGTGTAATTCAATAAGCTTTACAATAACACTATTAAACAAAATATGACTTCTCTTAAATTGTGTCCTTTGTTTAGTCTACTGCAAGGCAGATTTTCCTATTTCTACATTCTGTACATTGGCAAATAACAATGTCTAAATTGAAAATCTTCAATTGGTTATGTAATTTTGAGCTACATACTGACAAAGCAATATGGTTTTAAAGAAGCCTGTATGTCATGTAAAAACCAACCTATGGAATTATGTCGATCAATACTCTGTGCAGTAGATGGTTGATTTTTGCAATTGGCTCTATCAAATTCAGTCCATTCACGCATTTAGAAACAAACTATGCTGTCCGAGCATAAATAATTTAGGGCAAATAACACACGCATCTAGACTACAGTTCAATACCTTTTTAATTTTTGCTGAGAAAACACAGTGTATGGAAAGTACATGTATTAAAAGTGAGGGGTGACTGAGCAATTGATTTAAAGAATTTAGGATGTGAATAGTTATTTTTAATCACGCAAAAGAATATGCAACATATCAAAATATTGGACTACTTACGTGAGAATCAATGGCGTTGAAAGCTGCTCCACTATCGGTAGTCACCAGTACTTCCGCGTTCCGGTTCTGCATTTGCCTCTCCGACCACTTCACTCTCGCAATCATCTAGTTCAGAGTTGTTTGTTGTCAATGTCAGTTTAATGTTGTACCATCATAAACTCTTAATAACTGGTTATCATTTCGTTATGTGGAATTTCGGTATGCACATCGCTGCAAATGCCGTTTCGAGGTGACGACGAAGGCGTATCACTGCACTGTGCCACGCGTACAACGCGTACGATCACCAGCTGTTTCTGAACCATATATTGAAGCTTCGATATGAAGAGACACGTTGTCACCGGTGGCTGCTTCTGAGCTTGCGAATCGTTGCTGTTCCATCGCCATCTTGTCATCGTTGTAATCCTTTATGTGGGCTTTTCAAATGGCAAAGGTAAAACAGTGATCGTTTTTCTTGTAGTTGATCGACGATATTGTTCCTTGTTGTTTACTGCGTCCGCCATGTTTGTATGATGAATAGTACCGTATGCAACACGCATTGCCGTTGGCTCTCACAAAGGTCAAGGTCAGTGTCACTTCGTTCAACATCCAACTGTCATAATAGTTTTCGCTTAGGAACCAATTTGAGGGATAATTTTTGTTCATTTGTTAGTTTAAACTATAAAAACAGGTGATTCACTTAGTTTGAAATTATCTAAAGACCTTATCACTGCATTACGAATCTAACCAATGACACGCAATGTTTTAATTCTGGCGCTACTGCGCACGCGCAAATTGTCCCGGCGGGTAGATTTGGAGACTGGATTTCAATCAACAGCAGCTGAGAGCAGTGTAACCGTATCGTCCGCAAAAACTCATTCCAGCGAACTATAAATCGTCTAACAATGGAATATCAAGAGGCAAGAAAGTATCTACTCACTTTGGTGACCATGGTAAGTATTCAATATGAAGTTTTATGGTTTCAGTCGTGCAATATTTCGAGTCATCGTTATTCATCGTATGCACTGGTAGGCATATGCATTTGACCTTGGTTCATGGATACACAAAACCGGCCAAAACCCGACAATTTTTGTATCTTAACTATGATCAGACCTAATTCCCATACATTTTTGAAAGACATTGAGGTATAATATCCGCACTGAACCATGATTATAAGTTAGAAAATTTGTATCATTGTCTCCACAATGGAAGGGTTACGTAATAACAGACCATTCAAATTCCACGGTATCAGTGATTGTCCGTTAATTCCGAGCTAGCCCATATCACGTGCATCTTCAACCAATCATTTGTGACAATTCCGGTGGATTGCATGGCCACAGCATGACAGACCCAAAAAACATGTTATGGACCATGCAGCTCCATCATCATATTTTCGTTAAATCAACTTATATTAATAAATGTGAAATTTATGAAAGAGTACACTGCAAATACTGTAATTGCTTTAAAGACAGAACTTATTTTTCTATTTGGTAGCAAACATTTTACCTGCCTGTGCCATTCTGAGCAGTACAGGTTTACTGATGAAGTTCTTCATAGTGAGTGTGTTTTATATTTTTTAGAAACTGCATTTTTGTGAAAGTTGTCAAGTACTTTGATTACACAATAATAAAAATACCGTCAATGACGCTGGGGGTACCTTCTCTAATGTGTGGCCAGGTCAGGTAATTGGTTGTTGGCATGGAGTTGTTGGTAAATAGTTGATGATGTAGGGGCATGAGGTGGGATATGGACCCAAAGAACCCAAAAGATGATTAAATACATCAATCAAAAAAATTCTAAGCTACAGTATAAACTGCCTAAAGATAGTTCAATGTGGAAAAAGTTAAATAATTCAGAAATAAGAATTAACAGTCCAAAATAGTAATGACGCACTTCCCTACTGACCTGAGTGCATGTGAAATACACAACCTGGCATCTGTAAATTAAATGTATACCAAGTGATCATTTTAAGTTACTTTTAACTGTTTTTAATGGATTTTCCAAAGAGTCCTGTGGAAATGATGAAAAACGCTTATCTGGTCTTGTGTTTGTAAAACCTCATGGCTGATAATTGTCATAGTATTGAAAAAAAATTGAAAGTGAAGAAATTACTGTTTTTAATAGGCATATTTTCCTTGAAATACATGACCGTGTAAAGAATATATGCTAAAAGTGTTTAAGAGTAAATTTCTTTTCAAAAATAATTTAATCTGTGACCAAAGGATTTTTATTCTTTGAGTTTACAAATTCAAACATTGCAATTTGTTCAATCATCTTGTGCAGTGCAAAATTTATAAAATGACTGAAAAACAAAAAAAATTGGCAGAATTACAGTCTTTGTGATGTAAAATTATGGGTTGACATCACGATAATTGTTAATCTGTTCGAAGTACTACTATACTATAATTTAAAAAAGAAAAGTTCATGCAGAAACGGTAACATATATTGTCCGCAATGTAGTGTTAATTTTGACTTTACATCAAAATATGCCTTTGCTGGATACCAAATATATAGGGCGAAATATTAAAATCAGCCATGTTCAGCAAAATCCACACAACAGCATTGATCCTTTTCTAATTTGATTTGATTTGCTTATGTTATCCTTGTATGACAGTCAGTACAATATGGAACTTGAACACAACACAGTGAATAAGTATGCTGTAAATGAAATGGTGTGGCTGCATCCACATGCAGCAATAGGAGTGCCTTTGTCTCTCACCCCTCATTTCCAACCTGTCCCATCCCTGAAAAAATAGTTTGGTCTTATATTTATAATATTAATAATTTCTGTATTTGTTAAAATGTGCGCATCTCAAAAACTTTTGATCATAAACATTTTCATTGTTTTTATAGCTGACCAGTCAGTTAACCTGTTTATTTTGAATATTTGCGCATTTTTCCTCAGTATTTGACATTTTCAGAATACCTTCTTATTCAATTTGTCATTTTCTAAAAGTTAAAATGCTCCTTTGTGTGGTCAAGCTTTCCACAAGCATCAAATGTGGTACTTCATATAGGAAGGTCTGCCTCTAGAGGGCGGGCATCATGAACAGTGTTTGTTAGTTATTTCCTCCACATAAACTTCTGATTGTAACATTGAACATGGCCGACGTCCGATATTCCTGTCTAAAACTTTCACTCATTTTCGTTCATATGACTCTGAAACTCCAGGAACGATTGGGAAGAAAGGGTTATCTTGAAATATTGAGGTACTCGCCGATATTTTGCAAAATTAAATGAGAAAAAATGCAAGGAAAATGCCGACAGGCTTACACAATGACCGTTTTCAGACTCAGCATATGATCATCTGCAGATTATGCAACAGGCTCATATCACGTGAGGCCATGAGGGGATATCCCTCAGTACCAAACACTAGCGCACACAGAGTGAGCAAACACAAAGTGAGTACCCCTAACGTCAGCTCAGTAGTCTGTAATAGATCGTAGTCAACTAAGAACCTTGGAGAAAGGCTTAACACTGTGGCTATGCCGCTAAGTCCCTTTTGATTTTTGTCACAGCTCAAAATCGTTCTCCTGCACCTCAACCTGAACCATGAACACCCCCACCAGTTTATGATATGACCCATCACAATGGCATGACGTCAACGGATCTTGACAGACGGAAGTATTGACAGACGGAAGTAGTTGACACCAGCATACTGGTTTTCAACTCTAATACCTTCTCTGTCTATAAATAGACACGAGAGGTAATAATAAACAAGGCAACATACTAATTTATTTTTATTGGCAATCAATAGTTCTTACAAGGAAGTGCTGGCAGTTATACCGGGTTCAAGAGTATTACTTATGAACAGCAGATGAACAATGCAAGGATAAAAGGAATACACTGAAAGAGTCTGGACCAAGGCAGCACTCTTCCTGCTGCAATGCTTCTACAAAACAAAGGATCTGGTTGGAAAAAAACTTGAAGGGAGCTAACTGTCGTGAAAGCATTGATCCTAATACTGTTTCTGCAATTATTGGTAAGTTTCATATATTCCTTTCTCTTTCCCTACAAGCACCTCACATAGTGCAATGAGTGTAACTTTATGTGAAATTAACATATTTTGTATTTTTGCTCACATGAAGTCCATGCTGACTATTGTTATCTAACTATTGATCAACAGATACTGATGGAAGCAGAAGTGACGATGGAGATGGCAGTATCCATGGCAATACATTTCCTGAGCATTCTGGTGTACAAATGGATACTGATATTGACTGATATAACTAAAGTGAGTGAAGCATTCCATGAATCTGTCAAACTTGTTTCAACACAACAGAGACTTCATACTCAGAGAACATTTCATCATTACATTTTTCACAATGCAAGTACAGTGAAACCTATCCTTAGAACAAACCATCTCAAACTGTGCAATCATTTTTACTGGACTGCTGTTTTCACATTTCACTATTTTACAGAAAAGATATGTACATTTACCTTATAATGAAGTGTGACATCACTCAGGACAGTACATTAAGCAATTTTACTATTTGTCAACATGCTGAACAATGCAAGTTTGGATATTTTGTAAAACCTTTTCACTTCCGACAGTACTTTGATAATGTTGTCAAAATACAGTACTCATGCCGATAAAACAAACTTCTGAGAAACTGTATTTTACCTCTTTGTTTCAAACTGCTGAATTGAACACAAGAATTTTATTTCTTGCTCCAGCTTCAACAGTGTCATACTGATTTTTTCACACCATTTTGTACATTCAAGTTTTTTGGTGAAATTGTCATTTATAATGATATTTTTAACTCTGCTGTTTGAAATATTAATGCTTATTTGAAGATTTTTTTTATTACACAAGTGCCGATAAGTGCTAAAATTACGGCAAATATTTAAATGTATTGGTTTATAAGTTAGTCTGTCACTTACAATATCCTAAATTGCTCATCACAAATTTTCTAAAAATACAAGAGTTAGAATTTTTGGACACAAATATTTGAACGCACACAACAGTAATGGTAACGTCATCTTTCAAAATATGCATTGTTGTTGTTTATATCTTTCACACTGTTATTAAAGTATGATCACTGTTGTTAATTAAGCAATATGATTGTTTCAGTGTGTGCTTTGAATAAGAGACAGGAAAATGAGGTGAGTGTTGCTGTTGACAATCAACATCAAGAGACTAAGGTAACTTATCAATACTGCATGAATGAGTAACCCCTATCGATCACACACCCCCCCACCCCCCGCAGTCGATGTGATAATGGATGACTAGCATATACATTATGTGTACTTGTTTATGCTCGACGAAATCAAGTACGCCCTGTGTACACTTTTTTACCCCTCCACAACAAGTACACTCCATGCATACTTTTTTCACGGAGGTTCCCTAAAATTAAGTACGCTCTACGTATACAAAAGCGTTCCAATATTGGATAGCTTTAAGTAGCATCACATTGGATTCTGTGTACTATATAGGTACACTCTATGTGTAAAACATGTATCTTTTTTCTTTACTGATTCTGTACAAAGATAATACATAGTTTTGTACACTTCACGGGCTACATAAAGTAGGCAAAATGTAGGGTGAATTTTGGTAAGGTTATTATGTCAGAAATGGAACGCATATCTTTTATATTGAATAAAATAATATCCGAGAGTGAAACCCCAAGTTCTCACAATGGCCAGGGATCACTTTGGGGCGCGATAACACAATATTTACGTTCAAAAATCAGAAAAATACCGTCAATGACGCTGTACCTTCTCTAATGTGTGGCCAGGTCAGGTAATGGTTGTTGGCATGGAGTTGTTGGTAAATAGTTGATGATGTAGGGGCATGAGGTGGGATATGGACCGAAAGAACCAAAAGATGATTAAATACATCAATCAAAAAAATTCTAAGCTACAGTATAAACTGCCTAAAGATAGTTCAATGTGGAAAAAAGTTAAACAATCAGAAATAAGAATTAACAGTCCAAAATAGTAATGACGCACTTCCTTACTGACCTGAGTGCATGTGAAATACACAACCTGGCATCTGTAAATTAAATGTATACCAAGTGATCATTTCCAGTCACTTTTAACTGTTTTTAATGGATTTTCCAAAGAGTCCTGTGGAAATGATGAAAAACGCTTATCTGGTCTTGTGTTTGTATAACCTCATGGCTGATAATTGTCATAGTATTGAAAAAAAATTGAAAGTGAAGAAATTAACTGTTTTTAATAGGCATATTTTCCTTGAAATACATGACCGTGTAAAGAATATATGCTAAAAGTGTTTAAGAGTAATTTCTTTTCAAAAAATAATTTTATTTGTGACCAAAGGATTTTATTCTTTGAGTTTACAAATTCAAACATTGCAATTTGTTCAATCTTGTGCAGTGCAAAATTTATAAAATGACTGAAAACAAAAAAAAAATTGGCAGAATTACAGTCTTTGTGATGTAAAATTATGGGTTGACATCACGATAACTGTTAATCTGTTTGAAGTACTAATATACTATAATTTAAAAATAAAAATTCATGCAGAAACGGTAAAATATATTGTCAGCAATGTAGTGTTAATTTTGACTTTACATCAAAATATGCCTTTGCTGGATACCAAATATATAGGGCGAAATATCAGCCATGTTCAGCAAAATCCACACAACAGCATTGATCCTTTTCTAATTTGATTTGATTTGCTTATGTTATCCTTGTATGACAGTCAGTACAATATGGAACTTGAACACAACACAGTGAATAAGTATGCTGTAAATGAAATGGTGTGGCTGCATCCACATGCAGCAATAGGAGTGCCTTTGTCTCTCACCCCTCATTTCCAACCTGTCCCATCCCTGAAAAATAGTTTGGTCTTATATTTATAATGTTAATAATTTCTGTATTGTTAAAATGTGCGCATCTCAAAAACTTTTGATCATAAACATTTTCATTGTTTTTTATAGCTGACCAGTCAGTTAACCTGTTTATTTTGAATATTTGCGCATTTTTCCTCAGTATTTGACATTTTCTGAATACCTTTTTATTCAGTTTGTCATTTTCTAAAAGTTTAAATGCTCCATTGTGTGGTCAGCTTTCCACAAGCATCAATGTGGTACTTCATATAGGAGGGTCTGCCTCTAGAGGGCGGGCATCATGAACACTCCTGTGTTTGTTGGTTAATTCCTCCACGTAAACTTCTGATTGTACTGTAAACATTGAACATGGCCGACGTCCGATTTTCCTGTCTAAAACTTTCACTCATTTTCGTTCATATGACTCTGAAACTCCAGGAAACGATTGGGAAGAAAGGGTTATCTTGAAATATTGAGGTACTCGCCGATATTTTGCAAAATTAAATGAGAAAAAATGCAAGGAAAATGCCGACAGGCTTACACAATGACAGTTTTCAGACTCGGAGGCATATGATCATCTCTGCAGATTATGCAACAGGCCCAGATCACGTGAGGCCATGAGGGGATATCCACGCAACTCAGTACCAAACACTAGCGCTCACAGAGTGAGCAAACACAAAGTGAGTACCCCTAACGTCAGCTCAGTAGTCTGTAATAGATTGTAGTCAACTAAGAAACCTTGGAGAAAGGCTTAACACTGTGGCTATGCCGCTAAGTCCCTTTTGATTTTTGTCATAGCTCAAAATCGTTCTCCCACACCTCAACCTGAGCCATGAACACCCCCACCAGTTTATGATATGACCCATCACAATGGCATGACGTCAACGGATCTTGACAGACGGAAGTCTTGACAGACAGAAGTTCTTGACAGCAGCATATTGGTTTTCAACTCTAATACCTTCTCTGTCTATAAATAGACACGAGAAGGTAAAAATCGCATTCAGAAAAATCATTGGGGCAAAAAAGTCGCACCGATAATGCAAATGGCGCGTACGTGATATGCATATGCGCTCTAAATTCATCTGTACTATTTGGTAGGTTTTCAGTACAGAACCTCTCACAGTGTCGCCGTAGAGAGCGCTATAATTACGCTACAAAAAGCTAGAACCATGGGCAAGATTCAGTGTGGTTAATGGTTCTGTACCAAGAACCTGTTGCAGAGTTACCCGTTTCAAAAAGCGTTTGTGACTGGTTGCCAACAGGAAGTTTTGGGTTCATTGACAAATCATTGGAGTCGATACAGCAAGTGTTCATTGCTGATGTACAGTGTGTTGTGGTCACTCAAAGTGGCGCTTTTGAAGGAATTAGTGTCCATTACGAGTGGTAATGCACTATTCTGGACTACTGTACTTCCGTTACTCCTGCACTAGAAAGTATGGATTTGATCGCCTCCGCTAGTGAGGACGAAGAATCGACAAGTATTGGTGATGGTCGCAAGACTAGCTCTGCATGGTAGGCTAGGGCTGTGTGTTACCGGCGTTATATGGCCTCCTCGGAAATACGGCGCGCAGTTTCTCTGCAGAAAACAGCCGATTTTGAATCCAAAACATGTATTGATCTTAGTTTTTGAGCACACCCATCTCGCCTAGGTACATGATGTGCTAAGCCGCTTGTAAACTTATGCAAAGCCTACTTTAATCTCTCTATGCGGGGGAAGAGTTTGTATCCGCCGCCATTGTTATCTCATTCAACCCATGAGCTCAGGAGGATCAGGATTCAGGGTTCAGACTTTAATTTTTTGCCAGTGTTGGAGGATTGGAAAGAAAGTAAATATAGGTCTTTATTTACAGGCCATAAGTAAACCAAGGTATACCATGTAAAACACACTTAATGATACAGCAGTCATTGCAGAACTATTTGCATAATCACTATTTATTGGTGTTCTATCTGTAAGAAAAATGTTGTGGAATGGTTAAATACTGACATTTTGGAAAATAAATGTTTCATGAAGTTTAATTTGTTGGTGTGTAATTTGCAACATTATACACACACATATACACAGAGCCATACAGTGTTCTCGCCGCCACTGTAATTGCTCTGGGGAGAACACTCTATGGTTTTGTGTGCATGTGAGTAATTTCTGGTAAACATTAAATACTCATTACCATAACAATTACAACTATTCAGTGTTTATTCTTAGTCTGGTTCCCTGACCCATTTCCCCGGTAGAGGGCGTGGGGAAATATAGGGTCAGGTACCGGGTAGCCATCTTGAACAGAATTTTGTTCAAGATGGCGGAGGTTAGTCACCTGACAGAACACGCTACAACAAATATGGCTGCTACCATGAAAACGCCTGTCAAAATTCAACTGGATCAGAATTATGTTCGAAACACTGGTATCCGAACAAAAAACATTGGCACACGAGACGGGACACATAAGGGGTGGACCATTTGATATTCTGGGGGGGCTTGGAAGATTGCTGGAGAGCTATTATTTTATTTTCATCTGCTTCACCATGAATTATTTTTTTTCTACAGGGCATATGCTGGCAACTTTTTTTTTCACTTTCCTTCTTCGAGATATATTTTTTTTTACCAAATTTCGCTGCAATGTTTGTTTGCTTGGTTTTTCACACCAAGTAACAAGATGCTGTTCTATCGCACACAGACTATATTCAAGAAACTAAATAAAGATATGTAAATACATGTACATTTTTGATTCACTTTACAAAAATATCAGTTTATAGATCTTATTTATACCATGGGTAACACACTGAAAATGTAAATCCACACATGAAAGCCAAGGAACGTCGCCAGAAAGATGAAAGCCAGGAAAAAATACAATATCTATTCCAGAAAGTTAGACGAAGATGGGTGCTACATGTACTGTCACTAAGAGTGATGATCTCTCTGAAGAAGAGATGATTGCAAAAGAAATATTGAATGACATTGTTGACACTATAGTTGAAAAGGAACAATGATTGTGTGACTTCATACAAAATACTGATGATTGAACTTTTCCATATGACATATTGCTCCCTGGCTGACCAGATGTCTGCTGAACTCAATCAGTATGAGAACTTGTATGTACTATTACCATATCAAACCAAAAGAGCACAGTGTCATTGAGACTTTATTAAAGTTTTGGTGTTTTGCTTTATTTTTTGACAAATATTATTGGTTTTGTTCCAGACGAGTTCTTGTTTTCAGTTGCTGAAAGCTACAGTGATAGTACCTGTAACTTTTGACAATTTTTCAGTGTTTTTGTTTGTGTATTATTTCAGTTCCTCGTTTAAAAAAATTTAAGTTATTGTTCCTCTAGCTTGAAATGGTTTATGCTTTATAAAACTCCAGAGCTACTGCTTGATTTTTATTGATGCTGCAGTGTGCATCGAACAATTGCCAAGATTTTTTTTTTCGAGTCGCAATGGTCCATAATTGTTTTTCCATCAGCCACTTAAAGCCAGATTTTTTTTTCGAGCAACTCCACCTGGCATCTTTTTTTCCCCAATCTTCCAAGCCCCCCCCAGGATATCAAATGGTCCACCCCTAAACTTAAAGGATTAATCAAAAGGCTGGCTGTGATATCGCAGCATTACTTGTGGCGTGTATCTAACGCGCTAGGGTCATTGAGGTCATCGCCGACTGTGGCGTGACCCCAATGACCCGAGCACTTTCGATACACGCCACAAGTACTGCTGCTATATCACAGCTAATTGAAAGCAAACGGTGTTGGAACTGTGAACGACGATTGATTTCGATGGATAGAATGGTGTCCGAATTTCGTGAAAAATGTCAGGCATCATGTCGACGTTCTAAAAGTATTAAGAGGTGTGCTAAATCACAGTGGCTAAATCATGGAGGTAGAAAGTCTTTCTTTCTACCTCCACGGCTTTGTGGTACAAACAAGAAGTTGGTGTCAAGTGAGCCTGAAAGTGCGAAACCCAAGAAAGATGAGAAAAAGTTACAAGTGTTACTTTCATCCAATCACAGCTTCTTTTATTTTAACCCAACAGCGTCCAGGTTTACATTAGCCGGTACCTGACCCTATATTCCCCACGCCCTCTACCGGGGAAATGGGTCAGGGAACCAGACTATGTTCATTCTAGGATGTAAAAGCAAGGGGCCACTGTGGGCCCCTACTCCTGTCCCAATGGGGCCATTTTAGAAAATCGGGGGGGGGGGGAGGACCATCATTATCACACATGTGAAACCCTTGAATTTTCTGCAGAAAATACTGTAATCTATCTAGTCAAGAAACGGAGAATACTAGCTTACTGCAAAGTTGTCCCCGTACGTATGCAACAGGCCCAACAATGGCAAAGCAAACTAACCGTTTGGTTTGATTCAATTGTTTACGTAACTTATGTGATGAATTATTGATATGTCGGTCTTGAACAACTGTACAAATTACTAAGGACTGTGATTTTGACTGTGGAAACGATCATGATCAAAGCTTAGTACATAGAAGGATTTCTCCAAGAGTGGCCCCCGATTTGCACTCATCGACAATTATCATACACTGATACAGCAAGAAAGTGTAACCCGTACGACCTAAATAAAGAGATCGATACATCAACTTTTAAAACATAACTTGTATGTATTACTAAATTTACGATCATTGGTTCTGAAAAAGGCTTTTACACAGTGTTGTTCTATGCATAGATATGTCTGACCTAAAATGTGTTGCTCTTCAAAATGATCATCTGGCCAAGCATGGATGCATTCCTTGCAGTGTTCAACATTTAGTTTGTATGGACGGTAGACATTGCAAATGCACCAATTTAAGGGACTGCCCAATCATCCTGAGTTCATCAACTATACTGGCGTTAAAAATCAGGGATGTAGAAAATTTTTGCCACAGCAGGAAAATTTTGGTTTACAGCCGGCAATGTCCGTAATGCGACCGGGAAGCGGTTGCCAGGGAATGGGTGTGGGAGTGTGTGTCCCCCCTCCCACGGTGCGGACTTTTTTTGACTTTGAAGTCTCCAGAATGGCTCTCCTGGACCCATTTTATGAATTTTTGGTCAAATCTTGCACACTTTTACATCATGTATGATGTAACAAGGTAAGGACAGTCAGGTGATCTCTCTTCAGGTATTTTTATTTCTAAACATTTAACATTTATTATTTGTATAGTCTCGTTTTTTCGATGTACACTGGCCACCATAAACCGGTAACTTCGTCAAAGCCTAATTTTCTGTTCAATAGCCACGTGTGAGAAACTTTAAATTTACTTGTAGAATTGTCCCCATATTTGTCGTACGTCGGAATCGAAGAACAGCAGCTTTTGCTGCACAAATAGAAATTATGAAGGCCGATATTTCGCTCACCGTTGCCACCATCTCTCTGAGATAACACGTACTATACATTGTTGTTTGATTCACGACCCGATGAACTGACATCACTAGTAGCGAAATTTTTGGTTGTTTCAACTTTCACTTGAACACAGTTCGCTTTCAGTTGTTTTGATAATACTGGAACACGGCTGGCATAGCACGGCCGCATGGGAACTTGACTGGGTTGTTTTGGTTGCGATTTCCGGAGTAGGACTTGCACTGACAATCTGCTAAAGTGCCGGCAGATTCATCGGCAGATTTTTCACCGAGAGTTTATTCAGCCTGTTTATCAGAGAAACCACTGAAGAAATTCTTGATACTTGGCTATCTATCGCCCGAACATTTACATTCTGCGTACAATCTCCGCAAAGTTGACATAGGCTTGTCATGCAAATACAACTGCGTGACTTTACCGTACCGAGTCACTCCGAAAGCTAGCCGAACACATGCCGACAATGACGTACCAAAAAACCCCCAGCGAGGTCAACTGCGACCTGCATGACCTGTGCACTGCGTTCTGGCAAGCACACGTTACCGCTTACCGATCGCGTATGTAGATTGTTTCAGCATACTCTTGTTTACAATTCAATTTTGTTTGACTAGGAATTTTTGGGAGTCTGAAAAGACATGAAAGTCTATGATTTTTGTAAACTTAGTACTCAACTAATGCCTGTTCCCGTAGCGGACTGAATTTAACGCGAGTGGCCATTTCCGTGTTAAGGCACGTATGTATACATCCTCGTACTCGATTACGATTGATTTTTCGAACACACAAATACAAAAAAAACTGCTGTTTCTTGTTGTAGTTACATTTCTTTTTAAAGATTTGTGAGAAGATTTTGGCTCTTTTGTTACACTGCAGCAGAAATGACATCGATTTTAAATCTACAAATAATTTTCACAGCCGGCAAAATTTTGCTGACAGCTGGTTGTTTTTGCCGGCTGCCGGCTCTTTTCTACATCCCTGAAAATGCAAGTGGCAACTAGCTTTTTACCATTACGCATAGGCTAGTGCCATTGATTACATTCATCGGCCGCACCACATGCACACGACTCCAATACACCGTTGCCCCTACATCAGTCTTTTCTACCCAGCTTCCTATGCACCACCATATATGCTGTAGTGGGTATTTAACTGCATAAGTCGATGGGAAACTGAATCGTTTTACATGTCACACTATGACTGAGGTAATGGCCTTCGGGGAGATACGCGAATGTATGAACTACGTGAACTCTGCTTGACCGACCCATTCATGTAATGTTGTGCCCTTAGTGGCGCATCAAACGTAGAAACAAGGGCCATTCGAGATTTTATTGTGCAAATTGCGCAATGGCGAGTCCTAGAATTAACTAGGACTATTGTTATTGCAAATTAACAAATATGCAGAAAATCAGCGAAAGTTAGGTTCCCACAGACTTTGAAATTCTCCCCCAGTATTTTTTTTTTCATGTGGGATTTTATCTCATGCGGTTCTTGAGCCAGGGTAATCCCTGCATGGCAAAGGGAAATTTTTGTTGCGAACTTGAATTCATACACTTGTTTACTCCACAAGATCAAGAGCTTGAAGCTGCCATCTTGTACTACTATGTTGAGGCCGTCAGTGAGTTTCGAGTTTTGCAACCTCGCTCATCAGTAGAGCTACAAGAACCTGTAGAGTTCAAATTAAGCGCACGGCATTTGCTTGTACCGATTAATCACTACTGAAGACTAAACACTGTACTACACTAACCTTGTCGTTCACAGGGTAGGGTATTTGTTCAAACACATCGATGGCCTTCCATAAACATTGAACGTGGGGCATCCGTACCGCCATTACCGGAAGTTAATAATGGCGGCTCCCAGAAATGATTTTTGAGAGGCAATCGACGTTTTTAAACAAACACCAAACCCCATAAACGACAAGATTATAGTGTTTCGTATTCAGAAGTGATAAATCGATACGACCAAATGAAGTAAACATAGGAGCCACATCAAAATGCCGCACCATGTGCGGTGGCGCTTATTTTGGATGAACAGGGCCTTCAGCATTGTAGCTGAGCGAGGTCGCAAAAACAAAAACTCACCATAGAGCTACGGTACAAGTTTGCAGCTACAGCTACTTGACAGTTATTCCCTAAACGTGGCCACTGCCAAGGATCACTTACTGATCCGACCGAGTCAGATCCCGTGAGGAGTACGGTGCCCAGAGTAGAGTGATCCAAGGTCATTGACACGTACTGAGGGAGAACAACTGAGATTTTTTTTTTCATTTGAAATCCGATGATTCTATTTATGGTCAAAACATCTGGCTGTTGCAGTAAAGCTTTCTCGCGTGACTTTTGGGCAGATCGTCCATGTAGCCGACACGAACACGAAGTGTCTGTTACCGGCTACCAAAAACTATGAAAAATAGTAAAGAATGAGCACGCTGACGTGTTACACTGGACAAAATGTCGTTGACATTCTTCCAAGTACGTAACATGGCGCAGCAGTCAGTCAGTCATTTAGTGATTGGACATGAACTGTCAGTGGTCAGGTACCGAGACGGTCGCGACAACCGCTTGTGTCGTCTTATAACAATAGCTTCGCTGTAACAGTAGTAATGAGTCCAGTGCTGAGTATCGACTGTCTTACGGTCCCTCCAGTGACCCACCGTGACTGCTTGCAGTAATATCAAATACTGTTCCGAAGTAAGAACGAGTTGGGTTCGCTGCCGGTCGCTGCTATGCGTTATAACTCTACTTCTCTTTGTGCTTGTACGCGGCGTAATATCCATATCATCTTTGGGTCGCCGTTGAACTTGAACAGTGCTGGAACATTACTTCTACAGCCACGTTGGCGTTCAATGCATGCCACGGGTCTGTGGCCTTTCCCCCTCTTGTTATCAGCTGTCAGTTCACCGTATACACAGCGAGCTCTCTGTGAAGCAAATCAAATTTGAAAGTCGATGCTATAGCCTTCTCACCAACATACAATCAAACCGCGTATGTCAGTGGAATGTGTCGTTACCTCCGGTAAATCTTGGTCTGAGGCATTCAGTGATTCAAAAATACAATTTAAACAAAACAGACAGCCTTCCTGACTTTACATTCCACACGAAAATTTCCAACAAACTTAAGAGAGCGGTGTTTTAGGGTTTATTTCCGCGGAAGTATATTACTTAATTAAAAACGCAAGTTGCAATTCGCCGGTGGCGGTTCCCATGACTACAGCTCCTCCCGAGGGAAAGGCTAAAAATGACCGTCTTCATATTCCAGTGAGTGTGTCGTGTTGCTTTCATGGCACGTCGGCCCTTCGATAAAATATTTCTCGAGTGTTTATTCGCTTCACCGATTAAGGTTTGTCTCACTAAACAGCTGCATGTAGGCTATAATTACAATTCCTTTTGTTTAGTTAGTTGATACTACCCTAACCCATCATTTCAACGAATTTCCTTATGCAACATTGAGTCTTTGAGAAATCACCATAATGCCAACATGTTGCAACCGCTTCAACAGATCCTGGTACAGTGCAAAGGTTGCCACACTGTACACATGATACAGAGAACGTCGGAGCGTAGCATAACATCTCCAGATTTGCCAAATTTTCGTCGCACGTGATGTCCAGTGCGTCGCGCATTGTTCAGTTCTTGGGCCCAGTTGTCGTTCGCTTTGGAATTTTTCGCAAATTTTGACGGTTTACCTCGGGTTCGTTGATAATATAAGAAATAACCACAGGCGTGCTGTTTTCTGGGTAGTTTCTATAAGTGTAGTTTATTCTACGTTTTGACGTTCTCTTCCGTAGCCTAATCACCGTGATTAGGCTACGGAAGAGAACGTCGAAACGTAGAATAAACTACACTTATAGAAACTACCCAGAAAACAACACGCCTGTGGAAATAACAGACTCTGCCCTGATCATTATTCCATAACGTTTATTTTGGGCACGGGCTCCCTGGGAAAGCCAAACTTATTAACGGGCTCGGCCAATCTGATTAAAATCAGATGTAAGGGACTGGTCAGTTTCTTCGGCCGGGGGGGGGGGGCGGTGGATTATTTTTTGCCGACGTCAAAAAGTCGCTGACCCCCCCTATTCCAAATTTTGAAAACAGGGTGACCCCCCTATTCCAAATTTCGAAAACAGGGTGACCCCCCACACGCGACAACTGTAAAACAAAAGGTGGACATAATTTATATATATATATATATATATATATATATATATATATATATATATATATATATAACCGGGAGGGCACATTGTTTACATTTTGTGTGTATTATATATATATTGTTGACCAGTCAGTTGTAAGATAGGAATTTCGAAGTGTCAATCTTAAAGTTTGAATACAGTACATTTTGAATGAGCTGTGAATTTATTTCACACTTTCTATGCTTAACCAGATGTCCTGAACTGTTGTACAGAAATGCAGTGGATGTCAATCATTAATATCAAAGAGGAAAAAGCAGTAAATCAAAAAATTTGATGGATGTTAAGACTTGCCAGCCATCCAATTAAATCTCCTGGGGAGCCATAGAGAGGCATTTTAGCCAAATCTAATGTGTGCAGTGTCTGAGATGACCTTTTCTTGTAACATTGAAACCATAAAAGCACAGCTAATAATGATAAAAACTGCCTTTTTTAACTGTTATTTTGGTCATAAAAAAGCATCATTCTACAGAAAACCTGAGACACAAAGGAAAACAGTTGCATCAATGAGATCGAAAGATATCTTGTCATTTTTCTATCTCTAAAATATTAAAGTCACGCCATGTATCAAATATATATTGTGAAATATTTGTGCCTGTTGCTTTCTCATACTGAATTCTCATAGAGAGAGAACAGAAAAGTATCAGGACTTTGTCTTGCTTATCATATGAAATGCAGATTTCATAACGGTACACTTTCACTAAGCAAACTTCAAGATATCTCTGGCATATATCTCTGATTTATTCAATTATGGCGCCCGAAGGGCGTGGAGAAAAATATGAAACATCCTAATATCTCTGATATATATGTCTTGTATATTAAAGTCATGCACTGGAAGGGCGTGCTGAAAAATGTTTGATATGTTAAAGTAATGCGCTCGAAGAGCATGCTGAAAAATATTGAACACACAGATATCTCTGATATATACATGTATGCCTGATATGTTAAAGTTGGGCGTGCTGAAAAATATGTCTGATTATTAAAGTTATGCGCCCGAAGGGCGCGCCGAAAAATGCGACTGAATGATGAAATTTGAGGCTGACACGATGCATTTTAGGCAATGATGAGCCTGTGTCGAAATTCAAAAAACACACTGAACCCCCCCCCCATTGGGCATTTCAAAAACATGGTGACCCCCCCTATCACCAAAGTCAAAAACAGGGTGACCCCCCCCCCAAAGAATCCATCGCCCCCCCCCCAGCCGAAGAAACTGACCAGTCCCTAAGCTTAGAGTACGGCGACGTCTACTTACGCGTACGCGGTATTCTCTTGCTGTATTCTCTTGCTGTCGCCTCTCAGTAGAGGCGACAGCAAATCCCGCATACGCGTAAAGTAGACGTCGCGTCGCCGTACTCTACATCTGATTTTAATCAGATTGGGGCTCGGCAAGCATCGCCTGTTAATTTTTGGCTTTCCTCGTCGCCCTTGCCCATAAATAAAGGTAAACCGGTATTTCTATATTTTACAATCCATTTTCAAACTTTTTGGTCCTATCGTTCTGTCCCCAGTAGACTGAAAGATTTGGCCGCGTGCGGGCGCTCCGCTCTACGATACTATCGCTAGCTGCCAATATTGATACCTGGTCTGAATTTTAGAATACGGAAATATTCATGCACTGTTCACGTATGCGAAAAAGAAATCAAATGTGCACTCTAAACCTAGCCATGGATCCTTGACGGAAAGTTGGACGTGTGCTGTTTTGTTGTTATTGATGTTTGTTTGTCTGTTTGTTTGTTTTTGTTTTGTTTTTTATTCGATGCTTCACGCCCTCCAAACCAATATATATATATATATATATATATATATATATATATATATATATATATATATATATATATATATGCAATTGCGTAGACCGGTAGACCGTCTGTCGGCTTTTATGACATAAGGCCCGTTAGAAGCGCCATTTGCACGCTGCTCTATAACGAAGCTAACATTGGAATGAACATGCACGAACTTCGAATTCTGACAGCGATTGAACTTTTGACATATAAAAACGGTATCGATCATGATTTCTTTCAAAAACTCACTTGTTTTGAAATTATTGTAGAAATGCTCCTATTCTCTGGGCATATAGATGTCAAAACAGAATAAATCGAAGGAACGAACTTCAACAGACTGTCGCGCTAAAGGGTTGGCTGTTTCCCCGGTGGTGTCAGTCCCCGGGTTGGTGGGTACCCATGCGCGTTACCTGGCAAATTCACGGAAAAGGGGGTGTTTTTCTTCAGTCATCTCGGAGATTCTAGGTCCGTGAAATCGAGAAAAAGGGGTACTTTTTCAGAGTAACCTCCGAGATTAGGGGTAGTCCTTTCATAATCTCCCAAGGACACTAAATCTGGTCTAGTCTCACTCACAAAGAAAATGAAAAACAGTACCGTACGTTTGTACGTACATATGACGTATACATGCCCATCACTTAGGGTCCATCTAAAATCACCTAAAATCAGGTGAGGACAAACATTTGTGATGTATGTACATGTATACAAAGTCAACCTCCAGGGTCAACCCTGGAAGTCAACATACTAACCTCCTAGATTTCGAAAATAAGGGTATGTTTTTTACAGCTAATTTCTCCCAGATTTGCCACAAATAGGGGGTGTTTTTCTCAGAAATATTCTAGGAAAGGGGGTACTTTTCAAACTTGGGTAACAAGCATGGGGCTGTTTCGTAGATCTTTGCCTGTTGATCTGAACGCACTTGAGGTGGGCCGTGCAGACGCAGAGCGGACTTGCTGCCAAAGTAACTGCAACGCCCTGCTTTGCCAGCCATGCCAGCAAGCACTGCCCACCGGGGCCAGTCTTAAGTAGGCCCTAATGAAAGTATGATGTGCAGTAGTGTATTTTAGACTGAAAGATTCAGTCGGGGTTTTTGTTTTTTTGTTTGTTATTTTTTAAAAGATAAATTTATTTCCACATAGTCACAAATAAAACAAATCTACATAAGTGTGAATGCATTAAAATTACAATGCGTCTTGTCTGAAGACAAAAAAAACCCCAAATAATTAGCTGTTTAATTACAAAGATCATCATATGAATGCATTCAGGATGCATTCTTCTCCTTCAAGTCTTACAAGGCTTGAAAACTTTGTGATAAAATCCTCAGTTTTGTTCATCATCTTATAAGTGAAATATAATGTATTCATCCATGAGGAGAGATAACATTTCAATTGCATGACATAGGATTGAAGGGAAACTTTAATCCCATCAAGAGTAACCGAATTTCGAATATTCCAAACTGTATATTTTACGAAGAGAAGTAATACAGTAAATAATGTCAGATGTTGCATTATTATCATTTTCGATTTCTGCAATTGCTAATCTTTTGATGTTGATATTATTATCAAAGTTGTGTTTTCTGGTCGTGTGCGGGCGCAGTTCGCCGGAGCGCCCGCACACGACTAAATCTTTCAGTCTAATTGTATTTTTGTTAAGAATCTTCGTGCGTCCATTCAGTTGCAATAATTTAATAATGGATTATCAAAAAGTTTGATCGATATCACGTCGTGTCTGTGTAATTTGTTCGAATTTTAAAGACATCAAGATACCGAAGACCATGTTCGTTCTCGTAAGCGCATATTTTGACGATGACTGTTTTCGTTGCGCATTTTGAAAAAAAAAGGAGCGAAGTCAGTGGAAATCGACCTTGCTCGCTTTTGGTGTATTCATATATACTGCTGGTTGTGGAAAGGTGGATGGCGACCGTATTAGGTATTTGATATTTTCAGCGGTGGATCTGTACTACCAAGTACTTCATTTGAGGAGTTTTGATAAACTTTCAAATAACATGTAATGCTATATTAAGCACAAAAAAAACAGATTTCACCTTTAGAGGATATTTATCGTAAAGTTTAGTCGGACGATTAGTGGTAAAATATGAGTTTGAGAGGAAGACTACGTTTTGTAATAAACATTTCAACTCACCAAGAGAGATATAAAACAGATAAAAATACTCACAAGACAGCTAAGTAGAGAACCATTGGAATCGCAGTGGGTTTTGTTTCCTTCTCCACTGTGACGATTTTTTTTTCCATTGTCAGTCTGAGTCCTGCACCAAATTGTTTGTTTTGTTTTTCGGTAGGAGGAAGCAATGCAGTTTTTTTTTCACTGACTTTTAATACTGATTCGAATCTTGTAGTAAAATGTAATAAATTAAATCAGATCTTTAGATCATAAACTATTTTTTTCTACTTTTCGAAAAAAATCCAATCGCCACAGAGCAAGCGGGTTTTTTTATTTAGCCGTCAATCAAGAAATACTAATCTTGGGTCACGAATGTTAGAGAGAGTGGGTGTGGGTGGCCGAGGGCAGAAGTTTATGGCGCATGGAGTCAAGACATTATTATTTATTCATTCAATGGATGATAATGTGCATGGCTCAGGTATTTAAAATTGTTGTGCTGGCACTGTCGCTGCGTACAGTTACACACTGTATTTTATCCAGGCCACAAAATGACAATCGTCTCATCACTTCACAACTATAACTGTTTCTCAAAAGAAAGTATTGCAGTATCACAAGTTTCAGTCTAATAACGAGTGCATTTATATTTGCAGGTGCAATGATGGAGACCCCTGATATTTGTACTAACCGCCAGTGAAGAATCTAGGTTGCCGTTGACTGTAGAACTTGCTGATCAGCGATTGGCTTGAAAGACTTTCAGAACGGGACACCATATGATGTCTTCAGCTATCATATGGAGGTACTACCTTCAGATAACAAGCATACTTTCACATTCCACAGTTTTCAAAATAAGAATTATAAAAAACAGGAGACAGTAACTGAAAGTTTTACAAGTGACCTTCGCTTCTGGGGTTCACGGGGGATAGCTTTACCTGTCAGTTGCGATCAGTTGCCGTACGTTCACGGCCTGGTCCTTAGCAGATGTCGGAGGTACCATGGGTACGTAGTAATTGAAGACGAACACGCCTGTAGAATTGAGATTGATAACTTTATTTACATAGCTCGAGTTACAGCTTCATCTTTCTGATAATCGTCTCCCTGTGAATGAATTTCATTTCTCTCATTTATTACAGTTCAATTTTACTTATTTTACTAAGTATATCTGCTACCTCTACTCTAAAGATAATACACATGTCATACAAAAAATACAAAAAATTGTCAACTCTTCAGAACGTGTTGATTCTCAAAAAACTTATATTCATAGCCCGACGGCACTTTTATTGCCACCTTGGCACATTCATAACGTGTACAATCTCGTCACAAGATGCTGACGTGTAATAAAGCTAACGTTAAAAATATTACAGAATTACCAAAGTTAGAAACATCATTAAATGTCTGTTCGCTGTCACTTGGTAGAAGGTCGAAAAAATACGTGTTTTTTGTTCTATCATCGTTTCCATCGTTCGATGTGAGAAATTTTAGACTGTCACACTTGCACTGAAAATAATCACGACCTCCTGCATAATAACTGATTAATTATTGACAAGAGAACGAGAGTAATGATTTGTGTTACGACATTATCCTTTTCTATGTTTTATATTTTGTCATAAAGAATGGTTAATTCAATAATTTTCAAATTATGCAATAGATAGTTCGCCATGTTTGTGTGCTAAGTGTAAATAAAATGCTTACTGTATATAAAAAGTAACTTTTCGAACCAAGTTTGTAAATTGATTTTCGTAATATTCGTAAATTCGTAAATATACCGATATATATATATATATATATATATATATATATATATATATATATATATATATATATATATATATATATATATATATATTAGTTGCCTTACCCAGGTAATATTCAAAAATAATCGTTTACTAGAAAGTCAGAGCCAGTAGTTCTACGTTGCCGTAATGCACCGTCCACTCTCTGCGTTACATCCGTCGGATGATATAGTAGGTGTAAATATATTTATAACAGTGCTTCTACGTAGACGCAGTCACAAAATACACGAAATAAACGTAAATTATGGCTTACGACTCGAGGTCTTGCAGATTACCCGTTCTGTTCTTTTCATTATTCATGTGAACATCCGAACACTCTGCTGTGTATCGAACCCTCGACTATAAATTACAAGCCGTGTCCAGCGCTTCTGCACCGCCGGCGCGCAAACTGGTAATGGTAGTTGATATTAAAGCTCAAAGCTATGCTCTGTTATCTCGTAAAAGTAGAGCGGCAAATTTAACAATTCTTCATGTAGGAAATGAAATTTAGTTTTGTTTTGTTTTTGTTGTTGTTTGTTTGTTTGTTTGTTTGCTTGTTTATTTGTTTTGGTTTATTGTGGTGTCACACCTAGTATTGGAAGATGATTTGCAGCAGATCAACGTACATATCGATCAGGAGATTATACAGTTTCGTCATTTACGTTTCCACTTTGATTCATGACGAGAAGTCGCCGTCGGCTCTTGCTGATTTTGAAGAGTGCGAGGCGGAACAGATGGCTCAACGGGTGTAAGGTAGCCATCGTCATGCAAGTTCAAGTCTGACGTCACTGGCCTCAAGATATCCTGCACTTAAAATTGAAGTATATAGATGATTTAGAGTATCTGGTGAATCTACGGGATTTTCGCTCTTTTGCTCTCTCTCAGATGCACCTGCAAGGTTGTTCAAGGCGTCATCGTCTGCGTCGTGAGATGCCAATATCAAGTTCGAAGGTGAACGTCCAGCGTCGCCTTCACTACTGTTCGTTTGACTTTGACTCGTAACGGGCGATTCTTGCCCGTGGTGGATAGCTACGTGGACTTCCATCGAGGCCATGTCATCGCAGATGGCGTCACAACTGGGACACATGAACCATTCGCGATTCTCCCTACGGCGCCCTCGCGCACCTCCTCCTGGTTGGTGTGGGTGATCCGCATTCCCTGTTATTGATACGTCGGGCATACAGTCGACCAGGTGAGCCTGGATTGTAAATATATCATTCGTAAGGTACACGTTACTGCAGTTTGGGCAAGTGAAGAACCCACCGTATTGATCGTCTGTGCACACCTCAGCATGGGACTGCAGCAAGTCCAGGTCGTGGAATCGCATTGAACACACTGGGCACTCCAGTTGCGGCGGAGTTGATCTGTTAAATCCATCCGCTGAACGAATCTCGCTGGCGCCAGCTAGACCCCTGGACGCTGAGCCATGCCTAGCCGAGCTGAATAGAACGTGTCGGTTCGCGTTACCAGGCCCATCCCGATGTCTGCTGACAATATCCCCCAGCTTGTTTATAAAGTGACCATCCGCAAGGCTGTCGACTGTACCATCCAGAACAGCTGAGGTGTTGTCGGCTCTACAAGTCGGACACAACAATTTACCGCGCGATACGCGGAGGACACTTTCCAGACATCCTCGACAGAAGACATGAGAGCAGTATGGCAGTACTTTAGGTTGCTTCAGGCGACTCTTACAAACAGCGCACTGCAAAAGGGCTCCATAGATTTCTTCGCAAACTTTAACAGAATCCATATTTACATCTGAAACTTTTCAAGACACACAGCTAAGAGGATTGGATCTATAGAAATAAAAAAGCATCGCATGAAAATAAAATAAGTGAACACAAAGAAAGCACCATCAATACGATTATGGTTATGACATGATAAAAACCCAACAATACGGGATAGAATTAAAGAGGCACTCCCACTTTGTAACATTTTTAAAACACATTTTTTTAATGCCAACGGTCGATATTTGACTTGGCGACTGCGCGCGGATCGCGAGATATCGATAAAATATGTCATTTCCCGAGCGTATTTTTCATATCCCGAAGTTTTACGATCGTTCTAATTTTGACTCGAAATCCCCCGAAGGTTTTTTGTTGTGTTGATTGACGATATTCTAGGGAGTCTACGATAAGTTCGAACGACGCAATTAATTTACTTCCCACTGCAAAGACTTTATATACAGCATTATGCCTTTACCTCAGGTAAGTTTTTAAAAACTTCTCCTTAGTTTTTGTCGTTTTCATTATTCTAAATCGGTTGTATTATATTTTTAACCAATACCACATAAACATCAGTTTTTACATGTCAAATATTAGCCGCCTCCGATGACTACATTTTGTCGTCTGCCACACAGTACGCCGCGCGCGTGGTATGTGCGCGTGGCATGCGTCTATGCATATCACGCGGCGGCCGCTATGTATCAACCGCACGTAACCTTTGCCAATTCTGGTGGAATCAGCAAAAATTGTTTTTCGTTTATACGCCAAGTCAGTAAGACTCAGCTTTCTCCCACAGGCCATGACCGATCACCGACGCCAGTGGTACTGTGGCGTACAGCAGCGTCAGCGTAGACTCGTACTCCATAGCTTAGTTGACAATGGCCCCAGTGCCGAACGTTCGATGTTCGGAAGCTGAATTTAGGTGGGCCACCGGAATTCAAACTTTTACTTTTTTGAAGACATGTTTTTATCGATATCTCGCGATCCGCGCGCAGTCGCCTCGTCAAATATCGACCGTTGGCATTAAAAAAATATGCTTTAAAAATGTTACCAAGTGTGAGTGCCACTTTAAGACCTGGGGTTTTCGTTCTATGATCAGTTACTGACTGTAAAGCTATATGGTTGAGGAGAACAGCTTAATTAACATAATTATTTGACAAATAATGAAACAGAATAAAACTAACCCAAAACGTCAGCCTATGTGCCAGATAAATTGACCCAGCAAGTTAAGATGCTCATCAGGGTATAGAGTTCGGTATGGATAGATTCGTCGTTTTGCCAAGTTTCAACTACATACTGTATGTTAGGTGAAACTACAATGCAACAATCAACACCTGGTTGGGAAGAATGCGCCTTGGGGACAGAAATTCGGAAACCCCGGGTTACCTTATAGGGTCGCATTTTTAACCTCTTGGAGTGAGAAAAATTAAACAGTCTCAGCGGGTAGTTAATAATTCAATAAGTGTATGCTTACACCTTAATTAATATATTGTCACAAACCTATTTTTAGTTTTAAAGTGAATTCATAAAAAATCATGCTAAAAGCTACAGCTAGTGGGGCTTTAACACAGGGATGGCGGCCATTTTGAATTTCAAACATCGGTAAATTTTAGGTAATTTGTTTGTTTAGTATCTCAATTTGCACGGTGTCCCCCAAATATGTGTTTTTGATTTTAAAAGACAATGGTCGAAATTCCCTTTGGGAAAAGTTTGAGCAAAAATAAGCCTTCACTTCCGAGGCGCGCATTACCGTAAAGGTATACTGTCACCTGCTCAAATTTTGCAACAGTTACCATGGAAAGAGAAAATCTAGCCAATCATATATTTTAAGCGGGTGGCCGCTTTTTAACAAAAGCGCCCTCACATGGTCATTTTCATTACGAAGGAGCGCCCCTTTGACCATATTTGGGCATGTTTAGATTACAGGTGACTGCATACCTTTAAAGGGAGTATTTTATGTCTAAATGTTGAAATCTTGATAAATGTGAAATATGTTACACTTGATGCCATAGCATAGTGGTGCGCGTGCGCTTTCAGTGTCCGAACTCGCTAGAGGCGACGATAGAAACAACAACTTAATCAGGAAAATGCCTGTCACACCTCCTAGTTCACTTGGTTACGCTTCTATTATTGACAAACTGAAATGCTATTGAAGGAACTGACTCACTTGCCTGTCTCAGGGCTTCGGGGAAACATATCCTGTTTGGATGGAAACTTAATAGTCAGCTATTATTTCAACTTAGTTCCCGCGGTTCTTTGATGACTAACAACAGAAATTCATTACTAATTAAGTTTGCGTCGACCGTGCGATTTATTGCACAGAATTATGCGTAATTAGTAAGCATTTACTATCTCGAATGAATAATTCTTAATCTGCACGCAGGCAACTAACTCTTTCTTCCTCGCTCTCAAAAATTTCATGTTCAAGTTAAAGGACGCATAACTGCCTCTTTTACTGCATTGAAACAAAAAATGACTTAAACGTTTGCCTACATAATGTATCAAACTCCCGAGTTATTTATGATAAGAAAACTACACATGCACTCAAATGTCTGGCCTCTATGACCCTGATTGTCATCGTGTTCAAAGGTCACTGTACACAGCTGCCCCCCACTTGTTCACATGCTATTAATTCGTGTCAGCGCAGGTTCCTCAAGCGAACGGTAATAAACCAGTGACGTCGATGATGTAGTCTTCCAAAAGATTTGTACTCAACGGCTTCAAGTTCCTCAACGCGCTTGATCGATAACTTTGAGAACGACGGTTGGCTATTTACGGCGCGATGAATGGTATACGTCTGTTATAAGTTTAAACCTGTCACAGAATGACCAATATTTTAAAATATTACTACTTCTGCCGTGGTTTTAAAAGGTTTTAGGCCTCGTTCAACAAACCAAAAATCCACAAAACTTGATTACATGCTTAAAAACTGGCTGGTCTTCTGGTTACACATATTTGAGTTTGGTTATGTTTGGTCTGGTCTGGTTCAAAACACGGCCTTCAAGAACGTATTTTTTAATAATTCGTGACTTACTTTTTTATTCTTAGTAGAGAGAAGTATGACTTCAAAAAATACAGAAGGCAGCGCTTACACCTATCAGCTGGTAACCTTTGCTCCGAATGCTTCAGAAGCTTCAATTTACATACCAACGATGTTGCGTTGAAATACAATGAACATGGTTACAAACTTCATTTACATATAATGGCCGCAGCGTTATTTAGGTCATGACTATACACCCTATAGCGGCAAAGCAAAAATTTTGAAACGTTCATCTATGCGTCAAGTATTTTCCTCCTTTGCGGTGAAGAATTTCCTGGCTGTTTTAATTCGCTGTTTGAGTTAATTTTTTTTATTTGATCTGTGGCACACACAGTTTCCCTCTACTCTCCCATTTCAGACAATTGCTGAATTTATATCACCAGACAATGTCATCGACTTTGCCGCATTAAAATTTTCGTGGTGGTATTTCCTTACTGATTGCACGCTTCCGTGTAAGGCAAAATTATACAATTATTCTCATTCATTAAACGTAGAAAATGAAGCATTGAGGGGAAGTGCATGTGCTGATTGGTGATAAAGTACAATCAGTGTAGGATCGCCGGCGTGCGATGGCACATAGTAAATGAGGCTACCCACAATTCTCCATGATCTGTACACATGGAGATACTCACTGAACTGAAGCAAATTTCTTCTATACATAGAACAGCTCGATCCATATTTCAAAATTCTGACAACATAGTTTTGATAACCATAGTTTTCTGATTTCCAACTGTGAATAATGAGAAGATAAACCCTTTCCTGCAGAGGAGTTCATCGTTTTATTTTGATTTTCTCACATCATAAATATGCGAAGATTCAAGTGCCTTAGTAAAGCTATTGGGGAATGCGCCCTCACATCCGTGCATTTCCCCGGCCCGGTGCCCTAAGTTGGATGAACACGTCGAATGCCAGACCTTTTTTGTATTTAAAACGTTTTACTGTGCGAGACTCAAAACTTGTGGCCTGGCACACTGCATCCAAATTTGGGCCTTCGCGGGCATTTCTGAACTACCTCCATTCTGGTTACTGGCAAAAATCGACTGGCTTACAGCCGGTGATTATAAGCTAAACACACGGAAGGGGGAGGTGGAGAGGGGGGACGTGGCCATCACAGTTACACCTTGCAGTGCAGTTCTGAGTATATATTGGCCGATAGAGCAGACCTAAGATTACTGCGGAGCTGCTGCTTCCGAGTTCGCTATAACCGCCCCTTCTTTCCTGTGTGTGGCACATTAGATTGCAAGGCTTATCGGAAAACACGACCCGAGACAGCGACAGGCAGTTCGTGTACAATGCCGTGCCATTTTAAGAAAGCATGTTGTTGTACACAAGTAGCAGTTATGTTTTCACATCTGCCTCTTCTGTCAAACATTTGACCTATATACTTGAATTCAAAGTCTGCAATTTTTTTGTAAAACACACTTATACCTCCTATAAGGATTTTACTATTGTTCTAAATTAACTGGTTCAAGTAATGCATTTTAGTTTCAGAAAAGCTACTGATTTCTGACCAACCGTTAAGCAAAGTTTCTCAAAACTGATAATTGTACAGGAAGCGCTTTCACACTGAGGTTACATTTCAGAATAAGATCAATGCTACCCAAGTGTGCCACTTTGACTTGTCTTGAAAAATTCTTATCCAGGGATGAACAATATCGTTGTCAAAAAGACGACGAAGCCAATTAATGCTCTGTGCTTTATTGGTAGAGAAATATCAGGCATGCCAAGATACCGACCCCTTCTGCCAATGAGCCTATCATTGTTTTTCTTGAAATATTCTCGGGACCCTTCCACAAAATTGAGAAGAGAAGTTTATCTATGTATTTTAAAAAGTTCTATGTGAGGATTTGTTAGGTTTAATAAATAAAGCAGGCGTGATAAAGATCAATAGACAAGAAGAAAAAATACATTGAAGAAAAATTAGACGAAAAATTTGTGTAATCAGATCAATATGGGACGAGATGTCTACGCTGGATTTTGAACAGACGTTGGTTTCGTCATGGCGTAGATTGGACTTGATGAATGTGATTTTAAATGATAGCGGATACGCTGTGATATCTTTAAACGAGAAAACAGGCCAACGAAAATGGTACTGGTCGCAGGATACTTATTTGTCTACTTTTTTAAGTTTTCAGCACAATTATGTATTTTAATCTGTCTGTTAATATACCCGTTTGCTCAATTGGTTGGTAAATCTTTCAGTAGTCAGATTCAACGAATTTTAATCAAAGAGGCATTTCGTCGATTGTGTGACTAGCCTCCTGTATTCTGCATATATGAAATAACTTTGCGAACACTAAAGTGTACAACACGCCTTACAGGGTACAGGGTATTTTAAAAACTTTGACGACAGTTAGTTATACCTGTGAAAAGCGTCAATTCACAGGAAAAAATGCATCCAACTCTACATTTTGACCGATTTAGAATCAGCCTTCCCAGGTTTTGATCTAGACGCCGAAATCTTTAGACAAAAAAAGGCACCACCTATAACTGACTAAACGTTTCGGGGTAGAAACCTTATGCAGCGCAAAATTTATGAGTCGAGCGTTATTTGAATTATTTGCGCCAATGGATGTGTTGACGAGGGCCTTTAAATACCACACTGAATTTTTCTCCGCCAGTATAAAAATATTGGTCATAGTCTTGAAGGTCGTGTGCGGAGAGGGGAGGTTCATTTTCCCAAAGTCTTACAGCCATATGCGACTCGTACACGCTTTAAGGCAATCTGTCGGTAGATCGTGCGCACCCATACATCCAACGTTTGAACACATTTAGTCATGGTGAGCCTTATCACCAGGACCGTGCAAAGCGAGGCAAGGGACGTGTCTATTCTTGGCACTCGATGACTTTCCGTGAGAACGACATGCACGAGATATATACACAGAGTATATTTGCTTTGGATTTCTGTTATCGTTCTCCCATATTTTTCATTCCTATTCGTACCGACCTGTTTAGATATCGGTGACTGTTCTTGTCCCTGATGACCGTTTTTTTATATCCGAGTCTTTTCCAAGTTTGTACAGCATCCTTCGGCAATTTCTGTCATCATGATATTGAAGCATCAGAGGCCAGAAAGCGTCACTATTGGTTGCAGATCACAGGTGCAGCCAACGGAGCTATTCATCGGAAAAGCTATTCCAGGAGCAATGTTTGAGGGCAGGGGAAATTTTAATTTTGCTCGGGCAGGGGACATGTTTTTAGGTGGAAGGGGAGCAAATTTCAGGGTTTTTTTGTAGGGCAGGGCGGATATCGGTTGATTGTCCTGGGGACAGGGCTTGGCGAAAAACTTTTTGAGGGGAATTGTTTCCAGGGCAGGGGAAATCGGCAAGTTTTTTTTTCGCCACAGGGCAGGGAAGCATCAAAATTCCAGTGGGGAGGGGAAACCGGCAAAAATAAGTGGGGAGTGGATAAAAATGAAGTTTGAGTTCGGGAGGGTAAGTCGAAAAAATTCTGTGGGAGGGCAAATTATGAACAGCTAATTAATTACCAATATTCCAGGGAAGCCAGAGTTTGCCAGTTGTGTAATGACAATCAAATAGAAAGCGAGTTTCATTTTTGTTTAGTTTGTCCAGTGTATAGCGACATAAGAAAACGATTTCTTCCGTCTTACTGTCATGACTTACCAACAGAAACGAAGTTTGTGAATCTTCTCAGTTCACAACATCCTAGTACTATTATTAATTTATCTAAGTTCATCTTTTATAGTTTCAGCCGAAGAGAAAACTTATTATCCACGAGCAATAATGTATAACTGCCCCTAAGTTTGTCTGTATTATTTTTACAAGAATTGTAAGAAAGGCCGGTGGCCTATATTACTGAATAAACATTATATATATATGTTAATTAATTACCCTCTTGACTTAAAATTAGTCAGTTCACATTACTTGTCATGCACAATATATCTTATCATAATAAGGACCTTTTTAAAAGTGCATTGTTCGTTGGCTGCACCTGAGATCACTTAGTAACGTGTTTACAGATAAAAACAAAATGTCCCATGATTGACATTTTGACAAGCATTTTTTGACAAGCCGCACGAGAAACAAACTGGACGGCTTTGATTGCTGCGTAATCCCCACTGTTGGCTACGGCGATATAAGCGTTGATTAGGTCTCATACTTCGGCGAACACTTACCAGGATTAGTATTTTGGCTTCAATACTTGAATCGTACGACAGAGGTAGGTCTCGGCGATATCTTCCGTTTTACCAATTTCCCTATCTACGTTTGCAAGTAAATTGGTCGGTTTAGAGTTTCAAAACCGCACAGCGGACAAGTAACCAATTTTGCAAAAGATTTCATTAAAGATGGAACAATCTCCAACAAGCATTCGCTCATAAAACGCTACATGCTCAAATAAGCATTAATAGTCGAAGGGGACTTCAGCCAAAACTTATAATGCTTTAAATAAGAATGACTTCCTAAGCATCTATCGTACATTGAAGTCTATAAGCAGATAACCGGATATTTCTAATACCAATAAGTACCCATAACTGGATGATGACCTCGGTTGTTGTCGACTTTCTGTTGCCATTGTCGTTTCGCGGCTACAAACGACACTTCGCACTTGCTATGATTTATCGCACAAAGAACTTTATCAATTTGAAAGCAATTAATAAATCGTTTAACAGGGCGAAAGGCAATATCTGGGAAAACCTTAATCCGTAAATTCTTGATTAGCTTCGAACTCACAACGTGACGACACATTAGCGAAGAAGACATGTATTCAAAACTGCTGGGTAAAATATCTGCCCTTTTTATAACATCTGTTCGGATTTAATCCAGATATGTAGCACGATATTTATATAAGAATTGCAGTTTCAGAGGAAAACAAAAGACAGAAACATCTTATAATCTTTTTACACATTAATTAATCCCGATCCCTGAACATTTTGATCCGGGTGGTAAAAGGAGTAGTTTGACATACCACGTAAGTTCATACAATTTTTCTGACTGTGACCTCTCCCATTGATGTAGAGTTCATGAAACAGTCACACACATTCTCGTCATCAGACATCGCACACAAACGAATAAGGCATTCGCTTCACTTGGTGACAAACAGTTGAAGAGAGGATGATTTTGTCTATCAGCAGATGTGTCAATTCAGATAAAAGCAGTCAATAAACACTCAACCGGATTCCAGTATCCAACGAACGGCACCCTGTCACCTAGACTTGGTTCAAGTCGGTGAATTTAAAAAAATAAAATCATTTATAATAGTTTCTCTTGTGTCTCTCCTATTTCGTACAAACCTATCCGGAATTTGGCAGCTCACGCCAGGTTTTCCCAGCGATTGAATGTGTCACGTTTGAGTCTGCGCAGTAGTGAGTTAGTTTCTGCCGGATTCCGGGTGAAACTCCGCTGGATAGCGTTCACTCCACTCATGGCGTTCACCCTACTCATCGCGTCCACTCACGCGCGCGTTTCACATGAAAGCAAAATACAAATCATTGCGTTCACTCCACTCAAACATTCACAAATCACAGACTTGAACCAAGTCTACCTGTCACCAAGCAAAGAGACCACAGTCAAATCCGCAGAGATTAATTACGCTTAAAAAGAGCAGTTCGATAACCGAGCTAAGTTACTACTATAATAATTGTTTCTAAATTTGAGCCCTTCACACGCTGTTGAGTTCATGAAGCACCCCATAGACGTATTTGCTGTCATAAATCACATCCAAACTTTATCAAAGCAAATACATACATTGCTGAGTTGCGCGAAATTACAGCCTCGGGGACAGTTACGTTCACCAGCAAAGCTAGAAGTTACTGTCAGAGTAGAAATATCATTAATTTATCTACCGATTCGTATTCACAACGTATCAAGTCACTCAACGGAGACACCAAAGTCAAAACCGCTTGGTTAACCACCACCCTAATGAATGAGTAGTTCAACAGCCAAGCGTAGTCGTCACATTTTTCGACTGCGACTCCGCTCTACGTGGAATAGTTTATGCTACACTCGCACATACACAGTTTCTAACATTTCTTTCCTATATCGCACACAGACTTTACCAAAATAATGACTGCATCACTCAAGATAGCCTCAGGGACAATTTTTCCAACAGCAGAGCTATCAATCCTGGCCGGAAAATTTTGTAAATTCTGGATCCGAATCGTTCTCTCGACGTCACAATACTCACACACGTAGCGAAGACATCACAGTCAAATCTACCCAGCTAAATATCTCCATCCTTAAAAGTTGTTGTTCAGTTACGGAGCTTAGTTGCTACAATATTTTTAACTGCGAACCCTCAACAGGATTAAGAGTTTGTTAAAAGTGGACATGTCGAGACCTTACAATATTATTTCACAATCACTGATTACAGAAGGAATGTTTTGTCCGATTGATATATTAAAATCTTACCACCCATGACGTAAATATCTGTTAGATTCAATGCTTCATCCTTATGTATGTGTTCATAAGACTAAAGGCCTTGGTGGCGAAGTCAAAAACAAAAATAAATGTAATAAGGAAAATGCCTTGCATACTTCTAGTTTGCATGGGTACATCTGTTTTCATTCGCTGACCTCAACAAATAAAGTCACTTATTAAAACTTCCCCCTTTTTTGTCTCAAATGACGTTATATCCACAAAAAAACTAATCTACTTACGTCGTAAACCTGTACAGGTATGTATTTACGGTGAGGAATCATAAATTTTCGCGGTTTTGTAGTGATAAACAAATTCCCTGTAAATTATTGCAATTTGTGCACCAACACTGTGGTTCAAACAAATCAATATCAGCATAGTAAAATTCGTATGTTAATATTATAGGGTTTTTCACAAAATACGGCCCTGTATGGACGAGGGCTCAGTGAGTGACGTATTGGACGAGCCGAAGGCGAGTCCAATACCTCACTCACTGAGCCCGAGTCCATACAAGGCCGTATTTTATGTATAACCCTATTATTATACATCTCCCGCCATCAATCGTCCGTATAAACTAATTCTACAGCTTACCATTATATATATATATATATATATATATATATATATATATATATATATATATATATATATATATATATGATTGCTTAGCGCATGAAACAGTCTGTAGAGTGACATATATATAATTTTGTGTATGTGTGTTTGTGTGTGTCTGTATCTGTGTTTCTGTGTCTGTGTATGTCTGTGTCTCTGCGTATGGAAACACTGGTCACTCTTACAGATAGGAAAACCAGGACATGACGGATATGGTCATTCAAAGATTAATAGTAAACATTAATCATTCTTTACGTGTTAACGGAGAATCAAAGAACGAACACCAGAATAATAACTACACGACACCGGGTAGAAATATAGCTAGTAGTCTCCATACCAAATCAATAATAATTTTTTGACCTTGTTGGAAAAACCAGCATCTGATTTGAGAGTAGACGTGCCCTCCGGCGAGACTCTTGGATAAATACATTTTTCAGAGATCAGCATTCACATCTATCAGCTAGCCATCTTTTCTACCAATGCCTCAGTTCAAATACTTCTGTAATTGCGTCATTTCCTTTTTAATTTAGATACGCAAAGAGATGCTTTGTCAAAAGACAATGAACGATCATTACCACTAATTCTCATTTCGCAGAAGAAATATGTGTAATGTTTATTTCAATTTTTTATTTCAATTTTAAACACTCTTTCACTTCCTACTAACTATTCAAGTTTCTTAAGTTGATTATATCTGTGAAATACATGATTTTGCTTCACTAAATGTCTCCTTTGTTTGCTCGTAATTCGTTTGTGATAGTGCGATGTCACTTGTTGCACTAATTTTATCGTCTTTACAACGAGCAATTTATTGATGGTTTCAGAGGCACAGACGACGTTTTTCTTATCTTGTTTACACAAATAAACAGCAACCCGGGCATCATGTCTATGATCCTACCTTCTCCCCGAATGTAGCTTAGACATCGAAAAGCTACCGAAACGTTTCAGTTTCCTTTTGGTCGATATTGCGTCATATTCGCGAGATGTGTCTATCTGTATATATATATATCTATCTATATATATATATATCTATATATATATATATATATATATATATATATATATATATATATATATATATGCGAAAACCACATGTCGCGAAAATGCACCACGGTTTTGGTCAAACTTCATTGTGATAATATTTTATATCTTACGTAGATATTTTGTACTGAATATCATCGTTAAAATTCAAAAACCAAGTTGAGGAGTCGATAAACAGCGACATTATTTATGTATTCAAATAAAGTTGCCTGCTAAGGTGATGACGTTGACTGTAACAACTTATCAGTGTATTCAAGAGTTTTCTGCGATTGGATTAACCCACTTTATACGGTGTGAATTATTAGGAATTGTATACTACTCAATTGTTAATTTATGCAATAAACAACTCCAAGCGATGGTGGGCCACGAGATTTGGACCAGCTACAAATTGGTCAAAATCGAGTGGTATACCATGGCTTTGTGTTGTTTATTGATATCATAATAGATATTGGACTTCTGGCTTGGAATGTCAGAAGAGGAGTTTTGCTCTTGCTGACAGCTTGCACGTGTACAACCGTTCTTTTCACGTCTCAGCCAATCAGATTGCTATGATTTGCGCCACCAGTGGTATGATCTAACTATCAATAGTAAACGTTTTGCAAAGGCCTCATAATGTTAGTAGCAGAGTTTAGAGAGAGTAAAAGTAAATTATATTTTCGTAGTCTGTGTTATGTGAATACACGGTATTAAAGAGCGGACATGACGGAAACATGATCCTCACAATAAGGTGTCACGCACGAAAACAGTTTCCCTGCATACCTTGGGCATTGTTTGGAAATAATGTGAATCATTTCACATAAAGCATGTTGTTTGATGAATAAATCTATCGTCTGTTGATTTTGCTGAACGTCAAAATTGAATACAACATTGCATGTTCGCGGGATCAAGATTTGTCTGTATTAATATGAATTCATGTTGCACAGAAATATGTCAAAAATGCGGAACCACATATCTGAAAAATTCCACGTGGTTTCGGTCAAACCTCATTGTGATAATAGTTTACATCTTACACGGATATAGTTAATAAACAACGACCTTGTTTGTTTCTCGTTTTGATCATTTAGAAGCGTATTCGATGATTTTCAGAGATGATTCTCAGCCTCTTTATGTGTTGTGAATTTTGCTGAGCTTCATCTGTAAATTTATCAACAGTACACTGTCCACAAAAGACCTTCACAATGTTATAAGCCAACTTTAAGAGGCCTTGCATGTTAATGTGCAATGGACAGTCAAATATAAACAAAAATAAGCTGAAAGTAGCTAATTACATGACAGTACTAGTGGGACAAAATCAGCAGTTGAAAAATACATGTACACATTCAGCAAGGCAAAAAGGTGCGGTACACTTATCAAGCCGACGAGGTCAGTTTCCCATGTTGTACCCATGACGTAGTTTCAGAAGCATTCGGAGCAGAAGTGGCCTACAGTCAGGTGTTATCGCTTCCTCTTGTAATACTTCAGCCATACTTCTTTCTGGGAAGCAGGCGAGTGCTCCACGCGTTGAGAATAGAGGTAAGGAATGGATTATTACAATAATATAAGGCTGTATAATCGACGCCTATACGTTGTGTAATCTTCCACTACCGTGTTCTCAAGTCAGTTTGACATGTACGTCTTGTGGTGTCGAGTGAGGCATGTTTACAAACAAATTTGACTGGCACGCCACAATGTGTGAGACCGGCATTTAATCAGGTAGAAAAATACGGGTTTAAGCTTATAATACCAGGGATCATATACAAGCTTGACTATTTACTGATCTTCGTCTCTAGAGTATCAAATATGCGCGTCGAGAAAAACGTTGATATATCGAGTACAAATCTTTCGGAAGACGATATTATCAAAGTTATCTCTATGTTACCACTAGGTGGAATCAGTAATGACACGAAATTGTTACACAATACTAACAAAGGCAATCTGAGTATACAAGGCTGGGCTCAGCCGTGTTTAGTAACCTTTGAACATGCCGGCAATCAGGGACAAGTCCAAATCCTTCGAGTGCATGTTTCGTTGTCGTTATTCGACATACCCAAGGAGTTAGATAAGTAAGTTCGGCAATATTTAATTTTACCATTGGTGTCCATATAGCAAATAATGTAGCCGTGTGTTCAGGTAATTTATTTCTACAGTACAGTACAGCGATATACTAAAGTCAGCGAGAGAGAGAGAGAGAGAGAGAGGAGAGAGAGAGAGAGAGGAGAGAGAGAGAGAGAGATGCTATCCAATTGCAGGATACTTTAACATTTTTTCAAAATGAAAAATCGACCAATTAATCTACTCGTAACGAACTCATCTTACCAAGCAAGTCGATGTAGGTCGCAAGCTGATGTGATAGCTGTTTTGTGTTTTTTAGCTCACGTGTTCACACGTTAGGTAATGTCATACCGATGTCTGTCTCTTTCCGTGTGTGTGTGTGTGTGTGTGTGTATGTGTCTTTGTCTGTGTCTGTCTGTTTGTCTTTTTACACGATAAGCCCAAAACGCCTGAACAGATTCACATCAGATTTGGTAGACAGGTACCATATGCTAATTGCAAGATTTTTGCTCGTGTGGCTTGCATATTAATGAAGTTATGACATATCATTATTTTTCATGTAATGGTTTCCCTATGGAGATAGCAGTGACAGTGTCAACATATGTCAAGAAACACTGCAAAATATGTCATGAAACTGTTCATAGATGACAATCTCAGAACATTATGATGGTACTGCGAGTGTCATGTTAATTATCTACTAATTTGGCAGTGTCAAGTAAATAAATAGCTCATTTGCATGTATTTAAAGTTTTGTAATCAGTCATATAACTCCAAAATAACTGCACCAAAGTTGATGAAATCTGCTGCAGGTACTGACCCAACAGTAATCTGACTGTGTTGTAAGGCATTTAGAAATTTGAGTCAATTACATATTTAATGAATTTTATAATTAGGTAAATAACTCTAAAATTACGGCACCAAATTTTGTGAAACCTGCTATAGATATTGATCCGATTTAATTGTGTTATGAAACATTGAGCAGTGTCAAGTTAATTAAGGGTTGTGTTGCATTTTTAATAAACTTTATAAGTAGTGATATTACTCCAAAATCACAGTATTAAATTTGATGAAACGTGCCACAGATGTTGATCCGTTAGACATCTAATTGTACTGAGAAGCATTGGGCAGTGCACGTTATTAAATAGCATTTGCATATTTTATGAAGTTTTGTAATTAGTCATAAAACTATGCACTAACTTTGTTGAAATCTGCTTCAGATACTGATCCGACAGATATCTGACTGTGTCGTAAAGTACTTAGTAGTGTGAAGTCAATTAAAGGTTCATTTACATATTTAATGAATTTTATAATTAGGTAAATAACTCTAAAATTACGGCACCAAATTTTGTGAAACCTGCTATAGATATTGATCCGATTTAATTGTGTTATGAAACATTGAGCAGTGTCAAGTTAATTAAGGGTTGTGTTGCATTTTTAATAAACTTTATAATTAGTGATATTACACCAAAATTACAGCATTAAATTTGATGAAACGTGCTACATATCTTGATCTTATAGATATATAATTGTGCCATGAAGCATTGGGCAGTGTCAAGTCAATAAACAGCTCATTTGCATATTAAATAAAGTTTTGTAATTAGTGATTTAACTCTGAGAATACTGTGCGAAAGTTGATGAAACCTGCTACATATAATGATATAACAGATATCTGATTGTTCTGTGAAGCTTAAGCCTACTACTATTAAAGAACATGTTGTAAAACACGTGAGCACAATAAGTTCACATCTGTTTTTCCTTTTTGTCATGCGATGCTATTTTCTTTCTATACATCCAGTCATCTTCATAGTTGTATCTTGAAGATTTCGGTAGTAAATATGGAATCTGTTGAAGTTTGCGAAGAAATCTATGGCGCCCTTTTGCAGTGTGCTGTTTGTCAGAGTCGCCTGAAGAAACCTAAAGTACTGCCATACTGCTGTCATGTCTTCTGTCGAGGATGTCTGGAAAGAATCCTTGACGTATCGGATGGTGAATTATTGTGTCCGACTTGTAGAGTCGACAACAGTGCAGCTGTTGAGGAAGGCTGCGTCGACAGCCTTAAGGATGGCCACTTTATAAACAAGCTGGGCGAAATAGTCGACAGACATCATAATTCATCTGGCAATGCAAACCGACGTGTTCTCCTTAGCTCGGTTGGGCATGGTTCAACTTCAAGGGTGCAAGCTACTGTAGCGTGTGAGATTCCTTTAACAGACCAAGGATTTGACAGGGCATCTTCACCGCAGCTCCAGTGCCCAGTGTGTAAAGAGCAATTCCATGACCTGGCATTTCTGCTGTCTCATGTTGAAGTGTGCATAGATGATCAAGACGGCGGGGTCTTTATTTGTCCAAACTGCAGTAACGTGTACCTAACAAATGACATTTTCACAATCCAGGCTCACCTAGTCGGATGTACGCCCGACGTATCAATAGTGGGAGACGGATATCACCAAAACGAAGTGCGACAAGATGCTTTCGAGCGTCAAACAGCGAATCACGAAGAGTGGTTCTTGTGCCCAAGTTGTGATGTCATCTGCGAAGATATGCCCTCGATGGAAGCTCACGTAGCTATGCACCATGGACAATAATCGCTTGCTTAACGCAAACCGTCAAACGAAATTGAAACAGCGCGTACACCTTCAATCCTAGAATCTCAAGACGCGGACAATGCAGCTATCATAAGCCTTTCAGGTTCACCTCAGACTAAGCAAAGCAGATTAAATGATCAAACCGTCATCCGATTCGAGTGATTTCTTGTATGCTTCAATCGGTGGTCCATTTATGGACAGTGATGCCTATGTTAAACTCAATGACGGCCACTTTAATAAGCACTGAATGACTCTTCCACCTCGTAATTAACAAAATCTACTGCTTTCTTTCCCTTATTTGCAGGGCCGGGAAGTGTTATCTCTTTTCGATGTTCGGACATTCTGACAGAAACTACTAAAATTTTAATCTATACAACAAAAAAGGCTGTTGACAGGGGACAACCCTGTGTTATTCCACGTTGTAAATCAAACCCTTTGAAAAACCATTATTTAAGACGTTTTCACCAATGTGCGAAACATATTTCCAAATCCAAATAATTCCAAAACCTGATGCATCAGATTCCATGCACTCAAGACTGCTAATAAATGTAAACGAGCTGCTCAGCACCTTGAAAGATTTCATTTTCTGTATATTATGTTATATCTGGCATTATTCTGATATTTAAAATGATATTCTTGCCCTTGATGAAGGATTTTTGATCTTCGTGAATGACGATTGATGAGACTTTGGAAATTCCGGCTGCCATACACCCGTTTGAAATTTTAAAATGAGTATTTGAAATGAAACGGGTCGCGAATTTTGTATACTGTTGGGATTTTTACATGGTTTGTGGAGTAGAGAAATTATTGAATGACCTTTGAGTATCTGAAAGAGGACCTCTTCTGTCCGGCTGAGTAATTGAATTTAAACTTTTTACAAGGTAGGTTCCACGTTTACTCCAAAATGTCAAATAAAATTCTTGAGCCTCAATCTATCACTGCCTGTGGTTTTATTTCTGGGATATTTTCAGGATTTCAAAAAGCCTCTTTTTGTTAGTTGGCATTCACAAAGTTCCTTCTTTGATCATCATAATTCATGTATGTTTACAGTACTGAAACAGTAATTGTATTTTCTTTAGTCTTTTGATTTTTTAATTTATACAGGATCTTATAAAAGCGTTGTAGTTCACCAAGTATTTCTTCGTGCTTAACCATTTTTCTGTCTTTTACCTTTATTTTTTTAAAAATATTTTCCTGTTGAAATTTCGTTTTTCAAGGTCTGGATTATATTTACTGCTTCTGCCATGTTAATGTACCATTTTACCTATGATCGTATTGCAGCTCCTTGTACACTGTTTAACATTATTTTTCCAAATAGTATTTTGTTCTTTCATAATCAGCTAACGCCTGTTTATTCAAATGCCCTTCCAATGAATCAAGGCGTAATAATTCTTCGTCTTCGTTTTGTAGTTTTTAATTTCTACTGCAATAATATTTTTTATCGTAATATATGATATTTCGCATATTCGAAGCCACTTGGGGCCTGGTGTACTCTATCACTTTCAATGGTGATTTCCTCAAAGTTTGAGTTCATAACTTTCATGTATTCGGGGTTATCTAATAAACGTTTTTTTGAACTTCCAAATCCTGGTCATTTAGTTTTTTTATGTTAAGAATATTTAACGTCAATGTTTTAGCACTGTGATCTCTTTTAATACTAGGTTAATCTATTGGCTTAGACATTCTACCAGTTTAAGGAGTGACTATGCAGTAGTAATTAATATAAAAACGTTTCCCATTAATATAACTGACCATCCACACCACCTTAAACGTATATACCAACATTAGAATGCTCCATGGCGCCGTCAATAATAAAAGCTGACGAATGGCCTTCATATTTCACCCGTTGGGCTAAGGAGGGTTTAGTGCTCAGCTCTTTCTGCGCTGCGTGTCTAAATTGATGTTGTTAGTGGTTCATAAGGACGTGGATCATGCAGTGACATTTCTTACCCCTGTTGTTGATTTTTAATGGTAGAAACTCAAGGTACAATAATTATACTTCAATAGGCCTGCCACATACAATTTTCCAATGGTGAGAGTATCGACGATAGCCATCAATGTGTGGATGTCAATTTTGTGATTCAATATCCGTGTAGCATTTTCTAACAAAGATAGCATTCCTTGAAAATAAACGGATTTATAATGAAAAAGAAAATCATATATGAGCATGAATTTCTACAAAACACCAATGAGTGCGCGATTTTCATAACAAGCTTAAACTTTCCGTTGACCTGCCCACACGAAAAATTCATCACTAGTCAAGCTGACATTGACCTTGCACCTGTTGAGAGCATTCATGTCGCTTGATGTTTTCTAATAGGAAATTTTATCGCAATGCTACTGTGATGGCCTTTAGGAATTTAATTATTGATGTTGGGCCATAATGTGCTATACTGTGTATATATATATATATATATATATATATATATATATATATATATATATATATATATATATATATACAAATTACTTCAGGTACAAAGTAATAATATCTGTTACGTAAGTTTCATGCATCCTAATCGTCAGACAAGATAAAGTGAAAGGATCCTTAGCTCCACACTTTCTTTTACATATTTGGGACGTACCATTCTATTTGTAGGAGGTGTTAAAATTTGATGAATAATATTTGTTTGGGTAGCGACATTTTGAAACCTACTCAGAGCGTTTGTTTAATAGTATAGATTTCTCAGTATTGATAATGTGTAGCTTTTCTGATATACAGAGATTGTATCGCTTGCTTATGTTAGACTAGCTCGATGCCTTGTCAATGATAGACCATGAAATGTCATAGAATTGGTTCTAGTTTTTTTTTAAGTTCCATGCAAATTTTGACAGTTCTGTATTCTTTCCTTCTCTGAGAAGGTTTACATCGGCCTCACTAATGGCACCTTTGCGACGCACTTCACTAACCATATGCAGTTGTTCCGCAACGAGAAATATAAAAAGAGTACAGAACTGTCAAAAATCTTTGACATTTCATCGTGTATCTAAATCTGTGATTACAGTATTTTAACTCGGCAATGAGATACATGACTATGTAGGATGTACTGAATTTCACAACTATATTGTTGTACTGTGATTATGAAGTCCCTGCGGTGCCGGTAACTTATGTTGCGCCCTCTATAGCTATCCTGATGTTGTGCTGAGGCAAAACAGTGCACCATGGCGAACAGGTGGAGACAGTTGAGTGAAAGGCGATTTTATCTCACGGGGTATATGATTCAAGTGACGATTCGATTGAGCACGTTGCAGCCGAAGTCGACATTCTGAATTTATTCACTCACTACTTGCATAAAATAATTGTCCCTCCGCACAAATTAGGCCAAATAGGACGCTGAACGGCACGATAAAGAGTTGTACACTTGTATTGAAATAGAAAATTGATTGCTTTTTATATGTATATGTAGCTGAGAGAGAGAGAGAGAGAGAGAGAGAGAGAGAGAGAGAGATTTGACTGCACACGTATGTATGTATGTATGTATGTATGTATGTATGTATGTATGTATGTATGTATGTACGTACGTACGTACGTACGTTTGTATGTATGTATGTATGTATGTATGTATGTATGTATGTATGTATGTGACTGCACACGTATGTATGTATGTATGTATGTATGTATGTGTCATAATCTTCCTAATTGGCGCAAAGAAACTTAATTTTTCACGCTCACGATACATTAGCGTCCTTGGACGTGATAGCTCCCGCGCAATTCCTCTCTCATTGGACTATAACAATACCAGCACGGTATCGACAGCATGGTCTAACTCGTTTTCATATTTGAAAAATTCACCCAGTAACTTGTCTTTGTCATGGAGGTACTCTGTGTAGTGCCTCAATGTTCTTTTGTATTTCAACCAATAGTAATGTTGAGCTGTTATTACCGTTTTAATTAATTCATGACGTGGGTTTGAAGCAAAAGTACTGTAGCATGCCACGCATAGGGAAATGATAAATTGTACTGTTGTATCTTTTCTAACGCCGGTAGAAATCAAAGCATTGTATGTCATCTATTGTATTCTTTTAGCGTCAGTAACCGACATAGCCAAGATACTGTATAAATGGACACAACCAGGAAAGACGAACTAAAACGTGGACTTACGCAGTCACACATCCACTCACGGGCAGACTCGTATACCAGTGGCCGGGCCACGAGGCCTAGCCATGGTTCCGTATTCAGTAAATAAGTTCAAGATCTATATCATCACTCCTCGTCAGTTACAGCTTCTTTCTGAAGATATGACATATATTACGTATGTATGTATGTATGTATGTACGTATGTATGTATGCATGTATGTATGTATACGTATGTATGTATGTATGTATGTATGTATGTAGTACTTGTTTCTTGTTGCATAAATCTAATTAATAGCAAGAATCTTATCTAAGGTAGCATTGATTAGAGTTTAAATTTACGCTTCTAAAAATGTTAACAGCCTTTCCAAACTGCTTCATCTCTTACCTCGATGCATGCACCATTGTTCGTATGAATTTGTATGTGACATTACGTTTCATAGACCTGTGATACATCTCGGGGTCAACGCTCAGCTTCCTGATTACACATCTTTTCAAAAACCTAAAAAAAATGCGACGTCAACCTGGGTCACTTAGCAAAACTTGTTTTTGAACGTTCTTACTTACGCCTAGATGACGTTACGACTGTCACGTTTTAAACCTTTAATAAGATTTGGTCGTTGCTGTACGTCGCCGACGTGATATCGTCGTCATTCACCGCTATAGTCTGCCTTTACAGTACAGCATCATATCACTGGCTCAAGAACTCGGAGACAGGTCAGTCGCTTGGGCTCAGGCAAAAAATGCCAACACAAAGAAGGAAGGCGCCATGCACGGTGTGAGCGTTAGAGCGGTCGGATCAAGTTGCCAGTGATATGAGTCGACAAAAGTACTGACCCATGCATTGCCTATAAGATCGCCAGGTCACGTGTGACGACGCTAACATACTTTGTATCTTACCCTATATTAGAAAGCAGAGGAAGTGTCGCATTGAATGATATCTTTTGTGAATCTGACTGAAGCGACTGCCAAAAGGGCAGAAAACTTCATGGAATCTCAATTTGATCACTCTTTCCACCATTTGAGACTGGTCAGTTTCTTCGGCCGGGGGGGGGGGGGGGGGCGGTGGATTCATGGGGGGGGGGGGTCACCCTGGTTTTAATTTTGGTGATGGGGGTCACCATGTTTTTGAAATGCCCAATGGGGGGGGGGGTCAGTGTGTGTTTTTGAATTTTGACACAGGCTCATCATTGCCTAAAATGCATCGCGTCAGCCACAAATTTCATCATTCAGTTGCATTTTTCGGCGCGCCCTTCGGGCGCGTAACTTTAATAATCAGAGATATTTTTCAGCACGCCCGACTTTAACATATCAGGCACACATATATCAGAGATATCTGTATGTTCAATATTTTTCAGTGTGCTCTTCGAGCGCATTACTTTAATATATCAGAGATTTTTCAGCATGCCCTTCCGGTGCATGACTTTAATATGCAAGACATATATATCAGAGATATCAGGATGTTTCATATTTTTCGGTGCGCCCTTCGGGCGCCATACTTTAATAAATCAGAGATATATGTCAGAGATATCTTGATGTTTGCTAGTGAATGAAATCTACAGTTCATATGGAAAGCATGACAAATTCCTGATACTTTTCTGTAGTCTCTATGAGAATTCAGTATGAGAAAGCAACATGCACAAATTTCACAATATATATATATATTTGATACAGTGACTTATTTTAGAGATAGGAAAATGACAAGATATCTTTCGTATCTCATTGATGCAACTATTTTCCTTTGTGTCCCAGGTTTTCTCTAAAAATGCTTTTTATGACTAAAATAACAGTTAAAAAAGGCAGTTTTCGTCATTATTAGCTGTGCTGTTACGGTTTCAATGTTACAAGAAAGGTCCTCTCAGACACTGCACATATCCGATTTAGCTCTAGTAGCTCTCTATGGCTTCTCATGAGATTAAATAGGATGGCTGGATTCATGGGGGGGGGGGGGTCACCCTGTTTGCTGTTACGGTTTCAATGTTACAAGAAAGGTCCTCTCAGACACTGCACATATCCGATTTAGCTCTAGTAGCTCTCTATGGCTTCTCAGGAGATTAAATAGGATGGCTGGATTCATGGGGGGGGGGGGGTCACCCTGTTTTTGACTTTGGTGATATGGGGGTCACCCATCAAATGGATGACTGCTTTTTCCTCTCTGATATCAATGATTGACATCCATTTCTGTACAACAGTTCAGGACATCTGGTTAAGCATAGAAAGTGTGAAATACATTCAACAGCTCATTCAAAATGTACTGTATTCAAACTTTAAAATTGACTCTTTGAAATTCCTTTCTTACAACTGACATGTCAACAATTTCATTAAAACACAGAATGACTGTTGAAATAAATATATATAAAATATAAAATATAATATATATATATATATATATATATATATATATATATATATATATATATATATATATATATATATATATATATAAATACTTGTAGTGACTTACGAACTGATGAGATGTTCAGAGTCTACCTTATTTCCAATCTCAACATTTGATTGACGGCGACGTTTCGGTATGACTAGCACACCTTTTTCAAGCACTGATATATATATATATACATACATACAATATATATCCACCTTTGTTTTTACCGTTGTCGAGCGGAGGGGGGCGCCCTGTTTTCAAAATTGGAATGGGGGGGGGTCAGTCACTTTTTTACGTCGGCAAAAAATAATCCACCGCCCCCCCCCCCCCCGAAGAAACTGACCAGTCCCTTAGGTCGTTACGGTTGCGGATTCCCACGCACTACATTAATAATGTCATGGTATATTACTGTGTTTGGTAAACATAATATGATTATGGAATAAACGTGTATATAAGTACAACCCTGCACAACGAATGGAAAAATACGAAAGCATACAAAACCGCAGCGGCCACCATATCGACTTTTAGATTGGCAACACATGAAGTCGCCTAAAAAGGCGGAATCAAGATGACTTGTCATGACCTTTACAATAAGTCAGTTAGAGAGATGTCAGCTCCCGGTACACAGAATACGCAAACTTGACAAACTAAAAACAACTTCCCGTTTTTATCGACATCTCAGTATTTCCTTGTCTCAATACTATTTACATTTCGCAAACAGCCGCCGTTCATGCTGCTCGACTGTTCACAATATGTGCGTCAGCATCGAGCGTAGTAGGCGCTCTTGTGATTATCTACTTAGCGGGAAACGGAGACCACGATTCATCTGCAGCAAAACGGGTCGCGGCGATGCAATGCTGATAACAAGTAAAAAACTAATATAATTTGCGTTCGTGTTTTATTTCATTCTTTCTAACTCTCATTGTTGATTCTTGCAAAATGGCAGGATTATAGTCGAGTAAGATATCTGAGGGTGTAAAATACTTTCATCCAGATGTCATTAACATCTGTATGACCCACTGAAGAGGCATGTTTGTGTTCTTTGAAATTAAATGACTGAGTGCCTTTAGAAGACCTTTGTATGGTAACCTACAACATTAGTATTGACGAACTTAAAGACGTGCTGACGTGACGATTGCGCAACTGATAAAATGTGTACAGCCGCTCGGGAGCGACAGCATCTCTGATTGATGCAATTTTTATTTACATTACTCGACCTCAAAAACTGCCACGACGATTGCGACGAGAGTACACGCACAAAAGCTTACACACAGTGCACGCTTGAATGGTCACTGTCAAGAAAGAATAGGAAGTAACTGCTGAAACACATGACAAACATATACAGCAGAATGTTTCTGTATTTGGTGTTTCTGAAATTAATTATCTTACACAGCTGTATAATAAGATAAACAAACATAAAATCCGCATATCATTTATTATCAGGAATTGAAATGCTTGCGTATTCCCCGGTTTGATAATTCTAATAGGTTCGTACAGGTACACTGGGAACAGGTCAACATGCTGTGATTATGGTGTTAACATCAAACTTATTTGGTGTTCCATCGCCTCTGCAACAATGACAGGATGTAATCTGCACGAGTACATGTCAACAAACTCATTATTCAAAATTATTTTTTTATTGTATATTGTGGGCGTAGTGATGTAATTAAAAACTGTACAGTACTTTGAGTTTCTACCATACAAAATCGACAACAGGGGTAACAATGTCACCGCATAATCCGCTTGTTTTTGAACTCTACAATAGACTCGTATGCACCGAAAGGAATGGGCTCTAAACCCTCCCTAGCCCAACGGACGAGATATGAAGGCTGTTCACTAGCTTTAAGTATTGATGGCGCCTTGGAAGTGTCTTTTTTGGTGTATACGGTTAAGGTGAAGTAGATGGTCATTCTTCGATGTTAATGACTAATGCATAGTAACCCTAAAAACTGTAAGAGTATCTAAACCACTTTAATTAGCTTATTACCACAGTGCTATAACATCGCCGTTTAATATTCTAAAAACAAAACTAACCAGTATTTAGAAGATTAAGAAACGTTTACTATACTAGGAATACGTGACATTTATGAACTCAAACATTACTGAAAGTGATATGCTACACCTTAAACTAAAATTGTCTTCGAATAAATGAAATATCAAACATTACGAGAAAAATTATCTTGCATTTAAAGCCAAAAAAACCAAAAAAAACCAGAAAGATAAAAGAAACACGATAGCAAAGAATTACGGAATCGCCTTGACTCATTGATTCATCGGACAATAATATTAAACATGTGTCAGCTAATTATGAAAGAACAAAATACTATTTCTAAAAAATGTTAAACAACGTAAAAGGCGCTGCAATACGATTATGGGTAAAATATTATATGAACAGGGGAGCAGTAAATATTATCTAAAACTTGAAAAACAAAATTTCAACAGGAAAACTATAATTACAAAGTTAGATGCAAGAGATGAAGAAATATCTTATCGCAAAAAACACTTCAACTCGTTTATAAGGACCTGTATAAATCAAAAAAAGAAAAAACCGAAAAAGAAAAAATATTGTTTTCAGTACTGTAAACATACACCGACATCAACACGATAAGAGCAGGAATTTTGTAAAGGACAACTAACAAAAAGAGACCTGTTTGAAACGGTTTAACCTGAAAACATCCTAGAAAGAAAAACCCAGGCAGTGATGGATTGATGCGCACGAATTCTATTTGATATTTTGGAACAAACGTGGAACCTACCTTGAAAAAATTTTAAATTACTCATATACAAAAGGTCATCTTTTAAATACTCAAAGGCATCCAATCATTTCTCTCCTTCCCAAACCAAATAAAAATTACGCCGGTATAAAAAAAATGGCGACCCATTTCATTTTCAAACACAAATTATAAAATATCAAGCGGATGTATGGCAGCCCAAATTTCCACATGGCTTTCGCCAAGGGCAAAAATATCATGGAAAATATCAGAAATAATGTCAGTATATAATATACAGAAAATGAAAACCTGCCAGGCGCCATCTCTTTCATTGGTAGTCTTGAGTGGAATCGACAAATAATGGTTTTTCAACAGGTTTGATTCACAACGTGGAATAACGCAGGGTTATCCCTCTTGAAAGCCCTTTTTGTTGTATCGATGAAAATCTTAGTGGTTGTTGTTAACAAGTATGAATATCTAAAAGGGATAACACCTCCTAGTCGCGCAGGTAAGGAAAAGAAAATAGTTGATTTTGTAAATTGCGAGGTGGGAGAGATGGCTAAATGCTTACTAAGTGACCTTCATTGAGTAAACATTGGCGTCACTGTCCATGAAAAGACCACCAATTGAAGCATACATGAAATCGCTCGAATCACATGACGATTGATCATTTCCTCTGCTTTGTTCAGTCTGAGGTGAACCTGAAAACTTCTTCTGATAGCTTTTTTGACTGCGTCGTGAGATTTCAGCATTTCAATTTTGTTTGACGGTTTGCATTGAGCGAGTGATTATTGTCCATGGTGCATAGCTACGTGGGCTTCCATAGAGGGCATGTTTTCGCAGATGGCATCACAACTTGGGCACAGAAACCAATCTTGGCGATTCGCTGTTGGACTCTCGCAAATATCTTGTCGCTCTTCGAGTTTATGATATCCGTCTAATGATACGTCGGGCATACATCCTACTAGATGGGCCTGGATTGTAAATATATCTTTTGTTAGAAACACATTACCGCAGTTTGGACAAATAAAGACCCCTTCTTCTTGATCATGTATGCACACTTCAACATGAGACTGCAGCAAGTCCAGATCATGGAATTGCACCTTACACACTGGGCACTGGAGCTGCGGAGAAGATGCCCAGTCGACTCCTTGGTCTGTTAAATGAATCTCACACGCTACAGTAGCTTGCACCCTTGAAGTTGAACCATGTTGAGACGAGCTGAGTAGAACACGTCGATTTGCATTGCTAGGTGCATTCTGATGTTTGTTGACTATTTCCACAAGCGTATTTATGAAGTGGCCGTCCACAAGGCTGTCGACTCCTCCTTCCATTACAGCTGAAGTGTTGTCGGCTCTACAAATCGGACACAATAATTCACCATCCGATACGCGGAGGACACTATCAAGACACCCTCGACAGAATACATGAGAGCAGTATGGCAGTACTTTCGGTCGCTTCAAGCGACCCTGACAAACAGCGCACTGCAAAAGGGCTCCACAGATTTCTTCACAAACTTCAAGAGAATCCATATTTATTTTTGAAATCTTAAAGACACAGCTGAGAACTGGACTGGGTCTGTAGAAATGAAATTGCAAAGAATGAAAAAGGGAAAGGAATTCAAAGGACCTACAACTTTAAATATAACATGAAAAACCTTACAATGTAGCAAAAGGGACAACATTGGGGATCTTTCATTCATTAATCTGGTGAAAAAACAGCTTCAGATATATTTCGAACTCACCAGAATGATAAAAAGCAAACTAAACTAATTTATCAGCATTGCGTGTGATATACATAGAATTACCAGGCAACGTGTTTGCCATAATACAGAGTTCGTTATGAGTAGATTAGTACATTCATTAAGTTAAACGTATTTTGCCCAAGTGGATAGTCTCTCTCTCTCTCTCTCTCTCTCTCTCTCTCTCTCTCTCTCTCTCATTGTATTACTGTACTCAGTATAGCAAGGCGCAAGTTACTTGACGCATAGAAACGACAAATACTATTAAATATTTCCTAAAATATTACACCATACGTTACTTATGCAACTCCTACGTTATGTCAAAAAGATAGAAGGAATCAAGCACTTGAAATATTTGGACTTGTCCCTGATAGTCTGCATTTACTAACGTTACTGAACACAGCTGTTAGTTTTGCATGCATTCCATGCCATTATTACAACAATAAAGAAGGCGATACTGTCTTCCGAGAGATTAGTACTCGATATACCAACAGTTTCCTAGATGCGCATAGTCGATAACCTAGAGACGAAATGCTTAAATATGACACTAGGTAGTAGATCTACTTGATTAAATGTTGGTCTGACACACTGAGGTATGCCAGTCTAATTTGTTTGAAAATAGGCCTCGCTCGACATAAAAAGCAATACAAAAAGTGACTAAAGATCACAGTAGTGAAAGATTTCACACCGCATAGTCTACGACATAGCCTTTAGGATAATAAATTACTTACATGTATTCTCGACGCGTTGAGCACTCGCTTGCTTTCTAGAAAGAAGTGTGGCTGAAAAAATTACAAGAGGAAGCGATCACACCTTTTGGCAAGTCATCGTAAAGGCTTTGAATGCTGCTGACAGAAAGAGTTCCCCACACGGGCCTACAAAAGAGACATGCGAACTGAACATTAAGGAAGAAAAACTGTTTTTAAAAAGATGTCACATTTATAAATGGGTATAAATCGGTTCCAGCCAATAGCAATTCTACAAATACGCGATCAGTGTATCACAGTATATTGACATCATAATTGACTCTCATGTTTTTATAGGCGGATTACAACAATGTTGGCAACATGACAAAGACTTTTAAGTAGTGTTAAAATCAGAGGTGACATCATTGGTAAAAACGTTATTGGTAAGCTAAGTATCAGGCAAACCCACTTCTCCAGTTATCTACATGTGGCACGGTGACTGCCTGGTACATTTGGTCTTATCTGTATACATATTAAAAGTTAACATAGGTCGTCGGTTGTCGGATACACAGCCTGAAAACAACTGTCGGAATCTTTAATGTGTCAAATGAATCTTATATCGAACTCTATTTTTTGTAAATTAAGTTACAGAGTAAAGAGTTAGCTTATCACGACCGAGCAGTAACCGTATTATTGAAGTAGAGTATAAGTAGTGTATTATAGATGATTATGGCTCTGCTTTAAATATTTTCGATATACTTAGCCGCCTCAAAAAGGGGAAGAAGTTTTGAAACACCCGGCAAACATAAAAATTGTTTATGTACTTTTCATTGCACATGAAATAGGCTCTACAATAATTATTTTTCATACTCCGTAAATAGACGAGGAAGCATATTTTGAAGCACATGACAAACAAAGAGACACACTATACCTTTCTTTATTTTTCATAGCATATTAAAATAGATTTCTTTTTAATTTCCCTACACTGTCTTTTTCCGTGTTTACACTTACATGTACGTACTATCTTGCAAAGCAGGATGTAGTAATGTAAACAGACCGTATGTCATTTTTATTACACTGTACTTAAAATGCAATAAAGATAAAGCAACTTCACACATCGTTTATATCTTGGTTGTTTGCATTCAGTAATTTTAAATTTGAAAGTGTTTTTTTACGTTTCGCTGCCTTGTGTATAGAACTGATTAACCACAGCGAATCGGAGCTGTAATATGCGTGTCTGTGCATAGTCTCTACTCCAGAGTGGAGAACCGCATATAACACTACGACCCTTTGACGTTATGTTTCGAATGTTGCCAAACATTCTTCATCAGTCGCCTCAAGTTTAATTGTAGTGGATAAATTGTGTGAAATAGTTGGTAGATTTTGCGTATTACCAGGTTGCCCACTTGAAGTATGTTCTTTCACTCCGGAAGGTAGGATGTCTTTTTTTGCTCACGTGTTCACACACGTGAGCATATGTCGCAGCGATGTCTGTCTGTCTGTCTGTCTGTTGGTCCGATATCTCAAAAACGGCTGATAAGATCAGAATCAAATCTGGTACATAGATTCAGTTCGCAAATGGGAAGAACAAATTAGTTTTTGGTGGGTGTGGCTTGCATACTTTTTGCTCATTTGCATAATTATTTTAGAAAAAAGCGGATATACATTAAAAACGACTGCACACGATTTGACGAGATTTGCTACAAATGTTGGTCACACCAAAATATATCAGTCGTGGGAACCATTAAGGGGTGAAATGAAAAATAGTTGCTAGTTTGCATATTTAATGAACTTTCCTAACTAGGGATATATATCTGATTTGACTTGATCAAAATTGACCAAACTTGGTATGTATATTAAAGATACTACAATTTAACATTCTTGAAAATCATCAAGCATTTTAATTTCACCCAATTCCTAATTTGCATATTTATGACTTTGCTAATAAGGGATATATATTTGAATTTACTGGACTAAAGTTGATGAAACTTGCCACATGTATCGAAGCTACTATGATACAACATTCTTGAAAGTCATTAAGCATTTTTACTGCAGCCAATTCCGAATTTGCATATTTAATGAGCTTTCCTAATAAGGGTTATATCTGAATTAACTTGATTGTACTTGTTGAAACTTGCTTTATACATCAAAGATACTTTCATATAACATTATTGAAAGTCAAAAGACATTTTTACTTCAGCCAATTCCTAATTTGCATATTAAATGAATTTTGATAACAAGGGATATATATCTGAACTGACTTGACCGAAATTGATGAAACTTGCTATGTACATTAAAGATACTATGATACACATTATTGAAATTCATTAAGCATTTTTCTTCAGCCAATTCCTAATTTGTATATTAAATGATCTTTTCTAATTACGGATATAAACTGGGATGTACTTGATCAAAGTTGGCAAAAAATGCTATGTACATTGATGATTATACCAGGCTAAAACAATATCGAAAGTCATTTCACATTTTCATGTCAGCTAATCTATGATTTACATATTTAATGAACTTTTACAGTTCGGCATATATGGCTTGAAGGACTTGGCCAAAGGTACTGATACTTGCTATATAAAGAGCTGATACAATGACAGAAGTCAAAGAACTTTGATATTATGCAACTTAATTGGATTGCATAAAGGTGCATAATTTTAATGCCATTAAACCCTTTTATACGAGTGCATGAAGATTCATATAGACATCACCACTGAATTCCTGTTTACACACCTGTAAGCACTGCATAAAGGTGCATATAGGAGCTGACCAACTTTACGCAAATTTATGCAATTTCATGAAGACTGTTAAATTTGTAATTTCGTCCTGTGCTGTAGCTCTAAGGTACGCTAACGCCAAAAGTACAGTGTTATGGTTTATGAAATAGTTGTGTTTCAAAACTCTTGTGAAATCAAAAGCAGGATAAGATTACCTGAATCATTATAAGAATTTTGCCATTGTTGAGTCCTCTGTTAAGTGTTCCTATGGCAAATATGGTGATATTATATCATGCCAAAATATCTGTAATTTCAATTAAAGGTATCGTCTTAAAGATCATGAGATAAATTAGCGACGAGCTCGATTCCACTTCGTCCAACACTTAGCCAATGTACCAAGCATGCATATCGCCTGTACGTAAAATAAATAATTTGAAAAACCACGGGTTTTAAAATAAAACCTACCTACCCACCTGCATACCTACCTACCTACTTAGAAATAGGACATATATCAGACACTAAAAATGAGAACAAGCATGCAAACAAATGGAACCAGATAGGAACTGACAAATGCTCACGTGATTCATTATATATTGCAGTTATGTGTAAAATTGAACCTTTGCCACATGTTTGCAACTTCACTGAAATTATTATGATCAACGTAATGAACAATAATCACTACCGATTAGGTCATGAAGTATACAAATATGTAATTAGCTGAAATAAAAATATCAAAGTTCTTTTACTGCTGTCATTGTATCACCACTTTATATAGCAAGTGTAATTACCGTTGGCCAAGTCCTTCAAGCCATATATGCCGAGCTGTGAAAGCTCATTTGATATGCAAATTATAAATTAGCTGACATGAAAATGTTAAATGACTTTTGATATTGTTTTAACCAGGTATAATCATCAATGTACATTGCATGTTTTGCCAACTTTGATCAAGTAAATCCAGTATATATCCCTAATAAGCAAAGGTCATTAAATATGCAAATTAAGAATTGGCTTAAGTAAAAATGCTTAATGATTTTCAACAATGTTTGTATCATGGTATCTGTAATATATGTAGCAAGTTTTGTCAACTTTGGTCAAGTTAATTCAGATATATATCTCTAATTAGGAAAGTTCATTTAATATGCAAATTAGGAATTGGCTGAAGAGAAAATGCTTAATACTTTCAATAATATTGTATTATAATGTCTTTATGTACATAGCAAGTTTCATCAATTTTGATCAAGTCAATTCAGATAAATATCCCTAATTATGAAAATTCATTTAATATGCAAATTAGGAATTGGCTGAAGTAAAAATGTTTTTTTTGATTTTCAATAATATTATATCACAGTATCTTTGATGTATATAGCAAGTTTCTACAACTACAATCAAGTTAATTCAGATATATATCCCTAATTTAGAAAGTTTATTAAATATGCAAATTCGGAATTGGCTGAAGTAAAAATGTTTAATGACTTTCAAAAATGTTGTATCATAGTAGCTTCAATACATGTAGCAAGTTTCATCAACTTTGGTCCAGTCAATTTAAATATATATCTCTAATTAGCAAAGTTCATTAAATATGTAAATTAGGAATTGGCTGCAGTTAAAACGCTTAATGACTTTCAATAATGTTAAATCATAGTATCTTTAATATACATACCAAGTTTGGTCGATTTTGATCGAGTCAAATCAGACATATATCGCTAATTAGGAAAATTCATTAAATATGCAAATTAGCAACTCTCTTTCATGTCACCCCTTAATGGTTCCCACTGCTGATATATCTTGGTGTGATCAACATTTGTAGCAAATCTCATCAAATTGTGTGCAGTCGTTTTTAATGTATATCCGTTTTTTCTAAAATCATTAATTATGCAAATAAGCAAAAAGTATGCAAGCCACACCTACCAAAAACTAATTAGTTCTTGCAATTTGCTAACTGAATCTATGTACTAGATTTGATTTTGATCTGATAAGCCATTTGAGATATCGGACCAACAGACAGACAGACAGACAGACACACAGACACACAGACACACAGACACACAGACATCGCTGCGACATATGCTCACGTGTGTTAACACATGAGCAAAAACGATGGAATTAGAAAGTAGCATCATACAGAATGTTATCTGTTGATAGATTCTTGTCACGGCTAATAAGTTGCTAACTTACTGTGAAATTTGTGTAAGTTTAAGTAATTATGATGTTTATTGCTTCTACCCTTCAATAGCTCGCTCGATTGCACCCAGAATGCCTGGCTGCACATCCGTAGTCACCTTGAGAATCGGAGCCGACAGTCTTAGAAAAAAACTCATAACGCAAAATCAGTGTTAAATATGTTTTTGGTGTAACAAAATTAATTGCATCCTCAATCTCAAATTACGAGAAAGTCGGAAAGACTCATATATGTATGTTGCGCCAGGTGATATAAACTACAGTGATGCAAATCTGACATGTATTATCCGCAATTAAATATGCCGCCGGCTTTCTGAAAAAATGAATGGGACAAATATTTCAGTGCATTTGTTAGCGTAAATTAGTCCTAAAGAGTCGGACATTGGGAGAATTATTGCTGTTACATTGCAAGAAAATGACTACTTCTCCAAAGTCGCGGATATGGAATATATGGTAAAGCGATTATGAAAATTACGGTAAACCGAATGCAATCTTGTATTAGAGGCGCTCATCATCCCTGTCCATCATCGGATGATAATCTTCACTAATATTCCTGTGTATGAAAATGCGTTTTGTGGAAATGATAATATTAGTCGCTTGATACTTTTCTTGCTACTGCAAAGAACGAAACACATGAATAACTATGTGACCATGGGTTAAATACAAATAATATATCACAGAAGATTTACCCATATCGTGGAGGAAAAAATAATGGAATAATGTATAAAAAATTACATGCATAAGCCAAGAAGTTGTAACTTTTTGCTAAGTCTTAATGATTGCGCATTATAAATTGTTGACTACTTTTGTTATGATATCAGTGTGATGTCAACAAGATGTCGACATTTCGAGATCACTTGTTTTTCGCAAACGAAGAACCATACTCATTTGGCAAGTGCTAGCCTCTCTTTCGGTCTACAAGCATCTGCGATGTCACCGATAACGAATGCCTAGCGATTAGTGATAAGCGGCCAGGAATTCACCTCAGAAACGGGTACATTTTTTACGATTAATTGTTTGAGATTTTCTTTTTCGAGCGTGAAAATCAGCTTAATGTCAATGTCGATGATGCTATCACGTCTTTTCAAGCCTGCCAAGTCACAAATTCAAAGGTCAAGACACTCTTATTGTCACGGTCCGGCTTGTAGTTAGGGGAGTACGAGTTGAGGTACCAGTCTGGATCGTAATGCTTTCAGTAACTGAGAAGCTGACACACCAAAATGTAGCACAGCTTTAAATCTCTATACAATGTGACAATCGAGTCTCGACTCCAATAGTCCAGTGTACATTCTCTACTTTTCTTAACTTACATAACTACAAAATTATCGTCATTATACAATGTTCATTACGTGGAAATTTCCTGCAAGTCTTTGATTGTTTCTTAACATTAAATAAGATCACACCATGGATACACCGTTCTCGATTGTTCTCTTTGAAATATTTACCAAAAATTAATTAAAAGTATGACGCTATCTCCTTCTCGTACGATCTTGAACCAACCTTTAAAGGCATCGGCCACGTGAGGGACGCCTTGAGATAAAATTCCTAAAAGAGAGGGCGTTACACTATGGCCGTCGAAAATTCTAGAACCTGCAGCCTTAATCATTATCATTTTAAATTACAGAGCTGACTACTTGCAGTCACAAAATGTTTGAACGGTTAAATAATAATGAATTCATGCAGTCGCTATAAAAGAATTATAAAAGTTTGAGAGTCTGAATATCTGTCCCCGAGGCGCATTCTACCTTAATGTCATGGTGTATATGTTACTGTGTTCGATAAACATAATATGAATGTGGAATAAAAGTATATAACCCTGTACAACGAACAAAAACATACAAACGCATACAAAACTGCAGCAGCCATCTACCAATTGGAGCAGACGGAAGTTACCAAACAGGCATAATTGACTTGAGTCGACATTTTCAACAAGTCAGTCATTGAGAAGTCAGTTTCCGGTACACAGAATACGCAAACTTGACAAATTACAATCAACTTCTCGTTTTTATCGGCATCTCATTATTTTACTATTTCACTACTAAGCTTATTTACATTTCGCACTCACAGCCGCTGCCGTCCGTGCTGCTGGTCTAGTTCATGATATGTGCGTCCGCATCGAGCGTAATAGGCGCTCTTGTGATATCTACGTAGCGGGAAACGAAGACCACGGTACCTGGGTCGCCGTTGCAATGTTGATAACAGGTGAAATACTAATATCATTTGCGTCCGTGTTTTCTATTAATCTTTCTAACTCTCGTTGTCGATTCTTGCAAAATGGCGGGATTGTTGTCGAGTAAGATGTTTGAGGGTGTAACATACTTTCATCCAGATGCTCCCAACATCTGTATGACCGACGTCCACTGAAGAGGCATGTTTGTGTTCTTTGAAATTAAATGGACGAATGCCTGTAGAAGGCCTTTGTATGTTTACCTATAGCTACAACAATAGTATTGACGTGCTGACGTGATGATTGCTCAACTGTTAAAATGAGTACAACCACACGGGAGCGACAGCATCTCTGATCGATGCAACAAATATTTACACTACTCGACCTCGAAAATGCTTCAATGTCACTGTCAAAAAGAGTGAGAAGTAACTTTTGAAACACACGACATACATATACAGCGGAATCTGTATTTAGTGTTTATAAAATTAATTATCTTACACAGCAGGATATATAGATAAAACAAACATAAAAGCCGCATATCATTTATTGTACAGGAATTAAAATGCTTACGTACTCCCCTTTTCAGGTTTGATGATTCTAATAGGCCCGTGAAGGTACACTGCAAACAGGTCAACACGCTTTGATTATGGAGGTGACATCAAACTGATTTGGTGTTCCATCGCCTCTTAAATATATAATCAATGTATTGTACGTATTTTTCAATGTCATCAATATATGACAAACATAGCAACGCTGAGATCATCAGAATCCATGTAAAACATAGATGTCGAGCCACATTTTTATTGGCAGAAAAATGAAGGACAATACAGGCTACTATTAAAATCATAATATCTGACACAAAGGGCACGTGATGTGTTCTGTATAGTTCATCTCGGCGCACAACAGTCAAATATAGGAGAAAACCGGCGATGCTTGATACCGATGAAAATTGTACCTGCGGGTGGTTAGGTGAATGCAACTTGACTCCGGACGAAGATCAAAATAGAGGTAGGACTTGAGATAAGCATGAACTTGGAATTGTGTGTCTGCAAATGTCACCCGTTTGTACTTGGAGATACCCGTGTCCAACCTCGCAGCTGCACAGGCACGGTCCGCCATGAAAAGTGTGAGGAAGCTGTGCTAAGATTCTCTCACGTCCTTAGTCGCTTGGAACTCTGTGAGAACACCAGTAACGGTGTATACTTGTGTCGACATATTGATATTTAAATTATTCGCGCGGAAAGTGCACTACAACCCCTCCTGTAAAGTGGAATGGCCCAACAGCGGAATGATATAAACAATAGTCATAACGAAAGTATGCATTTATGGTAAAGGGTTTATTACACGTAGTTTAGTCGATATCGTATTCTCGTACTGTGTCCGCATTTTGACTCGTTGCTCCGCAGTTCATCAAAATGCGGACACATCACTCAAATCTTTCATTTTCGAGACTCGAACTACATTAATTACGAAAAACATGACTCAGTGAGCAAACTGTTATGTAGGAAACATATGTATTCTTTAAAATAATCATGTTAAAGTTTAAGAAGGTTTGCACCTCGAACTTGGCAGATGAAAACTTCTGCTCAAACTCTCCGAAATGAAACTTTTTAATCAGTCTCTTACCAAATTAAGTGTCGCTGTGAAAAGGTTAGAACTATAGAATTTGAGTTACCTAACATTTTCCGGTATTTGACATTCAAAATGGCTGCGGCTGTCATCCCTGTGATAACTTTAAGGGGAAAATACACTTTTTGATTTTGCCTGACAAGAAAAGAATTGTACATATTTGATAGTTTGAATATCCGTCCCCGAAGCACAGTGTTCTTAACTCAAACGATGTAAGGGTGGTGTTTCAAGAATATATACTTCCTCATCACCAAAAAACACAGGCGGAAATAGATTGTTAATAATTTGTCACTCTTATCAGCCTAGGTTTAGCAAGCAGTGGCGTATCTCACATTGCAGGGAAAACTAAGCAGCTTGATTACAAGAAAAAGATGGAAAACACGCACTTTGATTAGTTTTGGTGTATGATAAGAGAACACCAGTTAACACGTCAGTTAGATAGCGATACTGTATTTTGACGATTGTCCGTGTTTTGACGAGTTGTGCAGTAACGAATCAAAACGCTCTTGATTGCTAAAGTATGCCTGGGAGACGATGAGCAATGCACTGGCAATGGCAAAGGCGACTGAAACCCAGCCAACAATAATGGAGTAGCCGTAAGAAAAATCCCCTGCATCTGGATCTTCAAGTTGTTGTACCTCAGCGGTATAGCCTCTCGCGAACCAGGTTGTCCCGACCAGTCCGAATAAACCTGAAGAGAGAACAGAAATGCAATTACTAATCCTGTTCTTGTTTCTGATGTCCTGTCATGTCACTTATTTCCTAGCCAATCACATCTCAGTAAAATAATAAAACATTTGATGTTATAACATTTATTAAGTCGTCGATTATATATTTCTGTCAGAAATAATGTAATTTAAGGCTGGGCCGACTGGAAATAAAAACTTTAGAGGTCCGTCGTTGATAAAAATACAGAAGTGCTTCTGTTAAAGGTGATTCTGTTCCGTAGTCAGGAAACATGTCAACCACTACATATCCATAAATAATCTTTGAGAGAATTTTCATCAATCCTAGTTCTAGCTTGAAACGTTTTTATGAAAATAAAACATTTTTATTTAAGCCCACCTGTAATGGCGTACATTATCCCGACAACGACTATATATATTTTGGCTCTCTCTGCAATGAATATCGGTACAGTACAGATCATAGCGATGAAAGCCAAGATGCAAGCTGATACCATAAATGCTCGTGTACCATATATGAAAGCTGGAAAGGATGGAAATATAACCAGTGGTAATATAAGGCGCGTTTTCTCTATTAAACGAGAACAGACAATGGTTACGTAAAGTGCTGCAAAGCCCGTCATACGTTTACACGAGGTAATAAAATATAAAATATTCTTCCCCATTTTTGTGCCGGAAATACAAAATACAAATTCCAATGAGCTGAGAGAAGACTCAATTTTTTATCATGGGCTAAAATTTACGGTGGAAGCTCTTGCTGCCACTCATGACTTTATCAATATTTCATTTTTCAGAGTAATGGTCTATCAAATACTGTTAAATTCTAGTTAAAGGGGTACACTCACCAGGCATGTCGTCGCGAATGATCGGGAAGCGCTCACAGATCTCCATACCCTGACCGTTGTACTCACAGACTCGCCATAAACCCATTGACGCTGTCCACCCCTCCGAATCCGACGGCCTACTTGTAATCCAAAAATCAGTCGCTGTACTAACAGCAATAAGGACGCAAACAATAACGAATGACGACACTCCAACCACGGCTTTTGCTCCAGCCATGTTCATTCTCAACGTCGTTTGGACCAGCACTGACAAAGTTGCAAAGTCAGTGGAACTACCTCCCCTATATTATGCGTGCGCTGATTTTACCTGTCAATAATTAACGACATGTATTTACACGACGTCTGCAGTGGTACAACAAATCAGCTATAAATTATGATTAGGCGTTTTCCTTGAATTCTTGACCTCTTTGCAAAAAGGTGTCACTAAACACCATGTTGCAACTGGAAAAAAATATCTCAACTTCTCTTCTGATCTGGTATTTCCTCATACCAACATAGAATATAGGTTATGAAAACAAGTCGTATCCCGGAAACATTGGGTCCTAAAATGAGAAGTTTTGGTCTAAACTGGGATATGGATTATATAGGTAAGGCCGCACACACCTACCATTTCTCCCAACAGATTAAATCCCCTCAGGGGATGCTACCCCGCCACCAACGTCAGAAATGGTGAGGTATCACCTGCATAAGCACTGGTTTAGGAAGCAATCATATCATATATTTTCAAAAAAAATATTGGGAACTACCGTTGTGAGAAAATGTGGAGAAGATAAACAGGAATTAATTTTTATTTCTCATAAAAATAGGCACTTGTCAAGACGTCAAAGGATCTAAAATAATTTAATAATACTTTCAAATTTTAAATAGGGACCTTTTAATGGAATTCTTCATATTGAAGCCCAGGGGCAATCATGGTTTAAACTTTCCTTGAGGATATTTAGGGCAAAAGTTTAAGTCTTTCAACATAGTTCAAAGTACCTCAATTCAAAAAAGGTGTATTTCAAATATTATATTTTTTGTTCAGCCACATCAGCCAGCTTTCCCGCCAGCCCCCAATTACTTTTCAGTAAAACGATTGTGAACCAAGACCAATGGTGTATTCACTCGATGGACAAAATTCTGTGTGTTTCAATCAATTGCAGATTATTAGCATTCAAATAACGATGTTCTTTCACCACTTAGGTGGGCACGCACTATCAAGGCAGCCGTTTGACGTGTCCCTCAGCTGTCTATGTTTGAACGTTGGCCTACACGTTTTGGTCATCTTTCCTATAGGGTGTCTGTCTTCTTTCTACAATTCATATGAAAATTTAAGACGACGTCGACCGTGTCGATATCATACAGACTGTTTGCTTCATGCACAAATGCACATTTTCTGTGACAAAGAATGGGACACTCTTAACCCCTTTTCCTGCCAGACAGTATTACTTCACCATCAGCCAAGTCAATAAAAAGCGGTATTGAACCAAAACATGACGTATTTCACCCACTTCGTTTGGTATGTTATAGCATCTTTAGTCCAAAAAATCAAGTTTACAGTATTTATGTTTTCAACAGCTTTCAAATGTACAGTTTTATGTTAAAATACACCATATGGAATATGTTGTGTTTCATTAATTTTAACCATCTTGACCTGATGGTGAAATATGGACTTGGCAGGAAAAGGGTTAAACATGTTTAGTAGTATGAGTACGCCGCGGCCTTTGCCAAAAACTATGGATCTATCTCTGTACACTGTTCTAAGTCCAAGACACCTGAACATTTGGTTTCCTCATTTTTTATTTAATTTCTCTTCTTAATTACATCGATATTTCACAAAATAAATGTTTCATCTTCACAGACTTACATTTCAAACAGACACGTCAGCGTCTTCAGGCTTCCCTTCATAACAGGTATTTAGTGCAATGCACGTGTTACTTACGAGTCAGTAAATGTACCAGTAAACGTTCTGCACAACTAAAACTTCACCTGGATTGTTCTAGTTTCGCGTTGTTTGTCAAGTTTTTCTGTCATGTTTTTTTTAGTTTATGTGGTTTTTCCTAGTTTATCTCCCATGTATACTAGTCTTGTTTATACTATCCACGACACCAGGGTCACTTTCTGTCTTTATCAATCAGTCACATATGGATTGCTGTGTTTGACACGTCGGGATAGGGTGATAAATTTATTTCATATTGAAGCCTTAATTTGTAAGAGTTGGTTGCTTTTGGTGGACTTGTCCATGGTTTTCACACAGCCATGGAGTAGAGGTGCCAGTGGTGGAAAAAAGAGTTCATTGGGTCAATGGATAATATTGGCGTTGATTTTAAAATCATGGGATGACAGCGCATACGTTTTGACACAAACACGTAATTCCATCAAAAGACATGTGAGGGGAAATATGCAGTACAAAGGATTTGGTCGCCGCTAGTTTAATTGCAAAAACAACCATGAAAATGAGTTATCATGACGCATTAATGAACCAAAAATACAACAGTGTGTGCAAAATCAGGCAAATCTTATTGAAGACAATAAAAAACCCACGACAATATTTAGAATACCATACAATCTCAAAGAATAGCACCGACAAATAACTATTTCCAGTGCCATTTTTATCATATATCTGTTTCGTTCAAATCCAAGTTAAGTGCATTAGATGAATAAACACGCAATGCTTTAATTTAAGGTAGATTTCTTCGTTTAATTTATAGTCAAATGGCTGGATGGAATGATTGTATTTAAGATAGCTCATATTCATTCAGTGTTAGTTCGTAATGCCTTGGGTGAATAAACATGACCTGTTTGCTTTCCGGAGATTTCAGAACAGGCACCCTTCGGTAGTTTCCGGATTTTCGCACACTTTTAAAGCGAAAGTATTTTCCGGAAATTTCTTAGTGTTTTTGTCATTGAATTCTGTAAGGAAGTGGCGTGCCTTGCGAGAACGGGAGAAACTTTCAGCTTCGGGGATGCTAGTTGAATGACTTTCAAAATTCTTCCCACATTTTTATGAATAAATAATAAGTATGTTTGAACCAAATTTGAAAGTCCTCTATCAATACTATCAGACTTTACCGAATAGTTGGCGATCAGTCATATCGTCTCCTACAAGTTTGTCATGGAAGGAAGTGTTTATGAACTGCTGGCGTATTATGTTTTAATTGGCGTGAAGCAGTGTTTCGGCCCTGGGAGCAATTAAAGTAAACATGAATGCGACAGAGAGTGCGATTCCACCGACTTGTCAAAATCACAAAGGAAAGGCATTGTCTACGATTAAACGGATTTATTTTGTTTCCTCTTTGTTCCAAGGTAAATTCTAGGCGCATCGGGTTTTTGCTTGTGAGTCAAAACTGTTTTATTCACACCTAAAAATAAAGGCTACCTTACTTTTCTGCCGGTATGACAACAGTTCCGAGTTTGTCTACAACTCGCTATCTATAAGTTCTCATTTCTTTTTTTCCGAAAAGGACAGCAGTGAAAATATTTGTCATAGCTACTGTCTGCAAGTTCGTCAGTTTCGAGTTCGTCTTTACATTCGTCACGAAAAAGAAGGCCTTGTTGTGACAGACGCACTTGTCCATGTTTGTTTGTGTTTTTTCTCGATGGTATGTGTTTTTTTTTATCAAAATAGGGCGCCACTCACAGGACTCTGGGAAATCTCGTCCTACTTTCCGTCTTTCCGCATGTATGGCAGTGAAATAGGTAATTTATCGGTTCGCATTCAATGTCGACATAGGATGCTTGGATCGGGAAATAATGGAGATAAAATTACTCCATGGGCAAACGAAATCTATATTCGAAGGTCACTCGATGATGGAAATAAATTCAATGCAATCACTGAGCTCGTACTATGACCAATGACAGCCATGCTTAAAATAACCCACACCTGACTCGATTTTCGTGACCAGCGCAGCCAGCGGTAGAATGGGGCAAGGGACCATGCAAGCTTAAAGCTTGCCTACAAAACCGCACGTTGGGGCGTGCAATATACCACTTTGAAAGCGTATTGTTTGCAGGTAACTGTTGCCTCTTTGGAATCTAGACGATCATTATGGGTGAAATTTCGATCACACTACGTTCAAACACCAAGGTTTATAAACCATGAGTACGGGCAAGTATGTGGTGAGATGTAGTTTACAAACTGGTTTCGGTACCCTGGTAAGCCACAACTGCCTGCATGACTTGCGGGTCACGTGACGGAGACTGCCCGATGGTAGTTGCCTTGAGAATCGGAGCGTACATTAGTCCTCTGTTGCACATAGCATAACGAAAAATCAATCTTACATATATCGTAGTGAAGTAAACTTTATTGCATCCCCAATCTCAAATTATGAGAAAATCGAAAAGACTCGTACGCTTATATCTAAACGAATATCGTCAATCAATATTGCCGCCGATTTCCTGTGAAAATTAAAGGAATTAGTGTTACAGTACTTTTGTTGACGCAAATTAGATTTAGCGAGACTAGACTCGGGCATCGGGAGAAATATTGCTGTCACATATCAAGAAAACAACAACTTTCCTCAATACACGGATATAGAATATATGGTAAAGCGATTATGAAAATTACAGCAAACTTAGAATGCAATCTTGTATTAGAGGCTCGCATCATCTATGTTCATCATCAGGTGATACGCTGCGCTACAGTTCCAGGTGAATAAAAATGCGTTATTGTGGTAATGATAATAATATTCCCTTGATAATTTTCTTGCTACTGCAAAGACAAACAAACATGGATAACAAATCGGACGTGAGATAAAACTAGTGTCGTAACACAGATAATATGTCACAAGAGTTTTTTCGACATGATGGAGAAAAATGGAATAATACCAACATTACATGCATAAGCAATGAAGATGTTACTTTTGCAAACTGATTTCGCATATACATTGTAAACTACTTTTGTACAATAAAGGGTTCATTACACGAAGATCGTTCGATATCCGTCTCATTCTTTCATGTGACTCGTTTATCCACAACTCATCAAAATACGGACTTATCACTCGAATCTTTCATTTTCGAGACTTGATCTACCTTAATGACGAAAGAAGATGACTCAGTGAGCACACTGTTATCATGGTAGAAATATATATTCTTTGAAATAACCAAATTGAAGTTCGAGGTGGTTTGCGCGTCGAAAGTGACGGAAGAAAATTTTTGCTCAAACTTTCCTCGATTAAACTTTTAAACAGTCTCTGACCAAATCAAGAATAACAATCAGGAGTCACCGTGTAAAGGTTGCAACTATAGGAATAAAGTTACCCAATATTTAGTGATACTTGACATTGAAAGTTGCCTCAATCCATATGATACCTCTGTGGTGAAAATACAATCTTTGGTTTTGGAGAAACTAAGACGGTGAAAACGTTTCTGGTTTCAGGAGCTTCAAGATGAGCACAATAAGTGCCAGATCAGATAAAAATTGTAAATATTTGAGAGTCCGAATATCCGTCCCCGAGGCATAGTCTCCTTAACTCAAACATTAAGGATGGTGTTTCAAGAGCACCATATACTTCCGCTTTTGGCGGAAATAAATTGTTAATGAGGTGTCACTCTTATCAGACTTGTTTTAATGGGGAAGCAGTGGCATATATCTGCTGGGGAAACTAGATGCCTTGATTAAATAAAAAGATGGAAAAACATACTTTGATTTGGTGTCTAATGAATGAACACCATTTACAACGTCAGTTACGAGCTATACCATGCGAGCAATTATACACTGTGACGTGACATTAAGGAAGAGTTGTATAGCGCTGTTGACTGCCAAAGTATGCCTGGGAGACGATGAGCAGTCCGCTGACGATGGCAAAGGGGACTGACACCCAACCAAGAATAATGGAGTAGCCGAATGAAAAATCCACCCCTGCTCCTTTAGCATCTTTGAATAGACACTGGCGAACCAGGCCGTCCCGACCAGAACGAGTAAACCTAAGGATAGAATGGAAGTGATTTTACTAATCCTGTTTTTAGTTTTGGTGCATTGTCAGCTTGAGTTTACTTATTATTTCCTAGCCAATCACATCTCAGTAAAAAAAATCAAACATTTGATATTGTAACACTTATCAAGTCGTCAACAATATATTCCTGTCAGACACAAAGCAATGTACGACAGAGCTGGCTTAAAAGAAAATATGATGTAGCATGTTGATAAAAATGAAGAAGTGCTTCTGAGGTCATATCCTCAATTAAGAAATGTCGAAACCACAACAAATCCGTCGATTATCTTTGATAGAATTTTCAGTAGTGCTACTTCTTGCTTGACACGTTTCATTGAAATGGTTTTGACTGAAGCCCACCTGTACCGGCATACATTATCCCGACGGCGACCATACGCAATTTGGTCCTCTCTGCAATGAATATCAACGCAGTGCAGACCAGGGCGACGAGAGCCAAGATACAGGATAGTACCATACATGCTCTTGCACCATACATGAAAGCTAGAAAACACAAGAAATAACCAATAATAACATAACACACGTTTGCCCTATCAACGAAGACATGTCATATTTAAATGTCAACTATTACAAAGCCATCTTATCCAAGCTCAAATACAAACTAATAATCTACACTTCCTCATTTTCGGCCGGCAAAGCTGATTGCCAATGTTCCATTGAGTTTAGAGAAGACTACAATTTCATCATTTGTATACACTTATGCTCTTGCTTCCTTTCATTACATTATCGATATTTCAATTTTTCAGAGTGATCGTCCGTCTAAGATCGATTTGATAAGTTGCAACGTTGGTAGACTTACCACGCAGGTGTTCGGTGAAAGACTGACACACCTTTTCACCGTTTGTGTAGGCACACAATCGCCACAAACCTACTGAAAAATTTTCCCCTTCTATAGGCCCAAACGTACTCCAAAAATCAGTCGCTGTTGAGATAGCAATGAGGACGCAAACCACAACGAATAACAACACTCCAACCACGACTTTTGCTCCGGCCATTTTCATCCTCAACGCAGTTTGGACCAACGCTAACAAAGTTGCAAAATCTGTGGGACTAACTACCCTGCAATGCGCATGCGCTAATTTTACCTGTCAATGTTTAACCATTTGCTGCATCATATCAACGTCGAGTAGAATATGGGTTATGAAAACAAGTCGGTATCCCGGAAATAGTTGGTCCTAAAATAACACGTTTTAGGCTAACATAAGAGATGAGTTTTGTAGGTGAGTCGGCGGCCACACACTCCTTGAACCGGTTACGCCGCCGCCCTTTACTCCCGAATGCGACAACGCCTACGACTAAAGAGTGGGGTGTCACTTGCATACTAGCCATGTTTTAGGTGACAATCACATATGGCATTGTCAGAAAATATTCATAAAATGCACTGTAATATCCTTGTATTTCACATAAAAATCCACAAGTGAAGACGTGAATGGAGCTAAATCGATATACGACCGCTGTCCATTTTTGCACGGTGATCCCGCCGTTTTATTTTCATCTCGAAAGGTAATGGCTTAAAGTTTTCAGATTTTGTAAAAGCTGAAGTCTTTCAATTTCGACGAAAGTGCAAACGACCTTGAGTTGGAAAAGATGCATTTCGCTGTGCAAACTAAAATTTTCTTCTCCGTTCAACCACACTGTAGTCTTGCCTGTCAACTGACATCACTTTTCTACAAAACGATAGGGCAACCAAAAACCGATTCTATATTCACTGGATAGAAAAAAATGGTGTGCGTTTACATCAACCACAAATAACTAGCAATCAAACACTGAACGATGACATCTCGTTACTTAGTAAGGGCAGGCAGTATCAAAGCGGCCGTGTTCCGACGTTCGCTTGCCCTCAGCTGTCTATGCTTGCACTTTGGCATTTTCAACCTGGTGTTTGCTCTAGGCTCTCTACTAGTATCTTCTCTCTATAATTAACATGGAGAGGCGATGTCGACCAAGTCGACGTCCTACATACTGCTTGCTTCTTTTCGTGTACAAGTACACAATGCGTTATTGCTGTGACAAAGGGAGGGATACTCATCAACATTTTCAGTAGGCCCTGCCCGAGCTAAATTTTTTTGTGTACACTGTTTTAAGTCCAAGACTCCAGAACTATGAAATTTCTCATTTTTTATCTTAATATGTCTTCAAAATTAGATATTTCACAAAATAAGGGTTTGGTTTTCATTAAAAAATTTCGGCGCCTTCCGTAGATTTCACGTAATCATTGCAATGCACCTCCACGTTTTACTTACAACTTCTCGTCGTTGTAGAATATATCAGTAAACATTTTGCATGACGTAAACTGCACCTAAACTATTCAAATTTAGCGGCGTTTGTCAAGTTTATCTTCCAGGGGCAAAACATTGAGTTTTGATAAGGCCCTCGTCAACAGACACGCCACGTCCAACTCTGCTTCACGAAACAATGCCATTTTCATTACAAAAAGTTTTTCAAAATCCGAAGGTTTAATGATATTGCTTAAGACATCAATGAAGGGAAATGGTTCGATTTCCGACGCAATGTACACACCCCCTCCAGAATTGTGTGATGTATTGCTGATAATAACTACGTCGTAAAAAACTCAGAAGTATAAATAGCAGACTGAATTTCATTCATTCTTTACTTCCGCTTCATTCCTACTGAAGCCAAGACTCTTTCCGTGGAATCGAATATGCTATTTCACGCTGTTCTTACCACAAGGAAAAATACGAGATTTCTCAATTGTCTAACCTCATCCTTTCCCCTGCGTTTTCATCTTTTATTCGACTTTTTAAGGTCAAAGTCATGACAAAACTTCACCTATTAGGCATTATAGTCTGTCCATGGTTAATATATGCTTAGTTCTGATGTTGATATTTAACAGCGATGCAAACATTGTGAACAACCAAAATCTTCGTCAGGACATAGGCGTCCCAGTTTTAAAATCATAGACACGAAAAGAATCAGGCCGAGTTTCTATGGCCAAACAGAGAAAAAGGAAACCGATTTCCCAGTAATTTGATTGGATGTGTAGAACATGGAGGTAGTCACGCTTCTACCTTCACAGCCAGAAGAATATGTCTGCCTTGCAATGTGTGGATGCGTCAACGCCTGAATGAGTGCACGTACTGCACAGTTTAAACCATCGGCGACAGAGACAGGCTCACTGGTGAGGTAGCAAATTTAATCGATTGCGATACGCCCTACGTGGCTTAACCGCATTAAGTGGAGCGAAAGAATAGAGTTGACTATGTTGTAACCGGTTTGTGGTATTATTATCGAATGAATGGGACTGTACCCGATGGTAACAGCAATCAAAGACTTTTCATTTCGACCGCTCGGTCGCACATAATTCCATGTTTTATAATATTATGAACCAGAATCCCACGGCGGCAAAGGCGGGCTGGCTTTTTTACTTTTGAATGAGGCCTGCCCCCGTTTCTGGCTGGATGCCTGAGGCCAGTAGCGCAGCAAGGTTAGTCTAAGCGCCATCTTGCTCGCGCAATGCGATGTGGAATAATGTGATGCAACCGAGCGTGGCACCCCTGAGAAGAAAGTTGAACGAGAGTGAAAGAAATGTCCAAAGAAGTGGCGCAAAAAAAACATTTTAATAGTTTCAAGAGCCCTTTCAGGCCCTCTGGAATTAATGACAGTATTTGTTTATTCATAGTGGAGTGGTGCTGTTTGAGTTGATTCTGCATTACCAGGCGGATAAACGAATTAAACGATTTTCTAAAATGTTATCATACGTATCGAACCGGGTTCGTCCATGTTTTAAAATATTAAATTACTATCACCGCATTATTCTCATTTAATTTATGTTTGACTCTGTTTTTATCACAAGATGCAATATATTTTGCTCAAGAAGCAGACTAAGTCATTTAAGTCAAAATTATGACGGAACATTTAAATTACGTATTATACATAAAACGTTTATAGTGCTCATAACTACTTTATTTGTGTTGAAAATTATTTATATGACTCAAAACTGTTAGCCGTGGCTTAAAGTCAGTGACAAAAATGAGCCACACCAGAGCACTACGGCTGATATAATAAAATAATGTGAAAACTGCTCGGATTAGTGACGTAGAGCGTGTTGTGATTGATCCAATTTGCTACCTTACTCTGATTTCAATACGATGTGGTGAACGTATTATTTCGATTCTGCTGAATGTAAGTCATTTGAAAAGCAATATTTCCCCTACACGTTTATCAATTGTCAATAAAAGTTCTAAAAACAGATATTTACTTCTACGGGACGACTGAAGTCGGCTCTAAATTTACCTAATCATATCATCGCATCTTCTCGTCAAACTGTGTTAAAATACAATAATAAGCCTCCACAACACAACATATTGTATATGCAATATTTTGGCGGCAAAAGATTTCTAGCGAGTGTTAAACTGCAGTTGTCAATAATAACCGACAACAAAATTTGCAACTTGTAGGACTTAATTAAAGACTTGCAGAACCCTCGGCAGGATAAACAGCATCCCCAAAAGCCAAGCCCAAGTCACCACCCACAATTTCTGATATAACTTATGTAAGTCTTCAACTGAAGTAAAAGTATTTCAATACTTTACTACATAGCTGTAAATGGGATAGCAATGCATAGACATAAATGGCTACACATTGGTTTTGACATCAATGAAAATGGCCACTACGAATGAAGCAAGTGTTCGTTCTTTCAAAAATTTTGATGTCGTTTGTCATGATGACTGTAGTCTCTTAACTGTCGATGACCTTTATTTTATTAATTCGTGTTTGGAAATTGCGAATCGCTCACTCGTTCCTATCTCAATGACATGTGTGAAGTTGACGGTATTGACACGTTGAATGATATCCAATGATTTGTCTAACGCTCGGTCCATGAAGTTGTACGGGCAGCAAAAACAGCAACCTTGATTGACCGCCTTACTAATGGTGGAATCCGAAGGAATATTGTTATTCCATAGCAAGAAAATAATCACTACTCAGCCTACTTTACCTAAAGGTCACGGCTACAAGATGTACAATAAAGACAGTTCGAAATAAATGCAAAATATGCACTCTGATATAAGTTGTGCGCATCGTCTCTTCTTTTGTGTCGGAAGATACGCTGCGACTGTCCTATGTTCTGATGTAAAAGTTGTGTTATTTTCGTAATAATCTCATATTAGTCGCTAATAGTGTTCTGATTAGTGAAGGAAAATTACGAGCGACATAATGACTGCGTCACCATGGGTTTAGGACAAGTTTTAGGACAGACAATACATCACAAGTATTTACCGATATGAACAAAGAAATTAATGGCAAATAATTCACATTTAGATGCATTTGTTTGATGTCTTCTGTTTCGCATGTCACCTTTTAAAACTAATTCTGTTATGATACCAACACGCTGTCGACAAGTTGTCTCGACAATATTCAGAGCGCCAATGCCAGACAATCGCCTGGTCCAAATGAACCTCCAACGAAACTTTACACCGTGATTAGAGAGATAACAGAGGCCTGGAATTTAATGTCAGACAAATTTACCTTTTTAAGTTTGTTTAACTCCTGTTCTTTGGCTTGTATTGTTCCTCGACAACACAAATAAAGTAAATTTCGATGGCGCAGGCGCCATAATGTTTTTTAAGGCTAGCAAGGTTGAGCCGTGATTGAAGGCAAGTTGCAACGAACCTGTTGCTGAAATCGTCGGTATTATTATAGAATTTTGTCGGTACCAGCCACAAAAGATTCGAAATGTTTCAGCACAGTAGCTGTATGAAATTGTGAAATTTTATTCATAAAACATGCAGATGTATCAAAGCAAGAATTATCTCAATCCGCACAAAGCACTTAGAAAAGCCACATGTGTATTGGCAGAAACTGAAGGAAAATGCCTTCAAGTACTTAAATGATAATGCATGATCTGAAGGACAAAATCACAATATGTTGACTGCCCATGGGATGGCGAAATGACGGTTATATTGATGATACCTGAGCCGATATCGAAGGTATCATAAATCTATAATCAATGCATTGTAAGTACTTATCATATCATGAATATATGATGAACACAGAGCTGAGTTTATCTGAATCCATGTAAAACATATACATGTTAATTAGCAGACAACGAGGGACAATGGAGACTGATCACAATACATGATACAAAGGTATGTGGTGGGTTCAGAATAGTCAAACTCCGCGGACAACCGTCTCGGCAGGGACGCTTGATCCCAATGAGAACTGTGCCTGTAGACGGTTAGGTGAATGCATGACTGGGGAAGAGATCGAAGTAGAGAAGAACTTGAGGTAAGCGAAGACCTTGGAGTGTGTATGTGACTTTGGTTGAGTTTGCATATGCTACCCGTTTGTACTTAGAGCCATACACCTCTGTCCACCTTGTTATTGCACCGGTCAGTGTCGTATGAGGCAGCGGTCATATCATATTGTTCCAGTCCTGTAGTGGACGTATTTCCTCACTGTGTAATTTGGGAAGCCAGATGAAGGGGGCTGTGTACTCTGAGAAGGGTCAAACCGCCCGTTTAAAGGTTTCAATTTTCAACAACACATTTCATCCAATCTCCACCTCTCCCCTCCTTCATCTCATATTCTGTTGAAGTGTGAGGGGCACTCTGAGATTGAGAGCTGTGGTAGGTATATATGAGGCATTTTAACACTTCTGCTTAACATCGCAGGGGCATCCTTCAGCTCATTTAACAAGAGGCCTACCAGTGTCACTCTTCTTGCTCCTGTAAGGCCCGACTAGTAGACCACCTCTAGCTTCCTGCCCTGACAGGTACCCTCTTATCCATATTAACTTCAAGAACCCGTGATTGTTTTCCTATTGCCGCCACATTATATAGAACTGATGTTCCGTATTGGCGTTACCTATAACAGTAATCTCCTTCTCTGCTCCATTGCACCTACCACAAGCTGATTCTTCCTATCAATGCAGGGATTGTCACCCATAGCACACCACCCACTCACCACATGTCCGGCCCGACTATGCTTGATATCAACCGTATTCATATTCTAATAACCAAGGACCTAACTCTAAAGACGACATCTATGATGATCAAGGACCTAGGCTCATCATTTGTAATTGGAAAAATTGCAAGGTGATCATACTTTCAAGAAAGGTCAACAATTGATAAAGCGACGAAAAATTTTCCGGGTAGTGAGGGCGATTCCCCAGACTCACAATATTCTGAAGTCAATACTCAAAATATTGATGCTTTTATCCTACTAACGTGTGTTGTTTGTAACTCAACAGAGGCTTTTTTGTTAGGCTTACTACTAGTGCAAGCTAAATATTAATATTGAATTCCAACATAGCTGGGGATAGGACGTGATTGGATGATTATAAAAACGTTTCTCCTGTTAGAAAATAACACCAACTGCGTTGATTGCGGACGTACTCCTTTGATAGATTTAGCGACAATTAACCTAATACGACCTCCACCGTGCTCACTTTGAGAACACGTTCAGTGTAGGAAATACCAATCGTTGCACCGACCCGTACAACACCGCACAGCGAAAAACCTATTGTTAGCATTCTGTTCAGTTTCACTGACGGGAAATATGATGAAGGCAAATATAAGAATGTTCAAGCAGTCAGAGTACGGGTGAGTTTTTTCAATGGGAGCGCGGCAACACTGACGATCTTGACTGTGGTACAGTGAATGTTTTTCTGATCACCCCAGCACGTTGTAATTCCAAACTATTTTGAAATTCACTCTAACAGAGACATGGCGTTTGTTCAGAAGTTCAAGATGTTCTTGCTGGATGTCTCTACTTTTGACGTCTTGTTGTTATATTTTGTAATACATTGACGATAAGGGAGCCTTCAGTAATTACAGGGGGTGGGCCGGGGGAATTTCGCAAACACCTGTACCGTAAAATGTGACCCTCCCCCCCCAATCCTCCTGTCTAAAATGTGACCCTCCCCCTTGTCCGACATTCTAAAACTTGACCCTCCCCCCCCCAACCACTGCGGTATTCTCCCCGGAATAACTAAAACAGTATCAGCTAATTTACATAACAATTGTTTCAATTGTTATGTTAGGGACAAATTACAGAGGGGAGGGCTGGTGTTTTTGGAGGGACAGTAGAATTTATCAAGCAAGAATTTTTGAAGAGATATGGTATTCCATAGTTTAGGGAGGGTCACCATATTTTGTGCAACTATAATAAGGCAAGATGTAGCTGATTTAGTGCTTATATCCAAAAAATAAAATCATAATACATGGAGTCTATCAGGCAAATTATTGACAATTTACCCCCACAAAACATGCTATATCTGTATTTTATATATGTTTGGTAATGTATTTAAATGTATTTTGCTTGAATAGGGAAGTAAAATGAACATTTGTGTACAAGAAATTGATTTCTGAATTTCATCTAAAAAGTTGGTTCACTATCCATGGTGTTTATGATGAAACTATGAATATTTTTTTTCAGTACAAAATTAGATAAATCTGTGCATTTATGTATGCTTGATTATTCACATTATTGTTCTTGATAAGACTAGAATGGTTACAAGTCCGTGGTTGTGCAAAAAATTTGATTTTAGAATTTCACCAAAATGTCCATTCACTATGCATTGGGGTCTATGATGAAACTATGAATAATTTTTTTTCAGTACAAATTAGATAAACTGTGCATTTATGCATGCTTGATTATTCACATTATTGTTCTTGATTAGACTAGAGTGGTAACAAGTCTATGGTTGTGCAAGAAATATGATTTCGGAATTTCACCAAAATGTCCATTCACTATGCATAGGGGTCTATGATGAAACTATGAATATTTTTTTTCAGTACAAAATTAGATAAATCTGTGCATTTATGCATGCTTGATTATTCACATTATTGTTCTTGATAAGACTACAGTGGTTACAAGTGCACGGTTGTGCAAGAAATTTGATTTTGGAATTTCACCAAAATATCGATTCATTATGCATTGGGGTCTATGATGAAACTATGAATATTTTTTTTCAGTACAAAATTAGATAAATCTGTGCATTTATGTATGCTTGATTATTCACATTATTGTTCTTGATAAGACTACAGTGGTTACAAGTCCATGGTTGTGCAAGAAATTTGATTTTGGAATTTCACCAAAATGTCAATTCACTATGCATTGGGGTCTATGATGAAACTATGAATAATTTTTTTTCAGTACAAAATTAGATAAATCTGTGCATTTATGTATGCTTGATTATTAAGATTATTGTTCTTGATTAGACTAGAGTGGTTACAAATCTATGGTTGTGTAAGAAATTTGATTTTAAAATCTTCACCAAATGTAAATTCACTATGCATGGCGGTCTATAAGTGTGTGCGTATTTTGTTGGTGATTTTCTATTCAGGAAATATCACACGGACAATCAAAGTTTTGGCCATAATATCAGCTTCTGTCAAAAGTGACCCTCCCCCCAAGATAGGTTTATAAAAAGTGACCCTCCCCCTTGAACTGTTTTCTAAAAAGTGACCCTCCCCCCAATTCCCCCGGCCCACCCCCCTGTAATTACTGAAGGCTCCCTAAGTATCGATATTCGACTGCGATGGATCAACATGAATAAAATGTATATATTATGGCATAAGGAGGTCTCATTTTGCTATGCCCAGAGTTCTGTGAAGCCTCTCAATAGGAACAGGTTGCAATATTGTACACTGAGCAAAACTTTATGTTGTGTTCTTTTGCCCAAGCGGCAGCCTGCCCTTTGCATTGGTATCTAGGCCCGGGTACCTACGATTATCCAATCAGCCACTATTATAACCCTATATTACCTTACATTACACTACATTTTGATTTTATGATGATGTTCGTTGTGCACATTTTGCAGAAAAATGTTTTGTTTTGTTTTTTTCATTAAAAGCGAGACCTGTGGCAATTCAGTGCAGACTCTAGAATATGGTTAAACTTTAAGGACGCACGGCCACATTGAAAATGTATTCACGTCAGAAAAGAGAAGCAGAAACATTAGAGCGATAATAAGATGATTATAAAACTGCAGTAAAATGATTGCCATATAGGAGAAATATACATAATATGGTGTAGACGACAATGAACTTTATGATATTTGCAAAACAGTAATGAGAATAGATTTGTGAGAAGACCTTGGTCATGGAATAAACTTCTTTTAAGTCATAATGTTATCAATACAAACAAGTTAGTTCCAGATATGTACTGGTAGTGTCCGACATTATCGTTGCCGATTGAATTTAATAGAAGATTTAAATGAACTGCCGATTATAGAATGGCGAACCAAATATTACACATTATGACTAAAGTGTTTGTAAAAGACACAGCGACTGTATTTTTAATAGATTTTAGTTCTTTGTTGCATATATTAGTACTGTTTCTATGTCATCTTCTAAGAGCTTGCTGTTTGCATATACGATTTGAACTAATTTGGATAATTGAATGGTGAAGTAATGTCTATTTGATCTGCAAAGTAATCTCATCTGCTCTTCATTTTAAGTTACACACTCGTTTTCTGTGAGTAATTTGTAGTATTGCATCAATCAGATACAGGCTACCTAACATTTTTGAGAAATTTGAAAAATATGAAAATAAAGTTATCCCAAATTAGTTCCAGTCGTGTTCAATATATATGTGCGTCCTACCTCGTTTGTGCCGGTAAGAAAAAGGTCTTGACTACATATCAATCGTCAATAATGATCGTGCGACTCAAACACTGGCAATTTGACAAACCAGATAGGCGGCGATTCAAAATGGTGTTGGATTAGCCCAAGAAGCTGTAGTTCGTAATTTCAATAAAAAATACTGAATTGGCTGTAAACGTAGCAGTTTCTGCAGCTATTACACAGAGACCGAAATTATTGAAATGCCGAATATAAAACCTTGATTTAACAATGGCATTTAGGGTGAGGATCTTGAAATTCTTATCGCCTTCAGAGGATTATGGATTTTTTTAGAGGATATGTATTCTCTAAATTTAACGTAAAGTATATCCGCACACAACAAAGACATGACAGTTTCCAGCCTACCAAGTACAGAATATCCAAAGCAATAACTATAGACACATACATCAACATACTCTAAGGTCTGTATGTACGTGTGCCAATACGTTGTAATCTTATTGCTGTCTTCCAGACTTTGAAATTATCCACAAAACAAATTATGAAGTTCGTGTTGTTTATCATCGCCGTATGCCTGATGTATGGTAAGCCACCTTTCCTCAATCAGGGGGGAGGGACGATTATGTAGCTATAAGGATGTTTGTTCTTCCGTCCCTTTAAAAGGACTCACCACAGGTAAATATACCGGAAACACGATCGGAACTAATTTGGGATAACTGTATTTTCATATTTTTCAAATTTCTCAAAAATGTTAGGTAACCTATAGCTGAATGTTGCAATATATTACAAATTACTTATAATGAACAAGTGTGTAACTTAAAAAGAAAAGTAGATGAGATTACATTTGCAGATCAAATATACATTACTTCACCATTTAATTATCCCAAATTAGTTCCAATCGTGTTTGGAATGGCTTTGGTGGTGATCGAGAAAAGGAAAGAAGAGCTCGAAAAATAGGAGCGTCGAAAGGTTAATTCTGGGAAATGTACACCAGGAGAGAATGCTGTACGTGTACCTGCAGCATCACTACAAATTTCGTGCTTTGTGAACGTCGAATTTTCCTTTCTGAAACGTCATTCAGCAAGCAATTAGTGAACTGTTTGCAGATTTATCACAGTTCACACTGCATTCGACAGATCAGGTCAGAAAATGTGCAGTTAGCAATGGCGCATATGACATTTTTTCGTCTGTCTTCTTTCTTTTCGCAAGTGGAAAAAAAGTTATGTTCTTCTGTCCGTCAAGGCAATGCCATGTCATGTGATAGCGGATGATGTCAGATATCAAACCATTACATTACCGAATCTGCCAGGCCAACTAATTTCACAATGGATTGAGCTTGACTGATAACAATGAACAGAAAGGCCGTATGGTACTTGGGTCAGAGTGCACCGTAGTTGTTTGGATACAAAATCATTTTCCATGAGGTAGGGCACCAGTGGTTTTTGTCTTCAACTAATCAGATTAATTATTAAATCTCACTTACTGTCCTCTTCTTTTCTCAGCTGATGTTAAGTCACTCTCTTGCTACGACTGCACATCAATTTTCGCGTTGACAACTGTGTAATCACGAATACAAACACGAGCAAGTCAGAGTGCAGCCTAGGGGAAAGCTGTAGGGTACGTAATGCATTCATTATACAATTAAGTAATTTTCTTCAATCACATGTATCATGAACGTTTCCCTAATACTAGTAATGAGCCAAATTCTTCACTGATCTCCCAGGCATATTTGAACGGACAATGCTCCGGGAAACAACCCCTCTTAATTTTGGCGTTAAATCTATCCAAGTACATAGAGCGGCTTCGCTTTTCTACTTTATGGACTGTAAATGGATTCATAAGATTTTACATAAGATTCATCAGTAGGTTGTTGTTTTTCTTCAGCGGGGAAAAAGTTCACTAAATTTGCGTGAATTGCTACTGAAACTTATGTCCAGTTGTGCAATACTTAGCCGCTTGTCTTAATCCCCTTTGCATATGAGAGGGTTTCAATGAAGCTGTGCTGCTACAATAAGACTTCATACCATCAGAATAGATGTGTGTCTGTGTTTCATTTTAACCATTTATGCCTTGCAAATTTATTTGTTTTCGACTGTTGACATAAAAACTTCCTTAGATTTACCAAGTCTCCGTACTTTTATAGTCATTAGACTATCCTGTTGATGAGTTCCATTTTTTGTATATTTCTCACAGGTGACAACCACATACCTTGCAGATGCCCTGATCACTGTGTCACGTGACTGCGAAGAATCTTGTTCTGAGTCAGACCTCAGATTGTTCGGTAGTGGTAAGTAAATCACTGGCAATACTCCAGGGCAGCGATCCCCTTATTTCTAATCGCCAGCAAACAACCAACGCCGAGAAGAGAACAGTTTTACCTTGCATGTTTACTCGTTTCTTTGCCATACAAACACGATGATCTGTCAACTTCCCACAGTGCAGAGGTTATACCACAAGACATATTAATTAGAAAATGCAAACAACTATACTCTTTCTTTCCATTCTTTTCTAAAGACACACCTCTTTAAACAGTAGTTTTAACATTTTTTCAGTCCCAAGTGTCTGTGATAAAACATATCCTCTCACGTGGGGTTATTTGTCATTTCTGCGCCTTGAGTTCTATTTACCAAAGATTATTATTATTACGCGATCGTACATACTCCATTGAAATGCATGTGCAGATACATGTAAACATACATTGATATGTCAACAGTGTTTATCGTAAAGCTTTTAAGAGTGGTCACGCTGCTAATCTTTTAAGTTAGTTCTTTGTCTTCACAGGCGCCGTGACCACATGTTGCCATAGAAGGGACTTGTGCAATGGTAGCGGCGTTGGCTCAGTACTTGTGGAAATGTCTTTGGTCATGAATCATGGATCATGGATCATGTCGACGCTGGTCGCCATGATGACGACTTGAAGAGAACACCCTCACAACTTGAACACTTGGCACCATTACAGAAGCGTGGGCCATTGCGATGGTTATCCGCTAGCCTTGCCTGCCAAATAAAACATAGTTCCTGTACTTGTGCTGCTTGTGCTGTATATAGAATTTAGTACTCGGAGAGTGCTCAGGTCTACCCATAAGCCTGGTTTTTCATCTTGATAACAAACGCAGTAACCCGAGGTGTGATTCAAAGTAACACTTATTGATCCGTCGCGTGTCGCATCTCTATCGCATTTTGTAAGCTAGTCTCTTGTTATATACATAATATATGTACGCCCCTTATGGCAATAAAACACTCATTAACCCCATCAGAAAATAATACAATGACAACGCCTAACGGAAACAATGAATCTACTACTTAAAGACCCACAAAATCGAACTATTTCTTCAATTTAAGCGGTATCTGTGCCTACGTTTTCTTTTTCTTCTCACTTTGTAGAGCAATCGTTTCTTAATCAGTATATTGATTGAACAATACATGTCAATAAACGCCGACTTTGCGATGGCTCTCTGTCACACGATACTTGCGATGTATTTCTTTTCTATCTCTGTGCAGTGCAAAACTGCATTTATTTGACAACGCTAGAATCTGAAATACACGGTGCTCTTCGGCAAGCCTTTTCTCTAGTAGTGTGTTTCTTAATGTTTTGGTAGTTCTACATACGTTGGAGCGTGGACGTGTATTACTGCCGATAATTCAACGACCTTCAACGAAGCATCCTGCAATGCTTTGGAACCGGTTATCATCGACATTGCTTGAAATTACAATGTTCACTACAGCCAAAATAGTGTTGAAAAGTTCGTGGAAAATTAATCAGCTGTACAGCTGGAGCATGATTAATAATTGTACTTCCATTCAAAAATAAACAGCTTTATCAAAGCAAAACTTATCGTAAAACGTGCAAAACACAGCGGACAAGCCATGGGTGCATTGGCAAGCCAGTTGTGAAGATACCGGCTAATGTTTAAATAAGAACGCATGATTTGTTGGCTGCCCAACGGATTGTGTTCCTGACAGTTATATTGATAATGCCCGAACCGAAGGTGAGGGTATCATAAAAATGTAATCAATATATTAGATATTTGAATATATCAAAATCAATAATGCATGTTAAATAAAGAACTGTATCAAAGATGAGCTTATCTGAAATTAAGCAATATACACGTACACGCCGGGCCACAATTTATTTTGTTCATAATTAAGGCAAAATGTTATTTAAATTTTAAAACATATTTAAATTATAATGCATGACAACATGAGCAAGAATGAGTGTCGCCGACCTCGGAGATGTGCTTATTACGGTTATACGTATGATGGGCTTATTAATATTACAGTTGCTTTGGCTATATGTCGACAAGATCGTATGTTCATCTTATATCGTCATGGCAATTGGGGTAAAATATGCAAGACACGATCTGACAACTGGCAAAGTCACGGGAAAAGGGGTTTGCACTACCACAATGGGTTTCTGTTAATCTGGCAAAGTGTTCTTCCCACGTTTACTGCGCACAAACGTTCGTGGGATTGGGGCACAGGTCTCGCCCAGGTCTTTCGCTGCAATCATGGCGCGAAAGAACAGAGCAAAAATAGTTACTTATTTACACTTTAGAAGGTCTATGCTAAGCTCTTTATAAACATGAAGACATATAAGCAATAAAGAAACACATGTCAGTTGAACTATTTTTATTTTCCGAAAGAGCTGGAGCTAGAGCCTGTCAGAGAGAAACTTGGCTGAAAAACCATTAGACTTCATTAGACATTAGACTAGCTTTTGATAACCTTTTACTGGACTATTTGTGTCTTAAGAGAAAAATAATTAAAATGCACATGCTCCTTCAGAAATCTCAGTACGAATCACAGACAAACAAAGTATACAATGGTCCTTGGTCCTTTAGAACTTTCTCATTTTCTTCGTTGTTGCATCTGTTGTTGCATATGTCATGACCAGCGAAACAACAAGATAAGTGTATTTAAATCGAAGCGTGATGCTAGGGTAAATTCTAAAGAAGCGTACGTCACTTCCTAGGTAACCAACACATCTGTCAATCAATCGCGTTCTAGCAACTCATTTATGCCATAAACAGGTTTCCCTTCACGCAGCAACAGTTTCAACTCGTCTTGAGCTCCAAAGACGTCGCAGCATCTACCGAACACTTCGCTGATCCCGAAGTGTCAGGACACGTCGACTGAGGTGAGCCAACAATATTGAGCTGCTGTCAATTATTGCTTTAATTTCATGACCAGTCGAATAGTTCAGCGCAATTTAAAACAAGACCCGATTCACGTAATGTTTACTTTGTAATTATAACATCGTTATGTATGACAAGTAGCCTGTACTTTAAGCTTTTTTCGGAGCACTCTTTACAATTTCGTGTACTACTTATAAGCTTATTAACATTTTTCATTATCAAACTTGTACTGATTTCAGAAATACCATTGCTCTGATCAAATAATTATAAAGGAAGGAACATTTTAAAGCCATTCCTGAATCCAGTTTAATCCTGTCTTTGTATCTTAAACATTTTTTTGTTTCATTTTGTTATAGGTGATATACATGGACATTTTAATGAAGATCTTCGTTTTCGTTTCCTTGCTTACAGCAGCATTAGTTGGTAAGTAATGTCTTTACAGTGTATAGAAAAAAAAGAAAAGGAAAGAAAGAAAATATTTGCAGTTTGAAAGGGACAAACACTGTATTTTGATACCATGATATTTGTGTTCTAAAAACGAGTAAATTCCTTAATTTTTTTTCCGAAAGGTGTCTTCAATTTTCAAGTATTAGCCGAGCAATCTCAGTGCCCTGTCACGTGATGCAATAGTTCATTTTTCACACACACAGTCATTTTTAGTTCATACTAAACATTGAAAAACCATGACTGTTAAGTTCTGTGGATTCAAATTGAAAGCAGTCATACTATTATATGTAGTTATCATCGTTCAACCGTTCAGCGCGTGATAACCCATCGTGATATATTCAGTTGAAAAAATGCATTCTTCAGTTTATGATAATAAAGATATTATGTCTTCCACTGGCAACTTCAATTTGGTAACCACTACTTTATCCTTCCACTTTGCTCTTGCTTTATCGAGAACCATTCATTCGTTGTCAGAAAGTTTGCTAGTATTAATGTTTTAAATCATATTTCATCAAACCGACTATTTCAGAGGGACTTTGTCAGAGGCGTGTGTGATCGGCGAATAGGACAGAATGGCATGCTTGTCTGATCGCAAACACAATCCTTCAACAGATTTCACCAGGGTCTCGTAGGTGTAGCCTCTCACCTGACAAACGGACGCTTTGTAAATTGTCGCGGCACCTGTATTAGAAGTTTGTGGTGTCTGCCAAGTGTAGCTACGAGTTCTCAAAGAGCCGCTTGAGCTATATGTCTTACCAATGTTACGTGCAGAGAAAACGAACAAAAGGTCGTAATTTGTCATAATTCTGACTGACCTTTCAGAAGAACACCAACGATCAAACAGTTGTTCTTTTGTTCGAGCAAATTCAACGTAAGTTTGATCTTTCACCTTCTCACAATCCCTAAATTTCTGACGGTACGCTTCAGGCACCAACTCATAACCCTTGAGAATTAATTCCTTCACAGAATCATAATTTGAAGCCTGCTCTACTGACAACTGAATGTACATTTCTCTGGCTTTACCCACCAAAGCACTCTGCAAAAGCATAGACCAGGACTCCTTAGGCCAATTCAGACTCTGAGCAATTTTCTCAAAATGGAGAAAATATTTGTCAACATCCTTTTCTTGGAAAGGGGGAACTAACCTGAAATGCTTAGTGATGTCAAACTTGTCTGAAGGGAAGAATTTTCCTGACTGTCCAAGCTCTAAACGTTTTATTTCTACCTGTAATCGCTGTTCTTCTAATCGCAATTCTTTTTCTCTCTGTCTTTCTTCCATTTCTAATCTTTCCTGCCTTTCTTTTTCTTTCTGTCTTTCTTCCATTTGCAATTCTTTTTCTTTCATTTGTAATTTTTCCTTTTCTAATTCCAATTTCTTAAGCTCCAAATCTGCCTGTATTTCTAATTCTAATTTTTTGAGTTCGAAGGAGGACTCAGGCTCATAATCTTTTAAGGCAGACTCCTCAAAATGGCCAGAATTAACTAAATGTTTTGCAATCTTGAACTGTATTTCTCGCTTGCGCATAGATCTTTTGACATCTACTTTAAGGAAATTGGCCAGTGCTATGAGGTTGTCTTTTCTGAGGGAATTAAATGTGTCCTGATCGAGGTCATCCATAAATCGTCTGGCCTGAATTCCGCCATGATTGAATTTCGCTGAGTTCACAGTGTAAAGTAGTTTTGAAAAGGTAGGCAAAATGTTGTCAAACGGCTCAAAATATTCGTCTCCCGGACGAGCCCCCAATTTGTTACGTGCAGAGAAAACGAACAAAAGGGTGAACTCAGTAGTTAACGTTTAAACAAAATTTATTACGAAAATAAAACTAATTGCTAAGTCAGGGATAGAGTACAAGCTTTAAAAGTGTACAGACTACTTATCTCAGCTGGGACGGCAAAGCTCCAGTCTCAGAGTTGTAACAGTCAGTTGGATGAATGAACAGTCCTTGCAGGCTTGAAGCTGCACAAAGTCCACAGTATAAATCCAGCGTTGGCCGTGAAGGTCTTGAAAAGTCTTGAGAATGACTACTGCTGGAGTTTAGTAACACACAAGAGACACGATCCCAAAAGTCTGACTGGAAGCCTGCTGTCCCAGTATTTATACTCATGTGTTTACATAAGCATATAAGAACAATCTAGAACTTTTATTGACATGCTAATTACTGTTCTAAAATTATCTCTCTTACACAACTAATCAACTTTCCAGAACATTCCAAACATGACTAATTGAATTCAAGGTTGTGAGGTCATCAAGGGCAGTGACCTTGAGAATGTTCTAGACTAATTGAACTCAGGTCATGATGAGTGTGGGGGAAATGACCTACATAACACCAATCAACGCTGACTTAATCACGCTGGACTTAATCAACGCTACTGAATTGCCCTTCGCCTGTCAGCATTGTACCGTGACAAATACTTCTTTTTAATCTCTTATGTAACACGTAACGTTAGCCAAAATAAGATGTGAGCGGTATGGCAATGCTTTATTTCTCTGTTACAATAACCGATATGCGAAAAAAGACTACCATCTTTTGTCATGGAGGACCGCGAAATTTATCTGTATCACCGCTTTTAAATTTAGTCAATTAAATTTTCTTTTCATTTCGAAATATCCCTACTTTTGACTGAAATAATTTCACTGGAAACTTTCTCAATTACTGAATTAGTGATCGTCGTTTTTATTTCTACATCAAGAGAATGAATTCACTGTACACAATATTTCAAGTAGTAATCGCCTCGAAAGTGAAAGACTTAAACTTTTGCTCAAAAATTTCCTTTTTAAACTTTCAACCATTCTCTTTCAAAATCACGAATAATAATCGGGGGGGGGGGGGTCACTGTGCAAAGTTTGGTACTATTGAAACGAAACCCGAGATTTACCGATATTTAAAATTCAAAACGGCTGCTATCCCTGTGTTAACCCTATGGAGAAAAATGTAATTTTCGAATGTCGGAAAACTAAGCCGGTGAAACGTTTTCTTACACCAAAAGCTTTAAAAAAAGAGCCCCACCAAGTGGTTGATCAGAAAAGAAATGGAAAAGTTTGAGAGTAAGAATATCTGTTCCCAGCGGCACATTCTACCTTAATGGTTGTTTCCGGCGCATGCTGAGGGTTTACATAGGCGATAAATTCGATTTCATAAATAAATGATTTAAAACCCCACTTACTCATGAACAGTAAAATTGTTTAGCCACCCCTTTCGCCATCAACAGCAAATACGAAATCAAGTGAACAATCACTTTTACTCCTGTCCGAGGCAGAATGTTATATCATTTGAATAATCACAACCAGTCTACTATGTACGAGAGATCTGCGCGTGGGTGAAAGGGACAGCTAACTCAGAAATCATACAAGGCCAGTTTGAAAACGGAACATGTGCTTTTTAAAGCAGTCAACGCTAACATAGGTTTCTTCGTGGGTGCATGATTTTTAAAAAGGTGTTTATTACTATTCTTCTTAATTCGTAGAAAGAGGTTCAGCTACCAGGTGTTACTCATGTAGTTCGGAATCGACCAGTGACAACTGCGCTAACCCAGACGAGACTACGGACACTGACAGTTGCTTCGGCACGTGTGAGGTAAATGATAAACATCGAAATGCACATTTTCACAAAAACTTTAGCATAGGCAAGTTTAATTAGCTGAAACCAACCAGCCAAAAATCTCGACACGTTTTTGCTTTGAAACAACATTTACGTTAAACTTCATGTCCTAATCAAGATATCCATGCTTACTTCTGATGCGTCTTATATTTCAAAGTCCCGTGTATGCAACGAGAAAGCCTATTCGAGTCTTACTATTCAGCATAAATAATGCAATATTGCAAGGTGTGGTTAGGGGTGGTATGACCTGGCAAGCCGAAAGAATATTGACCTCAGACTTTTATGTCTTAAATAGTTCAACAGAGGGCGCTCTTTCGTTTTGTTGACCATGACATCAAATCAAAATGCAAAAACAAGATATCAAAGAGACGACATTGTCAGGTATTCTGTATTCTTCATTTGCGCCAATAACTACGGCGAATGATTGTAATAAAATTTGCAAATATTTTAACGCTGTAGGTACAGCATGCAGAAACAAGTTTTGCCTAACATAACGATAACTTGATTATATAACAGACACAGATTTATATATACTTAAAAGCATGCACGTAGCGCTTGACAGATTATATGACATTCATCAATGATCTTTCACTTTTTTCAGACCACTTCGACGTTTCTACTCGGCCATCTCACCGGTGTGTCACGTTCATGTACTCTTTTCTGTGATGAAGACGGTGACTTACTGTTTGGGACAGGTATGAGCTTCTATAGTCATGTGTTTCAAATTATTTGTAAGGTACCAGAAACCAATCTTGAACGACCAATGAATGTTTGCAAAGCAAATGACAAGCTACTGTGGGACAGAGAAAAGATACACCGCTTCAAAGATGCTTTTTATTGCTTTTTGTTCTCTGCAGGTACTGTTACTGCTTGCTGTACCACCAATGAATGTAATAATGCAGACGCATCGACTCTAGGTGAGAACATTTAAATACAAAAATCAATATGACAACTTTTCATTCTCTAGGTACGCTTAGTATACTTCTCACTTAACGCGCTAGGAGTTAAATTTGGAAAAATTCGATCATGTGGCCGGCAAATTCTTACTTTGCTAAGAATGTCGATGACTGTCCTCAGCAGATGTTAAAAGTAAACGACCTCTTGCAAACAACATTTTTGGGGAAATTTTAACGACTCTGTTGACTCTGTTGATATTATTTGTCTTTGCGTAATATGTAGAGATCTGTTCAATGAGCAGAGTTTAGCTTGGCATCCGGGTCTGTGCATACGCTTAAAGTCAATTTCAGTCTGTTCAATTCGATTTTTAACGATAAAGTCGACATCCATGGGTATTTGCACGTATAAATCACGCTATGACAGTAGCATTAGAGGCAAAGGGCAATTTTCGTATGATCCGGCCATAAATGTAGAAACTTAGCCCTGGTTATTGAACCATTATAGTTTGAGAGAGGGGATTTTTGCCGAGCGGTTCTGTCTGTTGCCTTATGCGTTAGTGTGACTGAACGCCTTATAATGTGAGTTCGAACACGATTGAAAACACCGTATAAAGTACATTCTCTGTACTCTGTACGGAAAATTAATATATATTATATATATATATATATATATATATATTATATATATATTATATATATATATATATATATATATATATGTAACAGAACAATGTGAACTTTTTCATTAATACCACATCTTCGTTTAATGGTATACAGTCATCTGTAATCTAAATATGCCCATATATGGTCAAAGGAGAGTTCCTTGGTATTAAAAATTCCCGTGTGAGGGCGTTGTTTTTTAAAAAGCGGCCACCCTCTTAATATCTGTGATTGGTTAGATTTTCTCTTTCCATGGTAACCGTGGCAAAATTGGAACAGGTGACAGTGTACCATTAAATGCGGCATGCACCATAGCTTGCCTTTCCTCGGCCAGGATCCAATCGTTTCCAATCTGCTGGCACAATTTATGGCAGGACAAATCTTAATAGGTATGCCATGGCAAGATCTTGATGGGATAGATAATTCCCGTATTTCCGCTCGGTTGTAATAATATTCAAAGGCAGTTACACATACAATTAATTGTGAATGATTTTGTTGAGCTACGTTCATTGTACACCCCTTACAGATACAGCAAAAGAATATGTGACTGATTACTGATATATATGATTAACAAGTGCCAAGTTTTCGCCATCGTTTTCACCATCGGCGTCCGCGAAAAATGCTGGTTCTCGCCGACATACTGCGAGCACTGTTTTGGCAGCCTGATTCCTAACGGTGATACTCTCCGGTGAGAGTCAAATTCTCACTGGTCACCGGCGTGACTCACTGTTGAGTCTCACTATAGTGATCAGTGACAATTTCAAGCCTCACCGGTAAACAATGAGACTTTTACATATTACCGGTGAGAATTAAAAAATGCTAAATAGTTCTCACGGTATGTTCGTCAGAATAAAAGTTTCTCACCTGGTAGCTGTGAAAATGACAGCAGAGTATAGTGATCGAGAAAGAAGGATTTCTCATCCGAGTCACGCATTTCTTTTCCATAGTATACCATATTTGCATATGGCACATGTCTGTTAAATGTAACTCCTTACAATAGGGCTGTAGGCAAAGAAATCAATGAACTAAGACTTCTTCATCAAAATAACTTTACTGGGTTTACAGAAGGCGAGATTGATTTTGATGTCAGATATTCAATTCATCATCATTCTCAATACTTGTCCACACTGTGTACCTGCGTCAATAGATATTATAACCCAATTATTATCCAGAGTCACAGTATGGCGATGGCGACGGTGACAACGCTGATAATGGCGACCCTGACAAATGCTACTCTTGCACTTGGCCGGCTGATGACAACTGCCTCTTAGTCAACGACGGCACGGAAACCTGTAATGCCTCGTTATGCTTGGTGAGTGTCCTTTGACTGGCCCATGTGAGGATGGAAAAAATGAGCAAACTCAGCTGTAGCGTCTTTGGCTATATTTGCTTGGTTTTCAGTGGGCTGTAGGTAACCAGCACAGATAACGCGATGTAACCTGCCAGCTGTAATGTAAAGTGCCCTTTTATTTGATCTCCCTCGCTAGAATTTTGTGGGTTCTTAATAAATCGTTTGAAAATGTTTAAATGCATTCACTGGTCGGATAATATTCTCAGGAAACACGGCCAGACGGATTCTAGTGAAGGTGGTATGCGCCACGAAAGTGAAAGACTTCAACGTTTGTTCAAAATTTCCTAAACGACTATTTCAATCATTATCTTTGAAAAATGAAGAATGGCAATCTGCGGTCACCTGCAAATGTTCAAAGGAGTGTTGGATTTCATGTTCACAGGGAAAATGTCAAAGTTAAGTGTAAATAAATTACGATGATTCTTGAAATCTTCAACTTTACCAATTGCTCAATATCGTCACTTGCAAGACGCTTTCTTAGTCAATGATACCTATCATAGTAAAACTTCAGCGTCAAATAATTAAATTATAGGTACGCAGCAGGGAAGATTGATTCTACGCCTGTCACTTTTCACCATGAACTTTGACTGAAACCACTTCGCAAACCGCCCAAATTCGTCTTACACTATCTAGTCACTTAAAAGCTTTCATCACATCTGCTACCTTGAGAGTTAATCGCATCCGTTCACCAGTCCAACGGAGTCACAGAACACCCGAAGACAGCAACACCGTTGACAACATACCGTTAGTTGTTGAATTACTTGTATTTATCCCACATTTATCGCTTAGAATATAACTTTCACCTCGTCGTTCTGTCTATATACTTTACTACATAAGCGTGTACGCTCCTAATCGTGCTTACTGCCGTGCGTTGTATTGTTGAGTGGAATGGGAGGAGTAGAAATGGTCACATGATTAAAAAACTGATGGCACACCAAATGATCGGTCGAATGCAGCGAACCTTTGCAGACAAAACAGTTAAGCAATGGCAATGTTTGTTTCTCCACTTCTTCACAGATGGTATCGACATATAATGATGACAAATTTACATCGCTGTCTCGACTTTGCAATGCAACGTGCTCTGAGAGTAACGTGTCTGTCGAAGGAGTTCGTAAGTTTAAGCTCGCCCTTCTCTCTCGGATTACTTGCAATGCTGTGACTGCCAAGAGAGGTTCACAGCCCAGAGATGTTTTGGACGGGCATATACTTTCTAAATGGCTATGTAACACTTAAGTTTTTTGTCTGTCATATTCTATAGGTAACTGTGGGTACCCTGTACGTTATAATGTATTGAAAGCGGTGGTAGCATCTGAAACAATTTCCATGATTTTAAGCCCGTTAACACCATTAAAGTACTTGAAACTGGTGGAGAGTATATTATTACATTTTAATAACACCTGTTGGTATTGTAATAAATTTCGTCTATTTATTTATGACGATTTTCATTGATATTGAGATGATATTCATCAACTTCGATGTCTTATGATGAAGCCCAAGAGTTGTGCGGGCAGCCCTGTCATGTCACTCACAAGTCACCTTGACGATAACCTTTACCTCTAGAGTAATACAGGGAGCCAATGTTAGAACGGTGTGTGTATAACGCTCTCTCTCTCTCTCTCTTCCTCTTCTCTCTCTCTCTCTCTCTCTCTCTCTCTCTCTCTTTATTCAGTCATTCCCAAAAAACGGCTGGCGTGTGCTTCAGAGAATAATACTGATATGATTTTGGTGTTTGTTGATAAAGTGATGACTGTGTTGAAAGTTATGACTAGTTGGTGCAACCCTCTTTAAGACATTTCCAGATGATGATATCCAATATGGCCGCTAGTTCTATACAAACACACTTTTCCGAGGCAAATTTGTGACTCAGGCTTGTAGCTACCGTTGTTACTTTCTGGCACACAACATGCATATACATAGTAAATTGTCTTGTAGTAAAAACTGATATTGTTGAAGTTGAGTAGTCTTTTATGGTTTATGTTTGGTTCCAAAATTCGAGGACACGTATCTTTTCCGACCGGTTTGAAACTTTGTAGTCCTAGGACAGTACCAGGAACTAGTAGTTTGACGTACATATTAAAAGTTTATCAATAAATGTACTTGGTATTTTATAATTAAATACAGTACAGGCATTCAAGAGCAAGTGCAAGTATTCGGGCAACCATCTTGATCAACAAAAGGACTTCACACGATATCTACATATGATTGTCTTTTGCTACACGGTCACGGAAGGGTATATTGGTTCATGTTTGTGCACAAAGCCACTCGCATGCAGTGTAGCTGATTTCATGCGAATAGTATCACTAATGATGAGGCATGATTAGGCACTACCCTTACGGTATGGTAAAAACAAGGAGTCATGACACAAACGCGTGGCCGGTCGTATTTATCGCCAAGTTCATAGATTGTTTTTACCTACAAAAAGGCTAAATTTATAGGTTAGCAGCGATGAGCTCGCTTCTTTGCCAAACTTCATACTTGCTATGATCATGTTGCATCGCATCAGTCTTATATCGTCTACCGCTTTTTGTGACCACACTAGTCTTGCCTTTTCCTCACACAAAGAGTTCGCTTTCGTTCTGCCTAAGGCGTAACCTTGACAGTAACGACTCCGGCATATGATGAGACTTTCCATAAATGTTCTTTATAAATGTCTCAACTGAAGACACGCCCCAAGTAGCAAACGTCGCTACTTTCTCAAGTGCGTGGATGAGTATTGGCAAAAGCGAGTACTTTGTATTGAAAGAATAGGCCCCCAAATGTTTGAGAGAGAGAGAGAGAGAGAGAGAGAGAGAGAGAGAGAGAGAGCGTTAGTGCTAGGCCAGCATCACATCCAACGTGACTCACTTTCAGCCACCACCATGGCTTTTTTTTCTGCACAGGCACAGAAACCGTGTGTTGTAATACCAGTTTCTGCAATAGTGCAAACGCGTCATCTCTTGGTGAGTAACATTTACGAAAGTAGACATAATACATCCTGGTTCCAGTCTCTCTTTGCATGTTTACCAAACGTATTCCACTCAAGTGTTACTTTGATTTGTAGTATACAACCCACTCACCGCCGCAGTCCAACTTAAAGAAAAATTCTGGGAATTCAGTAATAATAATGCCGGTAAAATGGTATAGTGCATCAATATTTATTAACCCTCCGTAACATGCTACATATGTTATGATTCTCAACCCTGCGGGCATTACTGCACTGTTAAACTTAGATGATTTTACGTTGGTATGGTATACCTCTACACGTCTTACACGAAGAATGCGTCTAGGGGACAGATAGTCAGACTCTCGCACTTTTACTATTCTCTCTTAACGCACCCGCTGTGTGCCTGAATTTAAAGCTTCGGAAAACAAAAAGAAAAACACAGTCTTTGTTTTTGAAATTCGTATTTCTCCATGGCGTTCACACAGGGATGGCGGCCATTTTGAATTTCAAATAACGGTAAATGTTAGAGATTTATTTCTCTAGTACCAAACTTTGCTCGTTGACTTTTTTAAAGACATTGAGCTCGACAAAAATATTGCATGAATAATTACGATTGCAAATTGTTCCCGACATGTTGGAAATCTGTCTTCTAAGGTTATCCAAATTAAATAAAAAATATTATGTTTCCATGTGTCCTATACATTCACACAAATGAAAACACAAATGAAGACATCAGAGTCAAAACCGCTCGGCAAAATCCCCACCCTAAGGAGTAGCTCAATAACCGAGCAAAGTTGTTACAATTATACTGATTGCGACCCCTCCACGCACTGTAGGGTCCACCAAGCACTCCCACTCACATACTCCCTATTACACATCGCAAACAAACGTTATCAAAGCAATGAATACATCGCTTAACTGGGCGACAGATTTAGCCTGGAGGTCGATTGCAACATTCAACAATCTTGCACGTAACACTTTTGAGAAATTTAACAAATCTAAAAATCCAATTATCCCAAATTAGTTCCAATCGTAATTCTTCCAGAGGATTATTTTTAACATCTAATATTTACTGAATCATCACTCTGAACACTCATCTGCACTTTCTGCTCCATCTGACAGACATTATAACTTTTGTTTATTATCCAGGATCCATTTCTCTTGGTGGCGATGATGGTGACAATGTTGATAACGGCGACTCGGACCAGTGCTACTCTTGCAATTGGCCGGCAGAGGACAACTGCCTCTCCCCGGATGATGCTACTGAAACGTGCAATGGTTCTTCATGCAAGGTGAATGCCCTTTGACTCTCTCTGTTAGGATATATAAATAGCGTCTTTTGGTATATTTGATTTTCGCCAAGCGGTCTATGAGTAAACGGTACAGACAATGCCATATAACTTGTCAGCTTTATTGTTAAACTCTCCCGTTATTGATCTTCCTATCTAGAACTTGGCAGGTTCTTTTAAGTTAATCGATACAGAGATTGTACATAACGTATTTACCGACTACATTGTACAAGTACACTACCCACAAGCTACAGCTGGTCGTTACCAACGGTTTTAGATCGATATTATGAATAGCGTAGAGCATGGAGACAAGAGTGCAGCTCTACATGCATAACTCGAACGTAGCAAAGAAAGACACAGACCTTCAGTATACACATTAACAATCGCAATATTATGTTTCCTTTTGCAGATAGTCGGACATACGAAGATGACGAGCTTACTTCACTCTATCGACTTTGCAGTTTATTATGCACTGAAAGTGAAGTGTCTCTTTTAGGAGTTCGTAAGTTTACAACTGCCCTCCAATTTCTCAAAATACTGAGAACACTGCAATTACTCAGATAGACTTTACCGCTCATGGATGTTCTGAATAAGGCACAGGATTGCCAAATAACTATATGACACTCGTGTATCATGCATGGTGTAGTTTAACCATTGCACTCACAAATAAAGTTGCTACTGTCAGTAGCTTTCGGGTCCATCCTGTAACCCTTCGTCTGCATGATAAACAATGGCTGGACAATTGGCATCAGTCACGTGGTTCAGTGATCACATGCAAATCACGTGAAATGAAGTTTTCCATCTTGTACTTATCTATTATCATGGTCCAATGTAGAAGTGGGAACGTTCATTTTAGTGAGAAAGTACGGAATGCCGTCGTTGTATTTACAACGACCCTCTGTGATGTGATGCAAATTACATTTCTGCTGATTCAAGCATAATGATTATCTAACAGGTTTCAAACAAGTCAATAGAGGAGTGACTGAGTTACAACACCAAACAAAGTCAAATGAAATAAGATTGAGTGTCCATCTGAAAGCAAGATGAAGCTTTTATTGCAAATAAATATAATGTATATTTGCATAATGTAATAGATAGTTATTGTACCTATGAATAAAACCGGTCACTACATGCTTTAATCAAGAATTCGCATAGGAAATGTTTATTTATTTATTTATTTATTTATTTATTTATTATGCTTTCTCACAGGCATACATATGTTACAAGACGGAAACACCCAAAAATCTATAAAAAAAAATACAACTAGACGGAAAGAGAAAAACCCTTTGCACCACTATTGAGCAATACAGCGTCAGGACTAAAACAGAAGCCAGTAAATGGTAGAGACAACTGGTGTCGAAGAGCTACCTCTAGCACTGTCCCACCATACATCAAAAATGGGAAAAAATGTAAAGGACAACGACAAACAGAAAAAATGATTGTCGAACATTCACATGATAAAAACAGAAAAGTGCATAAAGGAACGCATAACCTCCTATGTCGGCAATGTTGGATAGTATAATTTGAAGAGATTTTAAACAAGAGAGATTCATAATGGTTGTTCTACTCAAGGTTCTTTCGAGTATAACAATACTAGATGTTATTGATATGTTTGGTTAAGGGACGATGTCAAAAGATTGATGTCGGTTAAATAATTAATTCTTCACGGTTGGGTGGGGAAGGGGAGGGGTTGTTTAACCCTGAAAACCTTTCCATCAGATAAAAACGATATTCTTCTTCGGTTTAGTAAGAGTTCTTTAAAGTAGTATCACAATAATGTGTTTTCGCTCCCGCTTTGTTATAAGTGTGTATAATTACAGTGACTCTTATCTTACTGATAACAGAAAGAATTTTGTCTCCATATGAATATTGCTCTTATTTGCGATTTTTATATCCTCACTATGTAACTATGATTAGCAGTGTCACAGTAAGGAAATAATTGAAGCACCTTATCAACATCCACAAATTATGTTTCGGAAAGGATGGAGCAAAGGTCACAGAAAGAAGTTATTTTTTGTCAGACATTGATCATTTAACGTCGCCCCTTTAATGTATTCATGCTTTGGCATACTGAGATGTTGATTTTGAGGTAAACCGTGATAACATCAGTCATGATATTCAAGTATTTTTTGTCTTCTGCTTCAGGTACTCAAACTACTTGTTGCGATGGATTAAAGTGTAACGACGACAAGTTCTATTCCCATGCCGGACAGACCTTGATGCCTCTTGTCGCGCTGTTCGTGTCGTTGACCGCTGCTTTCTACAATATAACCCCGTAAACACTCTGGAATCTGCAGTACCGGCGAGTTTTAGATAAATTGTGAATATCATGTAAATGAAGGTTCAATTATAAGTATTGTCTGTAGCCGTTATGTATTTAAAAACTTATTGCTGGTGACATATTTGCACTTTTGTTAGTCATAATGTTGATACCGCATATACATAATGGGGTAGTGTAATCTGCATAAAGAGCATTAAGTTTGCAAAACATTGTCTTGTAATGATGTAAGTAGCGGAACATTAAACATTGAATGTTCGTGGAAGAAAACTCTCCTTAAATATTCTGTGTATTATTTCAACTATGACAGCAAACTTTTTTACGAAAAAAGTACCAGTAAACATATCGCGAGTGTATTTGATAAATACGTCTTAACATCAAGGGTAGCTCTGCATGGCAGGGCTGTGTGTTACCGGCGTACCCACCACAGCCCTGCAGACTGATATAGAAAAAAAAAAACCGCTGGTCCTCCTCAGAAATACGGCGGGCAGTTTTCTCGCCGAAAACAGCCGATTTTGAATCCAAAACTTGCATTGATCTTCGTTTCCAAGCACACCCACATCGCCTAGGTACACGGTGTGCCCAGCCGCGCTTGTAAACTTACGCAAAGCCTACTTTTCTCTCTCTGTGCGAAGGAAGCGTTCGTACATCCGCCGCCATTGTTAATCTCACTCAACCCATGAGCACTCGGGCGAAAACCAGCCTTGCAAACAATGAGCATCGCGCGATATCGAGCTTCTAAAGTCGACGTTCTGAGAGGAGTGGAACAAGAGAAAATTGTGAAAACTATAAAACTCCTTAAGAGAAAAAAAGAAAATTATTTTTTCAACAGAAAATGATCATCATAGATTGTACATAGCTGAGTGGTGGTTAGAAATAATATTAGTTACAGAGTGTAACATCGCGATGCGAATCGTTTGACTCGTTTTATGGAGAATATATGCGATCGTATTTTTGTACGGTTTTGTTTATTCGAACTGACATCGCCTTTGTTATCGCCGAAACATTCCCGGCGTTTTTTTTCGGGGAGATTGCAACATGCATAGAGTAGGCCGTTCATCCAATATATTTATTCATGTGCTTTGGCGAACAGGCCAAGTTTTTGTACGCTTTTAGAAACTAATGACAATACATGCAATATAGGTTAGGGTATTATACATCTGTCAAATTAGGAAGGAATATTGAAGATGAAATTACTTTGAATTCATCGATCGACAAAGAAGAGAAAGAATGAGTCAGTGATATCGAATCATAGACGGAATAATCGAGACTGTCTATGGTTTATGATCAATTGGGAACAAAACTATATCAATCAATTCCCTAACACAACCAGAAAGGAAATTTATTCAACTTTTGAAAAAGTCACCGCTCTCCCTTGACATCGGATTCAATAGTCAGTGGAGCAACAATGTCGTTTATGTCCCCAAAAATCTTCTAAAACGGCACCACGATAATAATAAGACTTAAAAGAACTTGAATCTGAATTTTAAATGAAAGTTTGAAATTGCGGCGTGTCTTAGTACGACTTCTACGCGAGAACGCGCAATGGCTCGAGTGACATACTACATGCCGGCACAGCGCTCAAGCTGAGTAGTCTGCGCAATAGCTTTTCGGCTCGATCTATCGATGTATTGATCCCGTATTCGATATCCCCCCCACTGCAACCTAAATGAGTATTCAGGTTGTAGTGGCGGGCATATCGAATACGAGATCGATACATCGAGCCGAAAATCGATCTATTTAGCAGACTACTCAGCCAAAGACGCCTGTGCTTGCGGGTCTGCACTTCGACTCCATCTGAATTACAATGATGTGCCACCATATAACATGTTGACATCGCAAACGTTTACCGATTCACACCTGTATCGCGTGCTTTTTCGATTGACAGCTTGCACACACTTTGTTATGGCCGCTTGCCACGATAGTTGAAGACAAGAGAAATACCGTAATTGATCAAAATCAGCTTTATTTATGCTCAAATCATAAAATTCTATCGATACATTCAATCACTCGACATAGTTAGGTAGATATGCATAGGCGCCTAAGTTTCTTCGCCTGTGACAATTTGGCATGGTTTTTACGGAGCGTTCGATTGTGACTCTACCAAGCAACGATTTGCATGAATAACTCCAACGGGGCAGCTAGCTATTCATGCTATTTATACGCTGTGCATGAACTAACTCCAGCGGGGGCAGTTACTATTTATACCCGCCCTGGCCTTGAAGCCTGACTTTGTAAACGCTGATTGAACGTCCCTGGACCGGCCAACCTTCTGTGGTTTGAAACAAGGAGTTGAGGGTGTGTCAGTGATAGATAAACGAGCTTGACCAAAAGCTCGACCAATCAGTAAGCATTGATAATCTTGCCGTTGTTTTAAAATTATGCGATTTTAAATAATGCATAAATTTTGACGCGGACAGTGCTCACATCGAAGATACCTATGAGGGGAAATCTGCAGTACGAGAATATTGGTCGCTGCTTATATTTTCTTTGGAAAGGTAATCCGATCAGTGAAAGACTGTAATATCATGCTTCGCTAATATATCAAAAGATACAACACCGTGTGCAAAATCAGACAGATTTTAATGAAGACTATATTACTAAGAAATATCCTATAAAACTATGTAGAATACAATACAAAAAATCACAAGGAACAATATCATAAAGGACTGCTTCTATTACCATTTTCGTCATATTTCCGTTTCGTTCAAATCTAAGTACAAGGGAAAATAAACACGGGATGTTGTATTGATATTGGATGTCTTCGTTCATTGTCAGTCCTATGACTGGATAAACACCAAATAATGGTATTTAGGATAAATCATATTTATTCAGTGCTTAGTCCAATGGGTGAATAAGCATGACTTTTTTTCACTGGTATCACAGTCGCTGTGGATAGAGGGACTGTGATTGTACATAGAGCATCACTTAAAGGGAGGTCTTCAAAACTGCGCCTGCGCGACTATTTTGTTAACAAACAGTGTATTTCATACATGATATATCGATGCATCACGTCAACATAGAAACAACATTTATATTTTACAATGCACAGTATGACAAGCATATGTTTTGACTTTCATCAATCGCCAAAGTACCTGTACAGTACAGTGTTTACATTGATCGTATTGGGACGTCCTTGTCGAAGTTTGAGCGGTTCTGACAACACCCTCGCTTTAAGGTGGCGTTGCACATAACACTTCGTATTTTGCTCAAAATCACCTTTTTTGCAGAGACTTAACCACGGTTCATTACTGTGTTACCCAAAGATTAGAATATTAGCGTGACAAGCATTCGTACTTTGGGTGCGAAAGAAATGTACAGTTATGCAAATGTATGCAAATCACCTGATATCCTGGCTTCTATTTTCCTCTTGTTTTTAACATTGCAAAAAATTAAATTTCCTCCGTTCTCACCGGGTCATATTTCTAAAATTATATTACGAAAAACAACATTTTTGTTTGGCAATAAAGTTATCACATTTTGAATAAGAGTCGTTAATTTTTTTCATGTCATAATTTTAATCACTTTTTTGAGTGTCAGTTATTTAACTCTAAGAATAGATAACGCAAAACAAAGTTGTCAATTTTTTCTACAAATACTCTAGTTTCGAATGATATGTTAAACTTCATTGAATAGTGTCAAGATTTTTACGTCGATTTTTTCCAGTAATACCGACGTTGGGGTTTTTCTTTCTCAATATGTACCCCTGAATCCATCGAGTAAACTATGGCTATAAAAATTAGATCTTAAGATTCTATGCTTTTTAAAGTACGGTTCAAGGGGGTTATCATGTCATTTTTGAAAAGTTGTGTTGGTTAAGTGCATCGCCACCTTTGTGTTAAATTTGACAGCTAAATTCTTAAATCATATATAGCGTAAAAGGATCGGCTTTTCCTTAATGTTGTTTACATGCAGAGTACACCTTGATTGCGTGCACACCCTTAGGTACGACTGTATAGGTCTTCGGGAATCTGACGGAACCCGAGCGCGATCGCGATACCAGCAATGATCATCAAAGGGCAGCAAACCCAACCAAGGATGATGGAATACCCGAAGGAATAGTTGGTATCTGGGTCGTCCTTGTACAAATTTCCTGTGCCAACACCATACCAAGTCGTTGCTGCCATCACCAACAATCCTAAATAAGAGATACTAGTAGACATTAAAAGACTCTCCAGCAATGGAAATCCAGCCGAGAATAATGCAATATCCACGAATAATAAATACTTTGTTTACCCTGTAGTTTACTGAAGACATCATTCTTTTCTAACCCATATACAGTCTGACCGATGAACACAAGCAACTCTATAAGTACGTTCAGATTGTAATGAATTGTCTGTCTGTCTGTCGGTCTGTCTCACTCTCTCTCTCTCTTCTCTCTCTCTCTCCTCTCCTCTCTCTCTCTCTCTCTCTCTCTCTCTCTCTGTCTCTCTCTCCAAAAGTATGTTAATATAAGAAATGCGTCTTTCTTGTGCCAACGCAATATATACATTGCTTTAAAAAGTTAATTAATAATGACATGCACTAGCTGTGATTCTCGCTTCACTGTATATGTTATGTGACTATCTGAAGAGAAACCAAGATTTACCTTGCATTTAAATTTGACTTTGCTTTACTTGCAATTTTCCCGCTATTTGAATATGCAATATGTATTCTAATGCGATAGAAGGTGGTTATATAAAATAAGCTCTTCAAGATGATGCATATTTTTAGTCGGAAATATTATGATTTTTTTTTCTTTCTTTTTACTTCTGAAAGTGATATCAGAGAGGTACATTGTGTGTATAATATTTTCCATCATCAATCTATTACCGTGACAATTGTTATTATGCATATATGACAGAGTCAATTAGTAACGTCCATGGGATGACAACGTTGCACAAAACAAACAAATGCCATAAACTTGAAAAAAATAGTAGCCGCATGTCATACCTGTAGCAGAGAAGATCATACCATTGATTATCCAAAAGAACCTTTTGATATCCCTGAAGAAGGCGAGATGGCGCACGCCAGTACGCATTTCAATCAGTGCCAGTAGAGCGAGTATCCATGAAATGCCAGCGACAACAATGGCCGTCACCATAAGACCACGGGCAGCCTTCATGTAGTCTGCATAAAGGGAAAAAGTAAGATATCGAGACAGGATTTGAACAAAGATTGAGATTACGAACACTTACGAGTACAAAACACTGAATATTTTGGGTTTAGAAACCAACGACATGATCTTCAAGTTCATATTTTCCCTAATTACAAATTGTGTTGAAAAAAACATTAGCCTTGCCAATACAAGGCATTGTTTTAATGTTTTTTGAAGAAGCAATAGTAAGTTCGACTAATCAAGTATTCGGTTTTCAACATTAGGTATTGCACACATGCGTACTGTGCTGATAACACTGACAAGTGTTTGTACATGATTTTGGGAGGAGGAGAACAATGTATATTTTGCAAACAGAACAGGTTATGCGTGATATATAGGATTATTCCAAAATTTGGCCATGTATGGACGGACGTGAGTGGTCAACACGTTGCGTAAACAACCCAAGGAACCCGTCCAGTACATTAACGATCTTCCCCTGTGCATAGCAATGTGACTTTCAAATATCGGTAAATATTCGTAAATTTTCTCTTGTGCGGAAATCTGCACTGTGACGCCTGATTTTTGAAAGACAATGGCTCAACGTTTGCTGAAGGAAAGTTCGAGTAAAAGTATTGAGTCCGTTATTTTGGAGGTTCAAACTACCTTAAGGTAGTATGCACCTCGAAAGTGAAATACTTAAACTTTTGCTCTAACTTTCCTCAAGGAATCTTTCAATCATTCTCTTTTAAAATCAAGAATAAAAATAGGGGTCACCGTGCAAATTTTGATACTAGAGAAACAAATTAACCAAGATTTCCCGATATTAGAAATTCAAAATGGCCGCCATCCCTGTGTTAACTCTATGGAGAAAAAAAAAATTTTCGAATTTCGAAAATCTAAGCCGGTGAAAAGTTTTCTTTGACCAAGAGCTTTACAATGAACCCCCACATGTGGTATATCAGAAGAGAATTGTAAAAGTTTGAGAGTCCGAATGTCTGTCCCCGAGGTGCGTTCTACCTTAAAAATAAACAGAAACAATTTGAATGCACTGTGCTTGGTTCCTTGCCGGCCCAACAATCTGAAGAGTGGGTTAAGAGCCGACACTAATTTAAAACGAGGCCTACATTTTGTATGTGAACGGTTTAGGTTGGCCCAGTTAATGCCCAACACAGTCGACAGGTCATTCAGAAAATGGAGATTGAATACAACGTCAACGTTGGGAAAAATTGTCGTCTTGTCACCACCTTGCGCCAGGCAGGGGCGGACCTGGACCTACGTGACCCTTTGAAATCTGAACGGCAGGATGTAAAAATGTAAAATGCCGCCAAATAATTTGCACACTAAAGCTCACCCAAATAAAATGTTCGAGTTCACGTACTACGTAAACTAGACTTGGTCCAAGTCGGTGGCTATGTCAAATAAAGTCATTTATGAAAATTATAGTACATTAATGTTAAGTTTGTATCGTTGATGTGCGATTAAAAAGAAACCAAGTAACATAAAGTTGCTTGGGTATGCGTCTATAAGTCAACAGTGAGACTGATGTAACGGTAGAACTATTAGACTTAACTTTCCTCTTATCAAATTTTGACGATGACTCAGCTAAACTAAAGTGAAAGTGAAAAGGAATGAGCGGTCATTTATATGGAATCGACATCTCAATACGCAACTGGTAAGACAATTTTCATCGTCATTCACAAAAGTAACATTTCCTCTGCGACGACAGAAGAGTTGCTCTGAAATGATCGACACCAGAAAAATTCAATAGGAAATATAATGTTTCTTGACATCCAAATTTTGGCGTTGGCCTTACTAGAAAGCTCTTCACAAATCAAAAAAGCAACTACGCTATCTTAAAGATACAACTTCAACCGGACTACATTTTTTCAAATGCTTTAATGTCAGTGTTGACTGCACTTTCGCTTAGCAAAGGGTTCCTGGAACGGCACACCTTAAAGACTTTCACTTTATCAATAAATACCTATTTATGAGATATAGCGTGGTAGCTTTTTCGAAGCATATTCAAACGTGGTGTGGGCTGTAAATCATTTTCAAATAACCATCAGGCACTTTTATGTCAAATATCCTTTATTATCGGGAAATTTATTCCTCTTGTAACAAAATTTTCACGGTGACCCCTGATTTTTATCGTTTGTTTTTGAAGGAGAATGATTTTAAGTTTGTCTGAGTGAAGTTCTGTTAAGAAGTTTTAGGGTGTCATTTTCGAGGCGCGAACTATACCTCAATACAAAACTAGATTTTATAATGACTCTAGTAGGAAGTATTTCTCCTGCATCTGTATGGACTTGCTATTTTCAGTATTGGGCCTGAAAAAACTTCGAAACTGCTAAAATTTACACCAGATTCGAAAGACAATTAATCCGGCGATTGCTGTCTTGATCGTTCTGCCTCGCGAGCTGCTGGCACAAAAAGAAAGTAAAAGTTGTTTTTCGTTCGTAAAATGTCCGCCTTTCAGAAATTATAAAATAGCTGTCACCATTTATTTATCGGCTGGTGTGAATTTATCAAAGCTATGATGTCGTGCTTTTGATGTAAGCTTCAGGCCGCTTTAAACAAATGCTAATAATGACACCCTTAAACTAATTCCAGATACACTCCCACAGACCCACTGTAGTACGATTTCCCTCCGAGCTGCGAGTTCTCCACCACATTAGTCTGTCGCTTGTTGTACTCGTGATGCACGAGATACTTGTTCTGTCGCAAAGTCGACGCTGATGAAAGGTCCCACGAGAGTTTTGTTGATATCACAATGGTTTCGTAGCTAACTTCACCGTCTCTTAATAATAAACTGTTCTTTAACTAGCGCAAAATTCACAAAGTTGACTCGCGTTCAAGTTTCTAGTGACTGTATAGCCCTGCGTACTGTGCTGTGTGTTCCTGGCGTTATACGGCTTCCCATCCACAGCCCTGCTAACTCTCATTTACACTGCGCACGATTTTTCTTTAAAACTGTTATCGGCCGAAATCAACTCGATTCCGCTCTATGCCTACCTGCGAATAACTCAATCGCTCACAGACTGAAAAAATAGTCTCATGACATCCCAAACCGTTAGTTAACCAGCGATATCATTGGTCCAGTGGCCGGTCATATCTTGCTATTGGCCGGCCACTGGACCCTTGACCGTTTTATCGCTGGTAAACTAACGGTTTGGGACGTCGCGAGAACACATTTTTGCAGTCTATGAGCGATTGAATTATTCTGTCGGGTAAGCATAGAGCGTAATCGAGTTGATTTCGGCCTAAAATCCTTAAAGCATTTTTTCGTGCGCGGTCGGAATTGGGGCCGCGTCCGCCGGATTTTCAATGAGAGTCAACAGGACTGTGATGGGAGGTGCTTCCAAGTAACGCCGGAAACACACAACACGGTACGGTACGCAGGACTATTGATTGTAAAGTCAGCAGAACGCGTCTTTTGAAGGAATCGTAGGACCAATATAGATTGAGGGCTGAGCCAATCTTGATACAGGTATATCACACTCTGCCGCAATAGAGGGATCAAATAATTGATTCGGTCATTCTAACTTAAAGTTAAATTGTAACTGCCTGGAGTAGATCGGAGGTAAAACCGAATGAAATTTGCATGTGAATAACACCTCGCGTTCGGTAATTCTGCGAAATGTGGGGTAGCAATGTTATCTAGAAATTCAAGTACGTTTTCAGTCTTCGTCACTTCTTGTCGTCGCGACGCGATGCCTATAAGTAGCTGAATCATATCACCTTAATGCAAAACTAGAATTTATATAGACTAGGAAATATTTCTCCTGCATCTGCATAGACTGGCTATTTTCAGTGTTGGGCGTGAAAACAATCGCATTTGGGTTGATAACTTCATTGCAACTGCAAATCCGCCCCAGACCGGGAGGATAATTTTATTCCTCCGATTCCTCAGTGTCGTGATCGTTCTGTCTCATAAGTAGACTGTATCATAATAAAGCGAAAGTAACCTTTTCGTTCGTTTAAACTTTCACAACCCATCACTTATAATTGGCTGTCGCCATTTATGTATTGACTAAATCTATAATACCTTTGAGATTAGCTTCTGGTATCGTTGCGCAGATGCTAATTCCAGATACACTCGCACAGGCCCGCCACAAACCGTAGTACGATTTCCCGCCAAACTGCGAGCTGTCCACCACCCAGTAGTCTGACGCTGTACTCGTGATGCATAAAATAATTGTCACTGCCGCAAAGACGACGCCGATGAAGGGTCCCACGAGAGACATCGTTAATATCACGATTGTTTTGTACCCAGCTTTCTCTCTCTTAAAAATGAACCGTCTTCTTAATATCGCAAAATTCATAAAGTTGACTCGCGTTGAGGGTGATCAAGAAAGATCAGGTGAACGCGTCATGGGAAATGAATCATGGGACCAATGTAGATTGAGGGCCGATCCAATCTTAAACAGGTAGAGCACACTCTGCGCTAACAGAGGGGTCAAATAATCGATACAGTCATAACATCGTTGAAATTCTTCGAACCATCCATTAAACATTTTTTCAGTTAACACTTGAAATATTTTAAAGTCTTGGCAAATAAAAACCAAAAACATGAAAATGATTGCTTTGTCCATTGGTTTGCCCCAGCCATATTGCCTCGCTATATCGCCCTCCCCCGGTGATTTTAATAGACTAAGTACATGTTTTGTATTGGGGGCAAAGGCATTGAAAGATTTCACACAAACTGCTTGGCGGAGGCCTGCGGCAAAACGGTATGAAATTTGCATATTAATGAGACCGTGACCTCGCCGCCTTCTTCCGTATTTCTGCGAAATGTGGGGTGGCAACGTTACCAAGAAATTGAAGCAAGATTTTAGTCTTTGTCATTGATAAAACAGACCCACACTTTCCCGCCAACGAGTTGCAATATCTATACCATTTACATTTCAGGTAATATAGTCATCACCTTTCGTCACAATTTAACACCTTACCATTAAGAGGCAACGTCAAAAGATCGATGTTTGAAAAAAAAACTTAATCGCTTAAGTTTGGGGGTGCGGGGTTTTTGGCCAAATTAATTTCTGTGCAGTCAAAACGATTTAACGTCTTTTTGGCAAATTTTACGATTTCAAGGCTGCTTTTTCGTATGCTAAAACCAATCCAGTCACCCTTATTTTTGTTACTTTATAATGGTTTTCAATTTTTATTTAATTCAATGGTACATTGGTGCGCCGTTTGAAAGAATTAGTACAGGGTATGAGTCCGCAATGTTTTTCAATTTTAGGTCAGTTAAGTTAGAAGGGGTGGGGGTGGGGGGGGGGGTCTGAGGCAAAACTTAAGCAATCAAGTTAGATTTATTATATTGAACTTTTGATGTTGCCCCTAACTCCAGTCGGATTCGGACTTACAATCTTGGGCACACATAGTCACCTAACGAAGACAGCCTTGTCAATCAAAACCACTTAGCTAAATCCCAACCCTTATAGAGAGACAGGTTCAAAGCCATGAATACATCGCTAAACTGATTTTCAGATATCTAGAGGACAACGTGCAACATTGAGCTGCACTTGTTTACAATAATATCGATTTATAGTCTATTACGGTACTTTCAATCGGGTTCGAAACTTATAACGTACGGTAGCCTATCTAATCACCGAGCGGAGAATCCACAGAAAAAAACCGCTCGGCCAAATCCCCAAAACCAAAACAAAATACACAAGAGTCTTATTATTCTCCTCAGCTGGGTCGCAATGCGATGCATCGGTGTGTTATGTATAAAATAATGTCAAAGGATCGTCTTTATGGTTTCGTTTAATCTCTAACCAATTATAAGTGAATAAGTCAAGACCTAATTTCCATCGGACGGACTGCATCTGCATGTTATGTCACAGTGACTCTATATATTTCCCGTATGTTATTTACATTGTTTGTAGCTGTTAAACGTTATGCAAAATCCCTGAGCGGACCAATCACGTATTACTTAAAAGGGACAATCGGCTTATTTCCCGTAATTACTTACGGACTAATCAGAGAAAATTGAAGCCACAATCTTTGTAGCAAGATGTCTATCGTTGTTTTTGCCACTATTTTTCCGTTTGACGGATCAGAGGCTATTTTTTAGAGAAATCGGTTTTAGGGAGTTCAGAATCAGATGTTCTGTTTGTCGCTACTAAGTTTTCAACGTAAAACCTCATGTGTTAATTACAGATAATAACCTTCGTGTCTGAGACTCGTGACTGTCTTCAACGAACCTGCTTTCCCATTCCGCACATTGCAAATAAATATGCATGCAATGCTTATATTGCCATTCTTCTATTTCAATGTCACGAGAGCTCTGTTGCTTGTGACCAGCCTATTACATGAAATTTAATAGACTAAACCCGGAATTCGAACCGACCACGGTACAAACAACACGTACACAAACTCGCATAGAAATGCGTGCATTTTTACACGCGTTTGTACACTTGGGTTTGTTTGTACTGGCATCATGTGATCCTCCAGCAGAACGCCGTGCGTCCTTTTCGTTATTCCGGAGTAGAACAATTGAAAGGTATACTGTCACCTGTTCGAATTTTGCCACAGGTACCATGGGAAGAGGAAATCTAACCAATCACAGAGTTTAAGCGGGTGGCCGCTTTTTAAAAACAGCGCCCTCACATGGACATTTTCAATACCAAGGAACGCCTCTTTGACCATATATGGGCATATTTAGATTACAGGTGACTGTATACCTTTAATTGGGGTTGATTAGTTAGCGTCAGGATGTTCACAATAAAAAAAGCAAAATAAGCATCAATCGCATCCTCGATTCCTTAAAGGGACACAGTCGTCGGAATTACGCTCAAAGGTCGTATGGGACCCATACGACCCATGGCAACAATGTTTAAAGGCACAATGGTGATTGATGACAGTTAAAACATGTCCGTCATAATCTATCATCGTATAATTTAAATGTTGCAGCTATGGTGATGAGGTGAATTTTGATACCGTGCACAAAATCCATTGTTCGTAAATAAGAAACTCGCACAGGCGCAGTTCCGACGACTATATCCCTTTAAAATTCTACATCAGTGTCTTTGATAAAAATAATTTTCTTATCACAGTCGATTCTTAAATCACGCCCTACATTTTTTAGTTCCTGTATTACCTACTATTCCGAAAATGGTTCCTATTTATCCCCCTCCACCCCAACCCCCGCAACCAGAATCTTGAAATCTATTGTGAATTTTGTATTGTCTCTTTGTAAAGCTTTTAGAGAAGGCTAGTTACACGTAATCACGAATACGTCTGACAACAACACGTGAATTCGTACTAACGTTGGACATTTCGTTTAAGTTGTGAGTTCTCGATGATTTTGATGCTTTTTTGTCAGAAAAAATGCGAAATTCCTGTAATTTTTTACATGAGAACTTTGTTTCCTTACGTGACGAATGTTCTTAATTTTCATACCGTCTTCAATTTGACGACTCGTTTTTCTTCTATAGTGTTATTTCTAAAGTTTACAGAAATCTTTGTCGAGGAGTGTGATATACAGGGTAATAAGACTGCAACATTCAATTCATGTTGGAAAACGATAGGGAGTACTTCTTGTACTAGTGCAAGATCTTCAAAATATTCTCATATCAAAGATATTTGCTATTTTACAATGGCACTTTACGAGCTTGCTTGCCCGATCTCACAGAAAACGTTCAGAAAATCCCAAACATACCGTATTTCACATACAACGTGTAAGTGTTGTTTTATGTTGCGAGCATCTGTGCCACAAGTACGCGACGTCCGCTGGTTATCACGTGACAAAGACGTCACGCTTAGTGATAAGACGTAGTCAGACGTGTAACTAAACCTCTCTTATATTGTAACCTATTCGGAATATCCCTCGTGCATATTTGGCCGTGGATGACGACGTAGCTATCCATTTTCTACTATAGAGACGGCGAAACATCGGTCCATCCACTCGATGTCTCTTCCATTTCCCGCGGTCAGCGTAGCGGTGGCAGCCATTGCGATCATCTTGTACATAGTAAGTACTGCAACCGACTACTGGGTGGAACTGACATCGGCTCCCGACGGGAAAACTTTCATCGGTCTATGGCGGTTCTGTTCTACTTTAGCCGGCACAACCGCGTGTACGACGTCGCTGCCAGAAGAATACGCCAAATTTAAAGGTAAATGACACTGTCACCTTTAGTACAGGCTCTACGAACAGCAAAAAAGAAGGCAACAGGAGAGAAACAGGGAATCGATTTTGTTGAAGACCAAAATTAACGAAGTGGACTTTGCCCTTATCTGTTAGTTCGAAATAAATCAACCTCCACGGTCACCGTAATAAACTACAGAAATGAAGGCATTGTAAAACACATTTTATTATACGGGTAAAGCGAGAGGTACAAAGGTCTATCGCTCAGTAGCGTTTCAAAACTCGACAAGTTGCAAATTTGATTGGTATAAATGGGTATTCCGTGCAATAAAAAATTCGCCTTTTGCGGCAAGAAGCAAACTTTACAATGGCCTGAGTGTTCAATTCACGAAACTTGGGTTTCAAGAACAATAATTGATTGCCAAGATTCACATTGTTAATAGGAGAGATGAGTGGTACGTACTCAGGTCGAAGCTTGCGGCATACAGGGGACAAATACTAACAACACAGGTATGGCAAAGCGACAGGCAATTGTTCTAATAGTGCAATACTAATAAAATTAAAAAAAATGTAAAGTTGACACTACTTTTATAGGTTCTCTTTGTTTGTAATAATTCCATTTCTAGTGACAACATTGCCTATAATGGGTAAGTTTTCTCTTCGGATTCAAACTACTTTGTAAGAGTATAGGTCAATGTTTACACAATTATACGCCTTTATAGACCCTTTTCATAAGTCTAGCGCCCTCCTGTGGCCACTGTGAATTTGAAGTAAAACCGAGGCCACTGGGAAAAACACTCCAGCCCCTGCCCAGAGGGGTATATCGCATAGCTCGATTTCATAAAAGGTGTGCATTGTGTTAGATTAATGAAAATAGTATGCCAACATTCGGAATTACATTACTAACATTACATGTCTGCGGTATCTATACCAAATATGTCCCGTGCAATCTGCTGACAGAAAATAAATGAATTTATCGTTTGGCATTTTTCTATATTACAGATATTATCCCATCGCGATGATTAAGTTTGTGTGAGCTGTACGGTCGCGAGTATGTACGTGAGAGTGTGTCATAAGTCATACTGCGTGAGGAGTGGTCGTCGCCACATAAAAATTATACGAACTTTCCTTGTTCATTGAAACACTTATTTTAATCTTTATGGGTTTAGCTAAGAAGTTTTGACCTCGAGCCTAATTTTAACACATCTTTTTATAAAGTTTATTAGGAATTATTTATTATATATCTATAGCTTATCACTTTATTTCACACTAAACAAGACAGCAGAAAATTCGTTTTAATTAATTCCTTTACCTTTTGCAGACGGCATCTGGATCGCCCGTGGATGTATGCTGTCAGCTATTTTAATCGCTAGCATAACATGGATACTAACACTGTTAGCCTTGTATGAGAAGCGTAGCGGACATCCACGCCTCTCTTTCTGTAAAACCATCAACAGATTCCACTGGAAAGTCAACGGAATGGCCTTCTTTGCCACAGGTATATATACGTATCACTGTTTAATAGGAATTACATGTTTATTTTTTCTTTCGCTGGATTTGTCCTACGGCCAGCTCTTAATTTTCACTATGGGGATCGCAATTGGGATAATTTGGATGAGTGTGTCATGCTATGATACACTTAAATGTACCGATATATTATGCCTGAGAGAGAGAGATTGAGAGAGAGAGAGAGAGAGAGAGAGAGAGAGAGAGAGAGAGAGAGAGAGAGAGAGGCAGAAAGACAGACAGGCAGAGGGGGCACGTATAGGCAGACAGACACAGATAAACACAATAAAAAAACACAATATAGAGAGATAGACAGGCAAGCAGTCGGGGTCTGGGACAGATACAGGCAGATAAACAGACAAACAAAGTGATAGACAAACAAACATAAAAACAAAGACACAGACAAACACACTGACAAATAGAGGTAGACTAAGCAAGTCAAAAAAGAAGAGATACCTAACCCACTCACAACTTTATTTTTCTCATGCAGTTTTACTGGTGTTTGCAGGAACGACCGTTATCCGCGCCAAATTCGATGGATATGTTTTCGGATACTCAATCATTCTTGCTTGGATTTCCATTGGTATTGGTATCATTTCCGGGTCTATGCTTACCTTCTGCTTCCCAACCATAACCGATGCAAACAGCCCAGGGTCTACGTAGTTGCTATACTTGAATGCAGCAGTTGCGAAAAGAAGATGGACAAGTCTTTAAATGTGTCACTGTGTTACTTCGAAAAAAACAGAGACTTTCTATAGCTTTGAATGTACTTCATTTACCCCGCATTTTTGATATTTTGCTTCGTTTGTGTATCCGTAATTTCCTGTACCCGAGTTTAAACTCATTAATGCTTCCATATAGTGTGTGAAGTCAGAAACAGTAAAGTTGTTCTTGATTCCTTGTCATGGCAACAGTAACAATGATCCATGGATTAGATGAGGCACAGGCTGCAATTTTTATATTCACCATCAAAGGTAGAGCAAAATTAATATACAGTCAGTGTGTATATGGAGCCGTACGAAAACTCTGTAAAACTGATTTGTGACAGATTAAATGTAAATTAAGAAAAGTAGAAGATACTTCGCATTTTTTTTTATATTTATTCTTAAGAACGTCTTGTACTTTGGTAGAGAACTATTCAACATTCTTTACATTTCACTGTTTGGCGATGTAATTACGTAATCCTAAATGTTCGTTTATGCTTGTGTTTAAATGGTAAATTAGTTTCATTTGTATTTGAAGTGGAAACAGTCCTTTTGTAATTGACACATAAAAGGACCATAATTGTTTTGCTCGTTCAATATGGTCTCGGTCATGTTATTCACTGACTTGTATGCTCTACACCAAGAAAGGAAAAAAATGTTGCGATGTTATACTGTCGCTGCTGTTTAAATAGACTGTTCTTTTTGAATTACCTGAAGAGCGTATTTTGCTGTAAATTCCTGACATCTGTTCATGCCGAGTACAGCCAGGGCTATCATCAGGTATTTGTGCTTACTCCTATTTATGTCAGGAAGAGATATTTTTTATGAAATAAACAGTCGGCAACAAAAATGTCTACATATATGCGAGCAAGATGACCACCACAGAGTGGTAACGATAATGTTTTTGTATGAGGTATTGACGACTCCTATTACCATATGTTTTCATTGTCGCAGCTTTGTAATGTTTTTAATTACGAGTCCACGTGCAATGAGGTCTTCTCCTACGTACACCACGATTTTTAGACCTATTTAGCTCAAAATATGGCAATTATAGAGTTAGTTTATGGCACAACGAACGACCAAGCATGGAGCAAAAACCCGAAAATTACCACAACTGAAAACATAATACAGAGTCCTTTTCAGACTTGCGCACAGTTATATTCTAGATGACAGTGTAAGTATCTTCTGAAGTTTGCCTTAAACAGAGTGTAACATTTTTGGACCTCAGGAAGTCAAAGGCATTGGCCTCAGGACAAGGTTCATCTTGCTATAGTTTAATTTATTTCAATACGTTTGACTATGATATATTGCCAATAAAGATTTATACTACCAACCTTTCTTTGCAGCTTTGGTGTCTTTGTCTTATGTTAGCACTGGTTTTGTAACGATTTCTTTTTCTCCTTCGCCGTGCAACGTATTTGTCATTTGACAATCTTGAGCGAAGTTTTGTCACTGTGTTGCGTCCTATTATCTTTACTAGTTTGATTGCCTAATTCGCCAAAGCAAGCAAGGTAGTAATTTAGTGTAACTGAAAGTTATACCTTGCTGGTGCGTTCGTTGTTCACTTTGTGAAAGTTAATCCGGTGATAATCTGGTGACAGCGTCCATAGATTAGTAATTTACCCTTGCTTACTTTGGCAAATTAGGCACTCAAACTCATCAGATAATAGACTAAATTACTACCTTTGCTTGCTTTGGTGAATTAGGCAATCAAACTAGTAACAAGGATAAATACGAAAAAAGAATTCGTTACAAAACCAGTGCTAACATAAGACAAAGACATCAAAGCTGTAAAGAAAGGTTGGTGATATAAATCTTTATTGGTAATATATATCATAGTCAAACGTATTAAAATAAATTAAACCATATAGCAAGAAGATTTTTGTCTTGAGACCAAGACACTACTACCCCACCGCTACCCTGGGACGGACTTCGTGCATTCCTATGGTAGACTTATGACATATGTTTACGACCCATATCGGCATCCCGAATCGATAGATGACTTCGATAGCGGATTTTGTTTTAAATAAGAAAATTTCTGATTCCTTGTATTCAGCGCACTTATACAAAAATTTACTACGTATGAATTTCTGTCTTCACTAATTGATAGTCCTACAAATTATTACCACTATTGCAGATTCGGAACTCTAGTCGCCATCACTTTGACCACTGGCGCGAAAGAAGTAGACCAGCGTAGTCGCGGCAGTAACACCAAGAGGAATGGAGATCCACCCAAGGATGATGGAATAGCCGAATGAATGACAGACACAATTACTGTGAGCGTACTCTTTGTTCGTTTCGGCTGCATACACGGTCGTTCCAATCAGGACCAGCAACGCTACAAAAATATCACAAAATATTAAAATACCATATAAACGGCTCTCCCTCTCTCTCTCTCTCTCTCTCTCTCTCTCTCTCTCTCTCTCTCTCTCTCTCGCTCTCTCTCCCCCCCTCTCTCTCTCTCTCGCTCTCTCTCTCTCTCTCTCTCTCTCTCTCTCTCTCAGCATAGTTTAACAAGTGCTGCATTAAATATTCATATAAATATATAAATCATTCATATAAATATTCATATTAAACATCACATATTCTTCGTGTACCAACGCAGTCAGACATTGCACTGCTATTGTTATATATTTTGTTTCTGTTAGCGATTGCATTTGCTCATTTTACAAATATATATTAACGAAGACAAAGATATATTGCGCACCTGTTGCACCGAAGATTAATCCTTGATCGTCCAGAAGCGTGGTGTCAAACATTTAAGGAAAGCGTTACTGGTCTTCGCAGTGACTTTTACAACCAGTGCTACCATTACAAGTATCCATGATATCCCTGCAACGATGACTGCAGTCAACATAAGACCACGGGCAGCTCTAGCGTAACCTGCATCGAGAAAAATCAGAAAATATTAGACAAAAGTACATCACAGCTACAGCAGAACTATGTACACAGATTGAAAAGCAGTATGGTAATGGGACACGTGTTAGGCAGAACTACAACCTTTATCAGCTGAGAATAACCCGATCTCAATGCTGTGACCTTTCTTACACGTGACGTCAAAATCGGGTCATAGACTTTAGTTAATTTATACACTCCCTATTATATATATATATATATATATATATATATATATATATATATATATATATATATATATATATATATATATATATATATATATATATATATATATATATATATATATATATGTTTAAGCTGGTGACTTGTGCGCGAGACCCTTTGAATCCAGTAGTGGATCCTTAGGCTGAAAGGTTAGGTGATGAGTTTAGCTGTCCTACTCACCATCCACGCACAACAGAATGAACAGTTGCGCTACTAAGGGACAGGACCGCCCACATTGAGCCAACTGGTCTATTAGCTCAGCTGGTAGAGCATCCGAAATGCATTCGGGGATATGGGTTCGAGTCCCGCATGGGTCACTTTTCATACGTCAATGTATTTCATATATTATATAGATAGATAGATATAGAATTCTCCCAATACCCTTTCCTATCAAGAATTTGCGCAGTTTTCAAGTCTACAATGACAAAGTGGTCTGGTGATCCAATGTTGATATGTTGTGTTGGTGATCAGGAAATCTAGATTTTTTAGAGATCTCTCCTTTCCACCGATAAGAAATTGCGTGCAGGGCCCCGATTGGCCTAAACCTGACACGGAATCATGTAAATAAGACTATTGATGTCTTTCTTGGCAGTTTTGTCCTTAGGTACAACTAGTAACTATCGTAGTGTTTGAGTAGGTTTGAAACAAACCATTACGCCGTTAAGAGTTGAATGTCCGAGTTTTGGATACGGTCTCAAAGAAAGCGAGCGACCTTTTTTCTTTACCTTCAGTTGTGAATTTAATTTCGGGGTCAAAAGTATCCAGATGGTCAGTTAACTCCTCGGCACGACACTCCATAAATCTCAAAATAAATACAGATTAGTATTGGAATTTCACGTCTAATCTCCCTTTTAACAGCACAACTCTTTCATCGCACAGAGTCGGGTTATTACAGATGACACTGATTGTGTAGATTGAAGACAAGCAACACATCACGCAGGCTCTCGAGAAATATGGGGCTCCATCATGAACGTTCAATCGGCTCAGTCAACCGAAAGAGACATTTCAGAAACACGCAAAGACTTTGTTCGCAAAGGAAATATAAGACAGATAGTTCGGCCGTACATAAAATGTATTTCTGAGGCCCTGAAAAGGACATTCAACTCCTACTGCATCATCACGGTTTGTTTCCATGCCTATGTTAACTTTATGGAGGCAAGTAATACTTTATAAAACTAGGCCAGTGCAGAGTATATTTACTCTATAATGAGCTTTAAAATGAACCTCCACAAGTGGTAGGCAAACGTGCGAATATCTCTCTTAGACATTTCTTAAAGCCTATGGAACCTACATGTATGTGGAAAACTAATTCGGCTTCATGTGCCGCAAATGTCCTACGTTGTTCCAAAATATAATTTGGATTTAAAGAAACAACTAATATTCTACATTAGATTTTTATTGCTGCCAAATGTTTAATCCCCCCGCAAATATATTGAACTCTCTTGAACGAAATGTTTTCTTTATTAAAGTCAACATTGTTGAGATGAGGGTATTAGTCTCATAAAACAAACTGTGCGTCCCGCTTTTTCGATTCAACTCCATCGGCCTTAGACTAAGAAGTACATCTGACTATGGTCTAATAAATCAACACTGAGTGTTTTGCCTTCGGTGATTTTTTGGCCTTCACTCATACTCCGGCCGAAGGCCAAAAATATCCGAAGGCAAAAAAAAGTCCTTCTAGAATTGACTAGACTGGTCTGACTAGGGTGTTAAATCTGAGTGTCCGCATCGAAACTGTCTTGTCGATTGGCGTTCTTCTCCTGTATGGTTTTACTTATAAAACGTTGAAAATCTATGTTCGGAGCTGATGTCCAATTGCAGTATTTTAAAGCTTCAGATTCGGAAATATAAGAAATGGAACGTATCAGTCCATGTTAATTTAACACGATAGGAACTAATTTTGGAAAATTGGATCTTTATATTTTTCAAATTTCTCAAAGTGTAAGGTGTCCTAAAGCTGAATGTTTTAATGTTGTAATATTACAAATTACTCATAAAAAGAAGTGTGAAACTTTAAGAAGAAAAGCACATTTGCTGATTAAACAGACATTACTTCACTATCCAATTATCCCAAATTAGCTTCAATCGTGTTATACAGTGCCTTTGGATGACAACGAAGCAGTTAAATTCTTGTCACATTTTGATTCCCGAGTTATATAAAACTAGTTGCTAAGCGGATCGAATCACCAGTTTGAACGGTTACCGCTTATCAATGCATGTCAAGGGGTATGATTAATTTGCATTTTTTATTTATGTTAAGTTGAACTTTCCAAGTATTTTCATGTTTTCTTTCGTGTCATGACAAGTGTTGAGGTGTGCTTTGATGCATTGTAAACATGGCTCATTCGTTTTACAACATCTGCAATAACTAATAGATACACGGCATACCGGTCTTATCACTTTATCCTATATCAATATGCACTGACACGGGCATACCAATCTATCCTAGGTATGAGGACACCAAACTTTGATGAATGAAGCGAGTTTTCATGGAACCATTTTCGCGACGGATTAGTCCCTTTCAAATAAAGTGACTTCTCATGGCAGAAATGGCTTTGCAAGATGCCGTTCTTGCCCACTACCCCGTCCACGGTGAGCCCCCAACTTGATCGTTGCTGCCCTCCACAAGGTGTGACAGGCTGGACAGCAAAATATGCGGGTCTATCTAGTCCTTTCGTGTCATAGATACTTATTCGGCCCAAATAATGTAATGAAACATCTCAGTAATCCACATTAATCTTGGTCGACTCAGGTGTATGCGCAACTATCACGGAACTCTCCAGATGCAATAGATGTGAAGTTTAAACAACATCTGTAAATCAAGATCTCCTACTTCAGTTCTTTGAATTCTCGTAAACGCTGCGTGCCTGGCCAGAAATGTTTACAGAAGAACTTAAATATCTTGATAATGTTCTTCATTACGCTTCGTGTGATAGGTCACCTCAATTTATTTAAAGACAATAAAACATGTATTTCATGTCCTATCTTGAAGGTAATAAAAATCAGTGACACACCGATTTGGTACAGCTGGTGAATGGACGCTAATAAAATAATGCAGGTATTTCTCGGGTGAACTGGACGAGCTGGACCATGTTCCGAGAGGCACTTTTGTACGAAGCTTGCTGAACCTAATAGCGAGCGAACCAAAAGCGAAATCACACACGCCGTGACGGGTACTTCCTACTCGAATATTTCTATAATTATAATTTGGTTGTTTTTTTTCTATGTTACATATATGTCGCCATCACCTCAAGGAACATCAGAGCAATATTTCATGTCACAATTTTTTACCAAATAATAATTTTGCCACATATTATTTGAACTTAGGTAGAATGCGCCTCGGAAGCAGATATTTTGATTCTTAAACTTTTAAAATATATTCCTTGTCAACCACGGGGCTCATTTTAAAGGTCAAGTCATAGCCTCATGTTTGTAAAAAATACAAGTAGAGTAAAAATCACTACTTACTGTAATATTGCGTGAGTTCCCGAACAGATTACGCTTCGAGGTATCAATCGCTCAGTCTCCTTTCTATTCAGCAATTCGATGGTATCTGGCCATCGTGAACAACATTTTTCGAATACTTATTTGGTAGTGCTGTCGAACTCTTTAAATTTTGAAGTAAGTGAGCCTTACACGCGGTAGACCAGGAAAGCATCTTGGAAAGGTTTGGAGTATGAAAATCTGTCCCCGAGGCGCTTTATACCTTAATATCGAGGTTTCGTGTCTGGCCTTCCCTTGAAGTTATCCAAAATCCCCGGGAACTACTAACCTGTGACATTAGAACCGTGCAGGTATTCACAGGTTCTTGCTCCGCCAGAGCTGTGGCAACTATCCCACAAGCCGTAGTAAGTCCGCGTGCCTGAATCCGACACCACCACCCAATAGTTGGTCGCTGTGCTCACGATGTAAAAGATGACTGTTACAGCTCCCAGTACAACGCTTGAGAGGCGTCCGACAGTAGACATTGTTGATGATGGGACTGTTTTATGCAGATTTCAGTATGTATTTTGGGAAGAAATGATACGCAACGCAGCAAGCTACAGAAACGCGAGCCGTTTGAAGATCAGTCCACAGGAGATGCCGGTGGATTCCAAAAAAAAGACGCTATACGAAGAAATTTATGAGGTATATTTGGGCGGGTTCAAGCATAAACCATTATTGAGAACGGGTACGTAACGTCGTTTTCCGGACATAAGAGCAAAGTGTGATCTGTTACGTCTGAGTTATGCAATTTTTTGGATAGTGTATTTCAATCCATGACCATTGATTGATATAGCGACAAGAATACTGAGGGAAAATGCACACTTTGTCAATTTTCCTGTAATGCCATTGGATCAGTCTCGTCGGATATGTGCGACTGTAAATAATTAACTGTCGGATCACCATCTTTCACAACCAGAACAAGCCTCAGATATAATAGGGCACGTCAGTGCGTGTACCCTGCACCCTCCCCTTAGGGTCAATGCGATAATATTGCTATTCTTAATAACTATATTTACGGTGACACGGTTTCATTGAGGAGCCGTGATTTTTAAACAAACGCTATACACGTATATTGGCTAAACTTTGTCCAGCAATAAATAAAGACACTTTGGTAACATAAAAGTTTTCTCGAGTTTAAGAGCGAGTGGAATTAACGTGTTAATGTTGTAAATATATAAACGTCGCAAAACCAGCTAAAACGTAGTGAAAGATAGAATGGTTAAAACAAAAACACACCACATAGTAAATGAAAAACCGCTGTGTTACTAGACGACTTGTCTAATAAAATGATCGGGCACGACTGTTGACAATTCCGGCAGGCTATATTTATAAGATTGGTGAATTATACTTATTTCGTACAAAAATGGGTTTGTAACAGCTGAGCGATAGTCACAGATAGCGGAGAGCGAGGAGAACAGCAAGAGAGATCAAAGAACACATTAGAAAGTCAAAGCAAATTTCGTAATTATGGGTATCGAGTTTCCCTGAGAGTGCGTTACCAAATATGGGTAAAACACTTTGTGGTAGTGTTTAATGCGCCGCACCAAAACACAGCATGTTTTGCTTAAAAATCACTTTTTTTGCAAATATTTATTCAATTTTAATTAATTTGTTAACCCAAGATTAAAATATTCGTTGGGTTCACCTTGTAGCTTGTAGAGAATTCTAAAGTTACGTGATAAAGAGGTGTTAATTTATGCAAATGTATGCAAATTACCCGATTTTCTGGCTTCTTTTCCCTCCAAATTTCAAAATTTCCAAAGAATTTAACTTCACTCTTGCTGGGTCAAATTTTCTGAAATTTTCACATTATGTTCTTTAACTGCTAAATAACAGAATGACTATTTTGTCTGGCAATAAAGTTATTACATTTTGAATAAGAGGCATTTTAATTTTGCTTATCATTATTTAATCAATTTTTTTGAGTGTCAATGCTTAAACCCTTGCCATTTTAGAATGAGGATAAATAATGGCAAACAAAATTGTCGGTTTTTTTTCTACATATACTCTTCTTTCAAGTGACATATTGCATTTTAGAAAATACCATCAAGTTTGATTTAAATTAATTTTTATCATTAATACCTAATTTGAGGTTTTTTACCACACCCACTTCATCCTTTGACTAAATTACTGCCACCATAAACGTTAGAGTCTCTGCTTTTTAAAAATATATATTGTGAGGGGGTTCCTTGTCATCTTTGATGAGAAATATTGCTTTGAAAAAACTGTGTTGGCAACATGCAGCTCCACCTTAATTAGGAATCAATTCTGTTGGCTGTTTGCGGTCTTAAAGTTGTTCCCGCCTCGAAGATGAAAGACATAAACTTTTGTTCCAACTAACGTCAAGCAAATTTTCAAAAATGCCCAATAGGGAAACCCCTGCAAATTCTGACACTTGAGAAATAAATATGCCAATAATTACTGATAATTAAATTCAGAATGGCCGCCATCCCTGTGTTATCTCTATGGGGACAAAAATAAACAGGAAAAAAAGTTATTACTCCATAAGCTTAAAAAAGTGGTTGGTCAAAAGAACATTGTAACAGTGTGAGTGTCAGAATATCTGTCCCCGTGGCGCATTCTGCCTTAATGTTTCTAAAAGTTCCTGTTCTTGTTTGAGCTTGTGATACACTAGAGCCATGGTTAACATAATAACTAGCTGGCACGCAGCATTAGTAACATAATTGCTAGCGGTTACGGATCATTATTTTTTTAAAACTTACGAGTATTTCTGATCTAATCAAGGTGCGGTATCACTCTCTCAGTGTTCAGTTTGACCGAACCATGGCTTACTCGCTAAATACATACTGACCTTCTTTACACCCCGCAAACATTGTGCTGGATGGACTCTTTGCCGCATACTCTCATAACTCTGTGAAGGGGCATGGACTTCATTCTATCCCTGCTGGACAAGTACGCGTCGTCATTCAACGCCATCGATTGAACGCGATACACATGTTTGTTTGCAGTAAAGAGCACACCACTGTTTACTGAGGACCCTTTTATTGTTCCCTGAAAATATACTGCCCAGATTTGTATAATAGTTTTGATATCACGCGAGCAGATAAAAAAGCGACCTTTCATTGATACTAGGGGGTTGTCAGGCGTGTTCAGGTAGGAGACCGACATTTGTTAAGACCTCAAAGATGACCCTGATCTCAATCTCGTCCCGAATTTTAAGTTGAACTTGATTTTCATGCTAATGAAATGTTTATCATTGTATTATACAGCTTTGACAATAACAGTGAATTTTATGACGTCTTACTCTCAGATCATTACTGATAGTGTATCCGATTATCCAGCATTGTGTCTCAGATGTTTTCTGCATTTACAAATTCACTAGCATCGCGAAAACTATAAAATAACAGCAATAATGTACCTCCTCCCGGTCCATTATAAACTCAAACCCAGATATGAACTGAATATGCTCACGTGTTTTAGAACAGGTTCATCAATAGTACGCTTCACAATACAATAAGATGTTATCACTATATGTAGCAGGTTTTTTCAACTTCGCACAGTACTCTCAGAGTTTAATCACTAATTACAAAACTTTATTTAATATGCAAATGAGCTGTTAATTAACTTGACACTGCTCAATGCTTTATGGGACAATTAGATATCCATCAGATCAACATTTGTAGCACGTTTATTTAATTTAATGCTGTAATTTTAGAGTAATGTCACTAATTACAAAGTTCATTAAATATGCAAATAAACCCTAAATTAACTTGACACTGTTCAATGATTCATAGCACAATTAAATATTTATCAAATTAATATCTGTAGCACGTTTCACAAAAGTTTGGTGCCGAAATTTCAGAGTTATATATCTAATTACAAAGTTTATTAAATATGCAAATGAACCCTTAATTAACTTTACACTACTTAATGCTTTACAACACAGTTAGATATCTGTCGTATCAGTATGTGCAGCAGTTTTCATCACATTTTATGCAGTTATTTCGGAGTTATATGACTAATTATAAGACTTCATAAAATATGTAAATGAGCTAATTATTAACTTGACACTGCTCAATGCTTCTCAGTACAATTGGATATTTATCAGATCAACATCTGTAGCAAGTTTCATGAAATTTAACTCTGTAATTTTGGAGTAATATCACTAATTACAAAGTTCATTAAATATGCAAATGAACCCTTAATTAACTTCACACAACTAAATGCTCTACACCACAATTAGATATCTGTCGGATCAGTCTCTGCAGCAGATTTCATCACATTTGGTGCAGTTATTTTGGAGTTATATCACTAATTACAAAACTTCATAAAATATGCAAATTACCAATTTGTTAACTTGACGCTGCCAAATGCTTCTCAGTACAATTAGATATTTATCAAATCGATATCTGTACCTAATTTCACTGACTTGGGTGCCGTAATTTCAAAGTTATATAAATAATTACAAAGTTCATTAAATATGCAAATGAACCCTTAATTTATTTCACACTACTAAATGCTTTACACTACAGTTAGATATCAGTCGGAATAGTATCTGCAGCTGATTTCATCACATTTGGTGAAGTTATAACGGAGTTATATGACTAATTACAGACGTTCATAAAATATGCAAATGAGCTATTTATCAACTTGACACTTCCTAATGCTTCTAAGTATAATTAGATATATATCAGATCAATATTTGCTGCAAGTATCGTCAAGTTTAACGCAGGAAATTCAGAGTTATCTCACTAATAACAAAAGTTCATTAAATATGCAAATGAGAAGATAATTGACATGACACTCACAGTATCATCATAATGTTCTTAGATTGTCATCTGTGAAAAGTTTCATGAAATTTTGTGCAGTATTTCTTGATATATGTCTACACTGTCATTACCGTCTCCATAGGGAAACCATTGTATGGAAAAAAACGATATTGCATAACTTCATTAATATGCAAGCCACACTAACCAAAATTAATCAGTTCTTGCAAGTAGCATATGGTACCTGTGTACCAAATCTGACTTGAATCCGTTCAGGCGTTGTTGAGTTATCGTGTAAACAGACAGACAGACAGACACAGACACACACACACACTAACACACACACACACACGGACAGACAGACAGACATCGCTATGACAATAGCCCACGTGTTAACACGTGAGCTAAAAACGTTGCCCTCCATAATGTACCCGGCTTCGCCACGTAAATTATGTATGTCGTGCAAAGTTTGCTTTCGTCCATTATGGACTGTGAAGGCGGGGGGGGGGGGGGTTGTTAAATTATTGCTTGAATATCTTGGTATGAAGTTGTAGAACATTGGTACGCCCTAACGTATCTGTTGTTCAGTCATTAGCTCACGTGTTCACACGCTTGAGCGTATGTCACAGCGATGTCTGTCTGCCTGTGCTCCCGATACTCTCAAAAGCGGCTCATCAGATCAGAATCAAATCTGAATTGGCTCGACCAAAGTTGACCAAACTTGCATTAAAGATAATGTGATACTACATTATTGAAAGTCATTAGACATTTTCACTTCAACCAATTCCTAATTTCAAACGCTTATTGACTGGTATCATAAGCTGGTAGATAAATGCGAGATCTCTCTTCGACAAATGTTTGCTTATGGCATCAGCGACATAGGGCCTTGGTTGGTGACCACAACCTATTTGACAGATTGATATATGGCGGGTGCAACATGTGGGGCTGGATGCGCTTACTATTTTCGAAACACCTGACATTACTCTCGGTCTGTTGGCCAAAGGTCCATATATTTTTTCTTTCTTTAATTTGACTTTGTTGTGTGTACTGGTGCTTCACTGTATGTTCTCAGTTTTGTGTCTATGTTTATAACTATTGACTATCTATTTCGAAATTTGATCTAGTGATTGGATTATGGATGGGTATGATTGTGATTACACTGATATATTTTCTTAAAATTATTGGAGCGTGTTAAAAGTCTAAAACTTTGCCTTACAATTTAAAGGCGACGCATACTATATTAACTGTTAATGTTGTACATATCAGATACCCAACAAGTTTATAAGTAACCACTCTTCACACACACATCTCACTTGCAGAAACATAAAACGTGCTGATTAAGCGACACTGCCAAACGACCAGATTTTTATTCCATATTTAATGAGCGTCATAGTAAAATTACATTGTCAAACTACATTACATTTACTAAAACAGTTGTTTTAACATAACAATAATAATACGTTTAATATTAGACAAGGAAAGATTTATGACAGTGAACCATGCTTTGTATTACCCTAATAGAAGAGGTGTTTCATTCGACTTCCACTTATATTTAAGAAACCGACTGGTTTCGGATAGACTACATGTCTGAGGTGAAATCCTTCTGTTATAAAACGTTTAGACACACACTGAAGCTATGATCTGTCGAAAGATGTCTGATTCAGTATTTCAAGTGGAAGACAAACTTTGCTAATAGGCAACAACACTAAATACGCAGCTATGATTTCACATTGTTACACTCGCCTGTATTTTTTGTATCCCGTCTCATTTTTTTGTTTTTAATGAAAACGCTAAGCATTAGCTGTAATCCCATTCAGAATCGCAATTTTCTCATAATAAATCTGATTAATATATGATAATTTTATTCCGATGTCTATATCCTATTGTTTTTATTCTATGATGAACATTGTACAGGTCGTAAGGGACAGGCAATAACTTTAATCCAGAGTGCGTAATATAATAAGTGTCGTGGCGAGTGAAAAATTTCAGTTGTATCGTGTTTATCTTTTTTATTCTGAATCGTTTTAATTTTTACCAAAGAAATTCTGGAAATTCAGAATATTAATGATTATTATCAAAGTACAAACATTTGATGATGATGAATGTTAATGCCTTAGTAAAATTCTGCACAGGTTACATACCACAAACATCCATTGATTCTAGCAGCAACTAAAAAAACTAGTAAAGGTATGTATAGGGAAGCTTGTAGCCACAGGGGCATGCAAGAATATTCCCATGATGGCAAATGCTTCAAATACATTGACTCTAAAAAGGAGGTCTGTAGTGATTAAAAATCAAGATATCACAATATGTAGACAAACATCGTACGGGAAGGTTCCAGTATATTGTTAGACAAAGTCATTATGCGATTGGCTATGACAGTGAGACCAAATATGCCACATAAATTTATGATATAATGTTAATGACCCTTATCAGCATCTGTATATTGATATATGTAACAAAAGTTTGCTCTCATCGAGGCAAAAAAGAAAGACGTCGATAGAGGATTGTTTTATATACCAAAACTCAGACGTTTTCTGTTAAGCGCATTTACACAAACTTTATTACAGTTCAAAACTTAATCATAATGATTAGTTTATTCGCTAATGACAGTCCTGCTAAAGGAGCCTTCATTATTTAAGGACTGAGTGGTCGGAGGAATGTGTGGGGTCATCCAAAAATCTACCAGGGGTTTGTTCAAAATGTGGAGAGAAAGATGGGGGTTACTCAGTTTTTGGTGCAAAATGAATTGAAACACCTGTACCATTCAACTCAAATTTTCTCAAATTTTCAAAATTTTCAATTCAATGTGAGAGGGGGCACACCCACTCGCGCACTCTCTCCCTCAACCGTCATGACATAACTGATGATAATCTAGAAGTGTACGCCAGAATATTAAAGGTCATGACTATTGCTGTAGGCCCTAATTTTGTAAATTTTATTTACAAGTTCATGTGTTGATATTTTCTAAGGGGAGGGCGGTTCAGTAAAAGTTTCTGTATTAGAGAGGGGTACTCAAATTCATCCAGGTTGTCAGAGGGGTTGCTCGAAATTTTAGAGTTTCCGATGAAATTCCTCCGGACCCCTCCCCAGGCCGTAAATAATACAGGCTCTCTAATTACTTGTATTATATCAATGTGGTAGATTCGTAGCTCTAGTCATCATCACCCATAGCGCGAAAGAAGTAGGTCAACATAGTCGCTGCAATGATACCAAGAGGAATGGAAATCCAGCCTATGATGATTGAATAACCGAATGAATGATCGGTACCACTTTTGCAGTACTCCTTGTTTGTTTCGGCGGCATACACACTTGTTCCGATTAAGACCAGTAACACTACAATAAATTCATAAAAAAAGATTAAAATCATATAAACGGGTCTCTCTCTCTCTCTCTCTCTCTCTCTCTCTCTCTCTCTCTCTCTCTCTCTCTCTCTCTCTCTCTGAAAACGTGGATTTACAAGCGATACATTGCACTTTCGTGTATTTGTGATGACACCTGCTAACCGATTTGCGGGATATAACGAGAGACGTTCCAACACTTGGCGCTTGATGTGCGCACTACGCAATGAGATGTATACATTCCGCTACATTGGAAGAATCGATTTTATAATTTTAAATGATTATATATTTTGATTGAACTTGCTCTTTTTGCAAGTACAGTAACGGAAAAGACAAAATAGACGATTCGGAAGCAGAGAGAGAGAGAGAGAGAGAGAGAGAGAGAGAGAGAGAGAGAGAGAGAGAGAATAATGGTAAAACTAAAAAGCGTATATTGCGCACCTGTTGCACCGAAGATCAATCCGTTGATTATCCAGAAGCGGGTTGTCAAACATTTCAGGAAAGCGTTATCGGTCTGTTCAGTGACTTTGCCAATAAGTGCTACCAAAACAAGTATCCATGATATCCCGGCGAAGATGACCGCAGTCAACATAAGACCACGGGCAGCTCTGACGTGGCCTACAGAGAGAGATGGCAGGTGATTTTAGACAATACTTCGTTATAGATTAAACAGCTACGCAAGAACTATGTACACAGTTTTTAGAAAGTCATAGTCAGGTGGCTTAGCAATAAAATTGTTACACGAATGACATATTGCCAAATTTGCCTCAGAGGTTGGATATAGGTGTAGATCAATGACGTCATAAATTCCGAACCGCCGCCATTACATTACTAAAAATATTAAAATGCGGTTAATTCAGGCAGTCTTTTCATATTTCTTTGAATAAACTGACACAAACATCCTAAATTAGAAATATAACTTGGTGACTCTTACATCATTAGTATGGTCAAATATTTAATATCCCTTAATAAATTGAACTGTTTTGAAGTACAAGCTTCCTTTCTGAAAGTCTACGGGGGATGGTGGGTTCGGTCTCAGAGAAAATTTATGCGACCTGCTTTTTCAATACACCTGAATCAGATTTGGACTATGGAATTCATCTTAGCAGGCTGTTAAATCTGACTGTCCACATCGAAACTATTTGTCGATCGGCGTTCTTCTACTATATAACGTACAATGCAAACAAAGCATTAACATTCTGTGTTCGGATTGTAATCTTCTAAATTCCCTTAAAATTTTATTCTTTTTAAATGTCAGATTCGAAAATCCAAAATAATGTCAGATTCGAAAATCCAAAATTTGGCATGTATCGGTTCATTTTCTGTTGACTTATACCATGCTATTTGATAACAACGGAGAAATTAAACTCTTGTCGCATTTTGATTCTCAGAGGTACATGAAATCAGTTGCTAAGCATGTCGAACGGACAGCCTGCATGGTAACCTCTTGACGGTGTATCTCTAAGGGTAAGCGTTATTCGCATTTTCGTTTAATAGAACTTTCCAAGTATTTTCATGTTGTGTCATGTCATGTGTTGAGTTTTATTGTATATGTATCTCCTTCATTTTGCAACGCCTGCAATAACTCAAATATACATGACATGCCGTTCTTTCAGTTTAATAGCATATCAAGATGCATTGAGGTATATTATACATTTCGGTATGAAGCCACAAAATGTTTGAGAATGAAACATGTTTTTCATGGCACCATTTTCGCGCCCAATTGATCCCTTTGAAAAGGGTGGCTTATCAGGGCAGAAATGACTGTACTGTGCTACTGTGGTCCTCTTCAACCTGGATAGTTGCTGCCTTTCATATTGCGTTACAGTTTGGCAGGTAAAATATGTAGATTTGGTCCTTTTTGTCACCAAACTAATTTGGCGTAAATAATGTAGTGCGAGATCTCAGTGATCCACATTTATCCAGCTTGACTAAGATGTTTGCGCAACCGCCATAAAACTGTCAAGTTACAACATCTGTAGATCAATATATTCTACTTACATCGCATTAACTTCTTTGAATTCTCGGTGACGTGTTTCACAACTTTAGCGCGACAAAAATTCAAAGACAACGCAAACCCACGTATACGTAACTTATAATATGACTAATATTTTCTCCAGCAAAATTTCAATCTTTGATTAGTGCTCTTCACTGTCTCACAGGGAGGCATTATGGGCCAGTGGCTAGAGTAGTGAACGCACTATCACATGATGGTGAGTTCGAGCCTTGGCATGGCTATGGTGTTGTGTCCTTGAGCAAGGCATTTTATTCCTCATTGCTCCTCCCCACCCAGGAGTGATGGGTAACTTGTGTTTAGCTCTGCTGCGCTTATTGGCTGCACATGTGAGCTGTTGTTTGCTCCCCAGGGAGTTGAGTGGTATCATATTAGGTCCAGTGACCAGGGGTGATAATAATTGTAAAGCGCCTTACATGTACTTGTAGATATGCGCGCTATTTAAGAACCCAATAGTATTATTATACATGTTAAAGTATTTTTCGTACATATTTTTTTCTTCATCTTTTTAGGAATAAAAAAAGTCACATTTCAATGTCTCAGCCGTCATGATCGCAAATTAGAATAAAGTAATGCTCGCTATTGTTGACATTGAATATTGTAAGTCCACGATTATCTGTCTGGGAACTTAATGAATAAAGTGACATTTATATCTTCACGTGGCGAATATTTGCCAGGTATAGTAATATTTCACAAAGCGATGATCGACAGCGAACGCTGATCTCGACGCAATTTTGGTGACTACATGCGTTAAGATATTAACTATACAAAGGCACCCACTTCTGTAAAGTTCAAAGCACGAAGAATATAGTGTTAACTCTAGTAATACAGAAACGATAATATTAATATTGTGATAGCAATCAATAGAAAGTAACATTTGGTAGGGCGGCTGTTTCACACTGGCCGCTATATTTGTTAGTAAGTGTCGCCTAGCAACAGCCTGCTAACTAGGTCGAGGTCATAGCATAGTCATATCCTCATGTCCATGAAAAATACTATTATGGTAAAAGTTCAAATTTACTGCTATATTACGTGAGTTCCCAAACTGATGAAGATGATGATTTAATGTGCTGCAAAACACTCTTATCAATTACACAGTCTCCTTTCTATTGAGCAATTTGATAGTAACAGACGGCTTCTCCGTTGCGAAGTAAAGTTTTCAACTACTTATTGCTGGTGTCAAACTCTTTCAGTTTTGGCGTAGAGTTATTGCTTTTGAATAAATTATAAGTCGAATTTAGATAAATGTGAAGTTATGTAAACAAGCTGCAGGACAATATTAAAATGGGTAATTTAACAACGCGTGCTCATATTTACATTCATTATCAAAACCACTGCATGAAGTATCTATCATTTTTACTTTTTTCCGTTTAAAAGTTTCGCTAAAAAAGTTAACTGTTAAATAATTTTAAATTTGATTAACACGGGGGTTGGAATAAACAGACTTTTCAAAATCCACAATGATATACAAAAGTATAGTTATTCGTTTAGGTGGTAAGCGCCTCGAAATTGAAAGACTAGAACTTTTCCAAAAACGTCCTCCAAAGGATCTTTAACCCATTTCCATTCGGAATCAAGAATAACAATCAAGAGTCACCGTATAAAATTTGGTAATACAGATTTGAACAATTATCCAATATTTCCGAACACGTGAAGTTCAAAATTGCAGTCGTATCTGTGCTTACTGTATTGAAAATAAAATTGTCGGTCTTCACAAAAATAAGAAAGAATACAAAAACATTATTGGAGCTTCAAAATGAGCCCCCAAATGTGGTGGTAGACCAGAAAAGCATTGTTGAAGTTTGAGAATCTGAACATTTATCCCCGAGGCACATTGTACCCTTTTTATACAGAAGTTCGGTGTCTGGCGTTGAACTTGTCCCATAGTGGGAACTATACTAACCTGGGACATCAGAACCGTGCAGGTATTCACAGGTTCTTGCTCCACCAGATCTGTTGCAACTCTCCCATAAGCCGTAGTAGGTCTCCGTGCCTGAATCCGACTCCGACATCACCCAGTTGTTGGTCGCCGTGCTCACGATGTAAAAGATGACTGTTACAGCTGCCAATACAACACTTGAGACAGGTCCGACGAGAGACATGATTGTTGATAATGATACTGTTTTGCAGATTTATGTATATCTTTGAGAGGGAATGATACGCAACGCAGCAAGCTACAGAACGCCAAACCGTTTGAAGATCTGTCCAAAATGAACTTGAGATGTCGGAGGGTCCCAAGAAAAAAGACGCTCATGCGAAAGGAATTATGGGATGTATTTTGGGCGGGTTCAAGCGTAAACCATTATTGAGAACAGGTGTGAAACATAGTTTTTCGGACATAGCAGCCAGCGAGTAAGCTTAGTTAGGACGGAGATAACACTGGTATTGAGCAGGTATTTCAATCAATGACCATTGATTGACAAAGCGACAGGAAAACTTAGGGAATAATGCAAAATTTGCAAATTTTCAAATACCGACGATCTATCACTCTCGTCGAATATGTGCGACTGTATGTAGCCCACTGTCGGATGATCTTTCACAGCATGAATACGCCTATACACCGGATAAAATGCGGCACGTCAGCGCGTGTACCACCTCCCCGAACAGCCAATGCATTTATATTGCTATTCATAATAAATGGGTGTTACGGTGAGACGGCTTCACTACAAGCCATGGCTTTTATACAACTGCTACACATGTCCAAAGTCTATGCGTTATCAATCAACGCAGTGAAAGATATAAGTAAAATATACATGAAAATTGCCAAGCCACCAGAAGCCTGATTTATGGACATGGTTGAGGACGACTGATGGGCAAATCCTGGAGGTGAAATTTAAGAATTTCAACTTAAACTAAGTGGATTATACTTATTTGGTACAGAAAATGTGATTGTAACGGCTGAGCCGTTACCACTGTCAAGGTAGACTCGCAAGGACAAATACGACAAAAATCAAAGAATACCAAAGAGCACCACGACAACCTTCGTGGTGTTGTTGCTTACATGCATGGGTACCGACTTTCCCAAAGAGTGCATCACCGTGGCCAAACCCCCTGCTTTTCTTCTTACTTCGGATTGAGTGTAAACTAGAATTCACTAGCAGCGATGGTGTCAGCACTGAGCTGGTTTTTTGGTCTCAACGTTTCTAAACGTTACCCGTCTGGAACGGTTTCACCTTTCAGATACACTGGAGCAATGCTAATGGTAACCATTACAAAGAACGCAAATCTCTCTGCTATTTAAAAACCGACGAAGATTGCTGGTGAGGTCCAGGCGTGCCATCAATATTCTCGCAGGTTTGTTCACTTTAATTGAACCATGGATTAAGCAACTAGATACAGAATTGACCTATTCTACACCCAGCAAATGATTGTACTGGACGGACTTGTTGCCGCCAACTTCAGTAATTCTGCGTAGGGAGGACTTCATTGTCCCTTGGACGACTAGACGTCACTCAAAGATGTATCATACGCGATACAATTTTGCAATCTGCGTCACAATAGCAACAGTAAAGAGTACGTCAATGTTTGCCAGGGACTTTTTTACTGTTCCCCAGAAAATATATAACCCAATTTTGTAGCAGCAGTTTCGATACCAAGCGATCAGATAAAAAGCGACCTTTGATTTGTGTTCGCGTTTGTCAGTCCTAGTCGTAGTCAGGTCTAAGTCTGGTGTTTAAGGCGTGTCAGGGACGCCAATGGACTGAGCGTACACATACGTAGACGCCTATTTGTAAAATCAACCACTGTACTTACTTTTTACATTGATTTATTCATTTAAATATGTTCATTTTAGGCAAGCGAAAAAAAAAGTATATTGTTCTTCTGATTTTTTGACCGAACTTTGGAAGCGGCGAGAGAATGTGTTTATTCATTTCTTTATTTTTACGAACCATGTTTCGTCGATACTGATGACTCGTAGTCAGAGACTTTACAAACTGTCTTGAATAATGGCGTCATGATAAATCAGCCAGTGTCGAAAGAACATTTTTTACCATTTTCATATGCGCCAAGAAGGAAACAGAAAAAACAATTTGCCAAAAATGCCCAAAAGTTGCGATAGGGAAGTAAATTATTTGCCGCAATTTCAAAACATAGTAGAATATAAACAATGGCGAAAGTAGAAGCAGCGATTCAGAGAATCTTTCTGGCCTAGTTTTTTGTCTTGCTTTGTTTTTGTTGTTGTTTTGTTTTTTAACAATGGAGTCGGTACATAGCGACATGATACTACTCACACTACTAGATGCTTCCTTTTGTTGTACCTTAATTTAAATGTTCGTATATCAGAAAATCGCTTAAAGCATGTCTCTTTCCTCTCTGGCCCAATGTGATTTTAAGGGAGGCATATAGTCAGTAGTACTCAGATAATAGAACTGTCATGATGGGTTCTATGCCTACTGCGCAAAAAGCAAGCAAGGGTAAATTGCTGATAAAAAGGGAAACACATTATATGCATAAGACACCCACTTCTTAAGGTTAAGAGCATGAATAATACAAAACCATAGGTATAGACACATTAATTTTGTCATAGAAATCGACTGAAAACCATATTTTAGCAGGTCAGCTGTTTCACAGCACATTTGTTAGTGATTGTCGCTTAGCAACAGCCCAGGTCGAGGTTATTGCGACTCGCAAGTCATAGCGTCATTAGAACGAAAAAATCGGTATTGATAGTATAAAGGTTATTTTACTTCATTTCATACGTTCAGAGAGTGATTATGCAGTATAGGTGCATGCAATGAGAACAACGATCGGTTGTCCATGATGTATGTGTACTCGGTTTCATTTAGCAAATGCGATTTAGGAGATGGAAAAAAAAATGTTGACTGTTGTTAATCACAAGCGACTTTAGAACAAATTTTTACAGGTCATTCAGGTCTGAGTACGACCTACTCAATTTGTATTAAGCGATTAATCAGGGCTACGATTTTAAGTGGCGCCGACTAATATTAATGTTGCATGGCAACGAAGCTACCAGTGCGAAGAGCTTCGAGATACATTGCATATTTGCTTTACTTGTGGGCAATAGAGAAAAGATAAAGAATAAATTGCAAAAACAGTATGAAGACTTTGTGAGAGAAACCACAATGACCAATGAAAACACAATGACCTAAAATAATACACGTACTGAACAGAGCGGCGAGGTCTCACTGTAAGCACACGTGTACGACCTTACTAGATATGGTTTTCTTTTCAAAACGAGGTTTTTAAAAGTAATCAGCGACAATTCGCTAATCTCTGCGGAATCTTGTGACTACGTATATTTAAAATCGCTGGATATGCATGAAACATCTCCATTTCTATTAGGTTCAGAGCACGTAATATCCAAATGCAGGTATAGGCAAACTATTGAATTTATTTTGTGACAGAAATCAACAGAAAATCAGGATCAAGCAGTGCGGCAGTTTCACAGAGGCTGCCTTATTTGTCAGTGATTGTCGTTTAGTAACAGCCCAGATCGGGGACATTTCGAATCGAAAATCATAGCGTCGTTTTTTGATGAAACATTTCGTAGGTATTGTAAAAATAGTTATTTTACTAAATTTGGTACATTCAGAAAGTGGTTATACATTAGCTGCATGAAATGACAACAACGATCGGCTGTCCGTGATATGTACTCGGTTTCATTTCGCAAATGCGATCTTAGTGATAAAAAACTCTTTGCTGAGTCCTGTCAATCCTAAGCAGACTTTGGAATCATGTATTTTAAGAGAGGTCATCCAGATCTTTCTCACAGTACAACCCACTCAGTTTGTATCGAATGTGCTTGCGATGTTGCAGGGCTATTGCTTGAAGTGCAGCCGACTAATGATGTTGCATGGCAGCGAGGCTACTTGTGCGAAGAGCTTCAATATATTGTATATTCGCTTTGAATCACATATGTATAGACAAAAAGTCGCTCTTTATGAATTTAGAACTGCAGCGCACACTTTGAAAATTGAAACTGGGAATTAGACTATAACCTATCAAATAGATAAAACGATAGTCGTGTGAAATGTGTAATTCAAATCTTGTGTCGGACGAACTTCGTTTTTTGTTTGTTCCAAGTATTGTAGAAACACGGAGCATCAAATACTATAACAGAACTCATTATTATTTTCACCCGCCTCTTAAGTCGTATTATGTATAACTTTAGTACAATTTTCACATCAACAAATGATCACATTCCTAGAAATCTCAGCAGGATTCGTTTTCTATGCAACGAAGCTAGGAGGAGAAGTTTTGAAGGTAATAATATAAGTTTATTTAGTTTCTACAAATAATGTGACATATGCATTTTACGACTAGTGATCAGTTGCCGGGATTCTGATTTTTTTTTTTAAACTTTAGCAAGAGGTCATAAGTCATTGAATGAATTATTATTATCTTTAGTTCAACCGTTATTTCACATACGATACCAAGGTTTTGATCACGCAAAATGGTCAGCTTAAGATTCTAAAAGAATATCAAGTACGGATAAAAAACGAGGCAATAAACCAATAGGTGTAAAATAATAATGAAATTGAAAAAGGACTAGAACAAGGTAAAATGGCTTACAAGAAAGGCGGAACGATCAGTTCTGCTACGAAATCGGTAAATTAGTAATAAAAACGCAATAATTATTATAGATATCTGGATCAAAATTAAAATCATGATGACAAAAACGAAGAGAGTGTAAAGCAGTTAAATAAACTGATGTGACCAAAGTGGGAAAGCCAACTGACAATTCGGATTATCTGTAAAAAGTTAATCCTGTTTGATGATGAAGTGATGTAATTAACAAAAATGAGTGAAAAGCATTCTCCCTAACATGAGGAAAATTACGTAGGTGACAAAATACAAGCGGGTTGACAGACCTGAGATTACCAGTGACTTTTATGGATGTCATTCCGGTATATAGAGTCGAGTTGAAGTATCATTTTCATATTGAAGGTTTTTTCTGATACGAAATTTCTTTGACAATACCTTGCAAAGAGCAGAGAAAATTAAATAACCGATGTTATGACCTACGCTATTGATTATAAGTGTTTGGCCACTTGAATTGTTGTTGTTGTTGTTGTTGCTGCTGTTGTTCTTGTTGTTCTTGTTGTTCTGTGCATTTACGGTCCTCGTGCAGTATAGTATTGTTTAGACACGTTCACACAATTCGCCTATGGTTTCCCCGAAATAAAACAGTCTTACTAAATTACGTCGACCTTTCATTAAAGAAAATTCTGTTTCCTGGTTGAACATGCTTTACTATAATTGGTTGGGATGGGTTCATGATGGAGATCGAGTGGATTAGACTATTTTCTGGGGATCTCATTATCTTACGCTTGCGTTTGTTGCTTGGTGTGCGATGTCCTTCAGTGTTCTGGAGATACCTTCTGCTGCGATCTACGTTGGATTTGACAAGTTGTGTCTTGACAATGACTTTTGTCGACATGTCTTTGGAAAATCCCTTCCAAGTGTAAATTTTGCAAAGGTATTATCAAAGGTATGCAACATTATTTTGTTGAATGGAAGGGTAAAGATCTGAAATTTGATGAATCTGCGTGAGAAATACTTCGCCAGCAGGGTGATTCATCTGTAGGTCAACACCGGATCTGCATAGTCAGGATGGTAAGTTAAAAACGATACAAAACAAACAGCAAACATTTCACAGAACATACGCAAAGTAAGGTGAAAAGGAAATATGGACCTATGATGTTTGGCCTCCCGTGGCGGAAAACTATGTCTGTAAGGAAACTGAGCGACTTTGAAAACAAAATAGAAAAACACACTACATAGTGCCGATGTCTACGAAACGAAATACCAGTCAGCATCAAACAGATCAACGATATTAGCGGTATACTCTTAAGCTGTCACGTGATATCTAAGGAAGAGTTGTATACTTTTCCTTGCCACAATATGCCTGGGAGATGATTATTAATCCGCTTGTAATGGCGACGGCTGCTGAGACCCAGGCGGAGATGATGGAGTAACCGAATGAGAACGCGATATTTCCATTTTTCGCCAATGGGATATAGGTCATCCCGAACCATGTTGCTCCCACCAGAACGATCAAGCCTGGGGAGAGAATGATAGTCCCTTTACTGACCTTGCTTCTAACACGATTGGAACTAATTTGGAATAACTGGATTTTCATAAAATGTCTCAAAAGTGTTAAGTGCCATATAGCTGAATGTTGCAATATCGCATATTACTCATGAAAACAAGTGTGTAATATAAAAAGAAGCGCAGATGAGATAACATTTGCAGATTTTAAAGGCATTACTTCACCATCCAATTATACCAAATTAGTTCCAATCGTGTTTTCTTTGCCGTGCATTCTCATGCAGTGTATTTTTCACTCCAAGCTATGCAATTATATTTCGATAAGAAACTTAATTATTTTATATCATTACCAAATCGACGACTGTTCCTGTAAGAAACAATATTAGGCCAAGGGAAGTTTTTTTTTCTGGTCATAACTTGTTTTGAAAAACTAGGCGAAAGAAAAGGATTCTAGCTCATCACCGTCATTTATATGGTTGGGACGTACCGTAATATCTCTCGGTGGTGTTAAAATTTAATAAGTAATATTTGTTTCAATTTGTTTGCGACATTTGAAAGCGACTCTGAGTGTTTGTTTCAGTGTAGATTTGTCAGCAGGTCACGCACGTGGACGGACCGTGCTGCTCTGTAAACGTGAATTGTGACATAATAGACCTACGTATACGTTGTTGAAAGGACTGCGGCTCTCTTCAGCGCCACTGGGAATTGGCAGTGACCATTTAACTTGATATTGTGGCACAATTCAACACAGGCGGACGAAAAACAGCATGCTATTTTACATAATTTACATACTTCGCTTATACTTTACAATACTGCATCTAGCAAATTGCATAAGTCTTGTGAATGTATCTAGCATATATATATATGGATTCATTGTGTAAAAAAAGCTGTACTATTAATTTTACGAAACAAAAAGACACAAACTTTCAACAGTCTAAATCCTCTATCCGAAAAGTACAGTGGTTACTTATGAAAATATTGTATATTCGATGTCGAGTTTTCGTGTTTATATCTGAGCTGGAAATCGTAAATCACGTGACATTTGATAAGTAATCATAGGACTTAGAGGATATGAGACTGAACTAATGCCAACGTAACATGCTCAGAGACGCATCCATTTACAACATTTCAATTTGCATTTTGTATTTTTTTTCTAGGCTACTCTAGAATACGTCTCCAAAAACATAAATTAGAGAGTCAGTATTTCATTCAACCTCGTACAGCTAGAACTATTAGGCTGCCTTTTCAATCATAAACGGAAGAACTCTGCTGACACAATATGCCCGTCACATTCTCTTCGTGTTGTACGTGCTGACGTTCCAATGCCAGCGACACGCTGGAGTCCTACCCGCTGGTGAAGATTGATCTGCCCGTCAAGAAAATAAACATAAACGGCGCTTTGCACAAACAGCTTCATCGGCTGACCGTGTACACATTCCGATACTCGCCTGCGGCTCATTAGAATTTACCCGTGAGCATGTAAACTAGACCTTACTTGTACATACAAAATATCTAAGTCTGTGTTAAGTAGACCCAACGCGTTTTCATTTTATTAATCTCACATGTGTATAGAAAGCGAGCAGTTTTAATTAAAGCACTTTTACATTTACACTTACTAAAACAATGAAATGCGAAAGGCGACTTGTTGAATATAAAAGATGGCAACATTATAGATATGCCATAATGAAAAGTGGCAATCCATATCTTGGCCCCTCCACTGTTTTGAAAGTGCAGAGGCCACGACCCCCCTCCCTCTCCCCCGCTTGCGATAGCGCTGTTCGATTGGCATATATACATATGTACACGTTCTTGCCATTAGCCTACCTGTGCTGACATACAATATCCCGACGGCTACAATGCGTAGTTTGGTTCTCCCTGCGGTGAATATCAACGTCGTACAAAGCAAAGAGATGAAAGCAACGATACATGCTGTTACCATGCATACTCGTACACCAATTATGTGAACTGTAAATTAAAACAATACAGTCAGACGTGTTTACTCTTCGTTTTACAAAACGATAAGATAAAGGGAGTCACAAGAGTTAAAGGTGTACTGTCACCTGTTCCAATTTTTCCACAGTTACTATGGAAATAGAAAATCTATCCAATCACAGATTTTAAGCGGGTGGCCGCTTTTTAAAAACAGCGCCCTCACATGGGCATTTTGAATACCAAGGAACGCCCCTTTGACCGTATATGGGCATACTTAGATTACAGGTGACTGTATACCTTTAATTCTATAGATCAACGTTCCTGAGTTCTGCACCGCGTTTTATGACCAAAGTGACTGATACAGCCTTTTCTGCTTAATTGAATGACGGTTTTTGTTTGTAAGTATATTGCAAAATTAACCAACGTAATCATTGTACCAACACGCATTTGCTCGACTATAGGCTCTGCCTATTGATCGAATGTGACGACAGGGTTTACTTTTAACCAGAAGAAAAGAACAAACAAATGTATATAACGGAAAAAGGGAATAGCGGAAAAAATTAATATCGGATGTGTTTCCTACGAATGTATTTCTTGATAAATCAGAATGTTAGGCTTTGGCATTCAGTCAGGAACTCGATTGAAATTATAGAGGTAGAGCCTGTGTTTTTCTGGGGTGGGTGGTCATTATTCACGCAAGCAATTTTGTAGGGTCATCACATTCCATACGTGCCTTCAAGTTGAAGGAGGGTTATCATTTTCACGCAACTATCACAAATGTTTCAAGGCAAGATGTGGCCGATATAAGCTTACATTTGTAGTAATTCGTCCAAAAATATCAAATCATAATACATTGAAATCTATTGGGCATATTATTGACAATTTCCTCTTCGTAACAAGCTTTTTCTGTACATTTATACATGTTTGATAATTTATAAAAACGTCCTTTACTTGAAGTAGGAAGTAGAAATATAAGTGTGCAAGAGATATTTGATTTCAACGAAAATCTTGATTCACTGTACATGGGCGTCTATGAGGAAACTCTAAATATTTTTTTTTCAAAATAAAAGTAGCTAAATCTGTTTATTTATAGATGCTTGATAATGATATTAATAATGATGAACTTGACTAGAAGAGGCAGTTACAAACGCATGAGTGTGCAAAAGATTTGATTTTTGAATTTCCCCGAAATGTTGATTCACTGTACATTGTTGTGTATGAGGAAACTATGAATGATATTTTCCGATACAAAACTAGCTAAATCTGTGTATTTTTAGACGTTTGATAATTCTTTCAATTTACGTGATCAGACCGGGATAGTTAAAAGTGCGCCAGAAATTTGATTTCGGAATATCTTGATATATGTTGATTCTTGATGTCTATGGGGAAACTATGCATATTTTTTCCGATTCAAAACAAGCTAAGTCTGTGCTTTGATAAATATTTACAGCTGATATAAATGTATGTGATGAGAATAGGGTGTTTGAAAGAGCAGATATGAATAACAGATATGATATTAGGAATTTCACCCAAGAATATAAATTCAGTTCTCATTGTATTCTGGGGTAACTATTAAATATTTTCCTACTACCAAACTTGCTAGATATGAGAATTCATATGTACATGTTCTTAAATATTGATGTTTAGGCTGTAATAAGTTTCTTGATAAACAATAATAGTGCTAATTGTACAATTACTAGCCAAACTATAAAGAAGAAAAACATTACAGCTTTTGTCCCTTTTGATTTTGAACAGTAAATTGCACTTGGCAAAACTATCTATTGTAATTTGTAATCTGTTTTTCATTTGAATTACTTAAAACATCGCATAAAGGTATTATTTTTAAAGGTGAAAATTTTCGGACTTTTTACTTTATAGCATTCGCATGGGTTTTTTTCCACAGAGTCGGATAATTTGCACATTTAATTGCATCTTGGCTATTAATAAACGGTTGTTTAAGGGATGATATTTCTCCGGCTGTCTTTTATCAATTTCAAATGAAGGAAATTATACTATGAAAGATATCATTCGTATTTTCAGTGTATATCAAACTAAAAAATCATATACGTTTTCGGTATTCATCTGCTTAGTAGTGAAATCCCTGTTAATCGTCTTGTCGCAAGAAAATACACTCTGAAACCTCTGGCGAAAGTGTGACTTTGAAGACATTAATTTTATGCTCGACTGATAAAAAAATCCTCTATGGCTGTGGGCTTTTTGTCGTCATGCACAACGGAGAGACCTTCCTCGGTCAGTTTTCAGTGATATATATATATATATATATATATATATATATATATATTATATATATATATTATATATATATATAAAATTATATATATATATATATATATATATATATATATATATATATATATATATATATATATATATATATATATATATATATATATATATATATATCAGTAATCGTTTCTCTCATAACAACGACACTCCATAGGCGGGCATTACTGCAAGAGCTGTCATAAGTTCAGACTATATAAAACCAGATATAAACTGAATATGCTCACGTGCTTTACAACAGGTTCATTAATACTAGACTACAATTCACAGAATGTTGGATATCCAGTAAACAGACTAGAAAATTTTAGCATTTACTTAACAGAACAACTTGACCTGCTAATCTGACCCCTGAATGGAAGGAATGACTTTGAGTTTGACAAATTACAAACTTAGTTGTCAAGCATTGAAATTGACTGCTGACGACTCGACATGTATTGACATTTCTCACACACAACTGGACGCATGAAATAATTCAGTATGACATGAATTACTGCATACTTTTTGACTGTTATGAAGTTGTGTAAAACAATTGTACCTTTGACCTGTCTCATTTTAAAGTGACAAAACAACAAGCAAGGAGATGTCACGCAACATTTGCAGACCCCAGGATAATCACTAATCAAAACACAAGAACAAAGACAGACATTGTATATTCTGACAGCAGTTCAATTGGACACACGACGCGGAGTGGAAGACAGACTTCTGATAAGACTAGACGTGTATACGGTCTACTGCCAGAGTAATTATCTGGAATTATTGTATTACGTTTTTCAATACTCCTGTCATAAACCCCATTCATACCAATATAATCGACACCCGTGTGAGGCGTGTAATAAGAACAATCGGATATAGCAGGTTTCGCAAACTTTCGCACAGTACTCTCAGAGTTAAATCACTAATTACAAAAAAAATATTTAATATGTGAATAAGCTAATTATTAACTTGACACGCCCAATGCTTCTCAGTATAATTAAATATTTATCAGATCAATATCTTTAGCAAGTTTCATCAAATGGAATGCTCTAATTATGGAGTAATATCACTAATTACAAAGTTCATTAAATATGCAAATGAACCTTAATTAACTTGACACTACCACAGAGTAATATCAGACAGAGTGGCAACAGCTATTGTTTAAGGCGTGAAGCGGTTACGTAAGCAATCCATGTTTGCCTCGCCTCCCGAAGCTCTTGGCTCTCTTTTCCGAAGAGTGCCGGACCATGCACCCTTCGGTAATTTTCGGATTTTCACCAATTGTTCAGCGAAAGTATGTTCGACAAAGCTTGTGTTGTTGTTGTCGTGTGGTGCTGATCGGAATTGATGTGCTGGCGAAAACGGAAGTGTTTTGAGCTTCAGGAAAGTGGGTTTTACCGTTTTAAAAATTCCTCTCATATTTTAATGAATATATAATGAGTGTGTTTGAACCAAATTTGAAAGTCTTTTATCGATACTGTCTGGTTTTACTCAATGGTTTACGGTCAGTCATACCGTCTTTTACACGTGCGCCAAGAAAGGACATGTTTCTGAAACTGCTGGCGTGTTATGTTTTGATTGGCGTGAGGCAGTGTTTCTGGCCTGAGAGCTCACAAAGTAACTATGGTTGCTACGCGACTGGCAGTACGATGCCATCTCGTCGTATGTTTCGCATAATCTCGTGTAATTATCAACCACAAACCAAGCCTCCAAAATGTTTAACACCTTTAAGCTCATTTTTAATATGAAAAGCCAATAGTCTACAGAGACGACCATGGAACAAAAGCATGCAAGTGTTGCCACTCTGTCTATGATATTACTCTGTGACACTACTAAGTGCTTTGCATCACAATTCGATATCTATTGGATCAGTATCTGCAGCAGATTTCATCACATTTGGTGCAATTATTTCGGAGTTATATGACTAATTACAAAACTTCATAAAATATGCAAATGAGCTATTTGTTTACTTGACACTGCCAAATGCCTGTTAGTACAATTAGATATTTATCAGATAAATATCTGTACCAGATTTCACTGACTTGGGTGCCGTAATTTCAGAGTTATATTCCTAATTACAAAGTTCATAGAATATGCAAATCAGCTATTGATTAACTTGACACTGCCCAATGCTTCTACGTATAATTAGATATATATAAGATCAATATTTGTTGCACTCATTTGGTGTAGGAATTTCAGAGTTATGTCACGAATAATAAAAGTTGATTAAATATGCAAATGAGCTGAGAATTGACATGACACTCACAGTATCATGATAATGTTCTGAGATTGTCATCTGTGAAAAGTTTCATGAAATTTTGTGCAGTATTTCTTGATATATGTCTACACTGTCATTACTGTCTCCATAGGGAAACCATTGTACGGAAAAAATGATATGCATAACTTCATTAATATGCAAGCCACACTAACCAAAATCTAATCAGTTCTTGCAAGTAGCAAATGGTACCTGTGTACCAAATCTGACTTGAATCTGTTCGGGCGTTCTTGAGTTATCGTGTAAAAAGACAGACAGAGAGACAGACACACTCACACACACACACACACGGACAAACAGACTGACATCGCTATGACATTAGCCCACGTGTGAACACGTGAGCTAAAAATGCAAACGTTCGTTCTGTTGTTCTTATGTCGCATTACACATCAACAGGTCTAGCGTGTTAAGAAATAACTGAAAATTCACATATTGTGAAAAATAAAGGCAAACAATTTCGCCTATCGCCATTTTTGTTTCAATTTTGAAAATGTTCGTCAACCGTATTCGTGTTTGCTTATCGGGAATGCATCATGGTGCATTCTGCCAAAATGAACGGTACATTGTACACTAGCCATAAATGAATGGTATGTTCAGCATAATTAATAACTGGTACACTCACCACGTGCTTGTTTTTGGTCATCCATGAACGTTTTCCTACATTCGTGCTTACCATTAATAAAAAGACAACTCAGCCACAACCCTTCCTTTATCTCTTCTCCCTTTTGCTCTGCATAAACCCAGAAATTAGTTGCTGTACTAACGACAAGTAAACTACAAGCACCGACGAAAAGCAGTACTCCGACCACAACCTTTGCGTCTGCCATTTTCGTCCTGCAGCTGTGTGTCGTTGTTACTCACTATGGTGCAAAATCAGCAAAACGGCTGTTACTAAATTACGCATGCGCTATCCCCCCCCCCCCCGTGAAATACCTTCAAAACCCGTATGACGTCAGTATCCATGCGGCATAGTATCTTACCATGACAGTTTTCTTGACCGTTTCCCCTTTTGGAACTCCTAAGAAATATCACCACGCTCAAATTTTGCTCAATGAAATTTTCAAGCATTCATATAACAGATTAAGAATGAAAATCAGCGGTCACCTGCAAATGTTTGGACTAAAGAAGCAATTATTTAAAATTTACAGATTTCGGAAATTTATAATGGCCACCATATCCATGCGTTAGCTCTATTGGCAAAACACAATTTTTCGACATTTGTATTTATTAAGACGGTGAAAATTTTTCATATTCCTAGCGTGTTACATGAGCCCTACAAATGGTAGATCAATATTTTTCTAACGAAATTAAGAGTCCGAAGTTCAATATCTGTCCCCGAGGCGCATTCCGCCTTAACAAGGCAATAGCCCATTACAGCACAGAGTGTCTGTGATCACAGTGACGGTAACATTAAGAAGAACATATGCGTCATCAAACTGTTCTGTGTCCGTGATAAATGTCCACTATGAAACATTATTGAATATAAATGAGAACAAGGGTATGGGGGCCACTGCAGGTCAGGGCCAGGGTGCCATTGTTATGTTGACCTTGTGAATTAATCAGATCGATCAGACGTTTATTTGTTGCGTCAGATGATGTTAAATTGACCCGAATCCACGTATTCGCGATTTCCAAACCCTCAGGGCAGAAAGAGAGTTGATGTGTTGGGTGCATTTTAGCAGGCAAGGTGCTGCGGGCAATGAAACAGTCTTCAATCAATCGATAAGTAATGATATTTGCGATAGTCATGTGCAGTCATGTGCACTTACTTTGGAATCGATATTTTAACGTTTTCGGCGAAATACAGTCATTGAAAATGTGTTAGTCTCAGGTCATATAAATATACTCTCCGTTTCAAGTATTTTAGTATGTTTGATACAGTCCAGTAATTCAAACTGCATCTGCCTCCAGTCGCGTTAAAATACCCATAAGCTTTCCCCGGCACATCGGAACGAAATTAAAAAGACAACATAAAAAGTAGATCTTTGATGTTTGTCTTGCAGTTCCCTAATCTAAAATAGAAAAGATCGAAATACATGGCAAGAAAGGTAAAAGATTCCAGCTTTGCATAATTAGTCAAAACTCGTATTTCTCTTGCTTTGCCGGTCTTCTTTGAATTATTAACTTCACACTTAAAACACCTAAGCTATCCAAACCCGATTGGGCTTGTCTGCTCTCTTGCTTTTCGGTAACCTAATTATTTGACGGAAAGCGGGAGATGTCACTTCAATAACAACAATAAAAAGGAAGATAAATAGATTTTGATAGACAATACAGAAGGCAGACACAGATGTTGACAGACGATTAACCGGCACCAGGTGTGGCGTATATATTGTCAGACTCGGTGTAAGTGCAAGCAAAATAAGGGTATACATGACATGGAGTGTACAATTTAAACATTTGTTCATAGATGTGAGATTACCTTTCTATTACTGGGCGATAAACATTGCAATCATCATATTGATATGCTGTTCATTTGTATATGAATGTTTTATTGGTAACAGTAAAGAAGAGTTACAGTTCTTCTCAGATAGCTGTACAACAGTACATTCTCAATTGGATAGAGGGACTGTGTAAAGACACATAAAACTCCCACAATTCAGATGCATGCTATACTTGTGAAATGTCATTTGTCATCATTCACTCTATCTGTCATGGGTTCTTGTCCTATTGTCAACTACCTTCAGCCGTCGTACATTGTACACAAGGAAATGGAATGTCTCAACTTCCAAAGTCCTGACTTCATACGTTTTTCTACAAAGCATGGAAAGCGATATTTTTAGCATTTCAAGGATCTGAACTGTGAGGTAAAGAAATGATGATGTATGTAGATTCCAAGAATAGTTTGATAGAGAAAAATCTAATATCGAACACATTTACATACAGAATAATGCCAACTTTTTTCTTGAAAGCATCTGCAATATGGAAATTCAAATCAAATCAACAGGTTGACACAATGTTATGGCGGACCAAATCGAATCAGACAAAAATATGATGAAGAGATCAGTCGGCGTTTACGCTATCGTTTTTATAGTCTTTATTTTTCTGCAATCCATCCCTGACAATATCTTCTGGGTTTGTTACCCATGAAGATAGGTTGGAAGAGAAAATAGTGTGGCCTGTGAAGTTTTGATACATGCATGGATGCTTGTTTGGTTCGAACTTTTATTTGAAGTATTTTTGTAAAGAACATTTTTTCTGCGTGAATCACAATGCAGATGATAGCTGCAGCTTTAATCATTGTTTTGGCGGGGCGTCGGTGAGCACTGTTTATATAGCTGACTTTGTTTGTGGTCTAAATACCTTTCGTGACAATAACGTGGTACAATGACGTCAATTGTACCTGTTGGTCAATATGCAAATACCGCTGCCTGGCTCGGGTGCGCAGAGGCCCCCTGATCACCACCGACGAAAAAGTAGTCAAATTTCGCCATTCGCGCACATCTTTCCGAACTGACACAATATGCAATCCATAGACAGGTCCCCTAGCTGAGTTTTTGAAGCGAAAAAATGAAAATTTTGAAATGATGTCATAGGCCCTTTAAAAGGCAAACAGATTTTTAATAACAACCAGTACAGAAACAATGCAATGCAGGAAGTTGACTTATTCTGTTTTTTATTCCTTTATGTTCAGAAAAAAATTTAAACCAGAGTCAATATCAAAGACTATAAGGAAAGCAAAAGTAAACAATGATATTGTTTGACAAGTATGTAAATAACAATATTTTGCACGCAGTGTACTTCATCTATCTATATATATCATATATTATATATCAAGCAGGATCTTTTGCTGGATGTTTTGAAAGTATATTATTGTATAGCAATATCGTTAGCAATTGTCAATAAATGTCACATAACCAAGATTGTTTTGAGAAATATTTTTGTTACGAGTAAACTAGGTGACCTTATTTGCAGACAATAGCTTAGTTTATATAGTCGTGTAACTTCAGTACTCTTTTCACATCAACAATTGATCACATTCTCAGAAATCGCAGTACATTTTCTATGCAACGAAGCTCAGAGGAGAATTTTTGAAGTCAATAATGTAACTTTATTTAGTTTCTACATATAATGTGACATGATGTATTTTTACAACTAGTGATCATATTTTGACACTTTAGCAAGAGGTCATAAGTCATGAAATAAATGATTATTATCGTTATCGACTTTAGTTCTCCCTTTACTACGTTTACAACACCGAGGTTTCGACCATGCGCGATAGGTCAGACTTAAGCTCTAAAAGAATGCTATGAACGGATAAAAAAACTTGCCACAAAAACCGAAAAGTATAAAACAGTATTAATAAAATTCAAAAACGACAGGAAAAGTTCAAAATGGCTTACAACAAAGGTGGAACGGTCACTCTCAATCGGTAAATTGGACGACAGAAATTAAAGATGCATAATTATTTTAGATATCTGGATCTGCTACGAAATCGGGAAATTAGACGACAGAAATTAAACATACAATAATTATTATAGATATGTGAATCCGCTACGAAATCGGTAAATTAGACGAAAGAAATTAAACATGCAATAATCATTATAGATATCTGGATCTGCTACGAAATCGGTAAATAAGACGACAGAAATTAAACATGCAATAATTATTATAGATATGTGAATCTGCTACGAAATCGGTAAATTAGACGAAAGAAATTAAACATGCAATAATCATTATAGATATCTGGATCTGCTACGAAATCGGTAAATTAGACGAAAGAAATTAACATGCAATAATCATTATAGATATCTGGATCTGCTACATATACGAAATCGGTAAATAAGACGACAGAAATTAAACATGCAATAATTATTATAGATATGTGAATCTGCTACGAAATCGGTAAATTAGACGAAAGAAATTAAACATGCAATAATCATTATAGATATCTGGATCTGTTACGAAATCGGTAAATTAGACGACAGAAATTAAACATGCAATAATCATTATAGATATCTGGATCTGCTACGAAATCGGTAAATAAGACGACAGAAATTAAACATGCATAATTATTATAGATATCTGAATCTGCTACAAAATCGGTAAATTAGACGACAGAAATTAAATATGCAATTATTATTATAGATATCTCGAGGAAAGGTAAAATCATAATGATAAAAATGGAGAAAGTAAAGTAGTAAATTAAACTGCTGTGACGAAAGTGGAAAAGTAGAATGACAAATTCGGAAAATCTGTAGAAAGTTAATCCCGTTTTATGGTGAAGTGATGTAAATAATAAAAATGAGGTAAAAAGCATTCCCCCTAAAGTGAAGAAAATTACTTAGGTGACAAAATAGAAGAGTGTTGACAGACCTAAGATTATCAGTGACTTTCACTGATGTAAATCGGGTATAGAACGTCGAGTTGAACGATCATTTTTTTCATTCAAGGTTTTTTTTCTGATATCATCTTTCTTTGACATTACCTTGCAAAGAGCAGAGAAAATTAAATGAGTGATGTTATGACTTGCGCTATTAAATAGTTCAGTTACTTGATTTGTTGTTGCTGTTGTTGCTGTTGTTGTGTGCATTTTCTATCTTCTTGCAGTAAAGAGAGGTTTCGACACTTTTACAACAATTCGCCTATGGTTTCCCCGAAATAAAACAGTCTTACTAAATGACGTCGACCTTTCATTAAAGAAAATGTTGGTTCCGGGTTGAATGTGCTATGCTATAATGATCGGGATGGGTTCATGAGGGAGTGTGCAATGGATTGGACCACTTTCAGGGGTGATCTCATTACCCTACACTCATGTTTGTTACTGGGAATGCGATGTCCTTCAGTGTTCTAGAGATACTTTCTGCTGTGGTCGACAATGGATTGGACGAATTGTGTCTTGGCATTGGCTATTTGTGGACATGCAACAAGTGGAATGACTTCTGAAATTCCCTTCAATGTGTTGCAAAGGTATTATCTAAGGCATGCACCATTTTTGAAAGGGGGGGGGGTAAAGATCTGAAAGTTGATGAATCTGCGTGAGAAATGGTTAGCCAGCTGGATGATCCGTCTGTAGGTCAACACCGAATATACACTGCCAAAATGACAAGTACATAACAACACGACACAAAAAACAAACATTTCACACAACAACACACGATAGACAATACAAATCCAATTTAATATGGAAGGAAATATAAACCTACATATAAATAAAAGGATGACGCGCTGACCATTAACGTTTTTTAATGCGCAAGGGCGAGAGGTAAGCTAAAAATGAACGGCGAGGCTTGCCGTGCCCGTAAATTTTGGCTTTCCTCTCGCCTTTGCCTATAAATAAACGTAAATGGTCAGCGCGGAGTCTGTTATTTCACTTATAATATAACGAACAGCCCACAAAACGTAAAAATTTACGAAAATTTCCCATGCGAACGACAACAGGGACCCAAGTGTCTATACTTGGCCAACAAACGCTCCATTTTATTTTGTGATTGATTATGGTCTTGTACCACTTACAATTTTCGTTTTAACCGTAAAGTCACTATGTTTTCAACATTATTCATATTCACGGGCATGTAAACAAACCATTACCGTGTATTTGTGGGCATTCACGTGGTTCAGCTCAACCAATAATATTGAAATGCGATGGACAGGGCATGGTAATATAATTCCGGATAACTATGTGAACAGGCAACATGCGAAAATCTGTAAGGAAGCTAAGCGACTTTCATTGTCATAAAAATAGAAAGACAAACTGCAACTGATGCCGACGTCTATGAAAGGAATTACCTGTCAGCATCAAAAAAAGATATCGGTGGGATACTCTAAAACTGTCACGCTATGGAAGAGTTGTGTAATTGTCCTTGCCAAAATACGCCTGGTAGATGATGATTAACCCGCTTGTGATTGCAAAGGCAACTGAGACCCAGGCGGAGATGATGGAGTAACCGAACGAAAACTCGACGCCTTTTCTTTTCGCCAATGAGAGAGAAGCAATCGCGAACAAGGTTGTTCCAGCCAAAACGACCAAGCCTGGGGAGAGAGAGTGAGAAACCCTTTACTAACCTTGCTTCTTTGCCGAGCATTCTAAAGCAGTGTATTTTTATTCCCCACGCATGCCCTAATATTGATAAAAAAATCAATCATTATATAACATAACAAACTCGACGACTGTGTCTGCAAGAAACAATGTTAAGCCAAGAAAGACTTGTTTCTTGTCATAGCTTGTTTTAATTAATAAATGGCGCGGTGACAAGATTTTTTAATTTTTTTCGATCGATTCAGTCAATAACTTTACTGCATTTGAAGACTTAAGAGAGAGAGAGAGAGAGAAGAGAGAGAGAAGAGAGAGAGAGAGAGAGAGAGAGAGAGAGAGAGAGAGAGAGAGAGAGAGAGAAGGGGGGAGGTCCTCGTGGGAAATTACAGTGCCCGATGCGGAAAGCAGAGCGTTAATTATAATAACACAAATTACTTCTATTTCAAAGTCATAATATCTGTTACTTCAAGTACAAAGTAATAAGTTAATTCATGCATTCCGCTATCCTACACTACACTCTACGCTCTAATTTATATGGTTGCGACGTACAATTATATCTCTCTGGGTGGCGTTTAATATTTGTTTTGGTCGAGACAATTTGAAACCAACTCAGAGCGTTTAGTTGTTTAACAGCGTAGATTTGTCAGCAGATCAAACCATGAGTTGTGACATATATCTATGTTGCTGAAGGACTGTAGCTCTCTTCAGTGCCACTGGGAATGGGCGGTATTCCATAACTTGATATTGTAGCACGATTCAACAGAGGAGTAAGAATCAAACTCAAAGTGCTTTTCGGGAGGACCAATCTCAGTTTTTGTGAGAGAATGCTGCTTTACATAATCTACACACTTTGCGTATATTTTATATATCATTTAAGTGCACAATACTGCACCTAGCCTATTGAATGTGTCTTGTTAAGATTTGTATCAGCTATGTGTAAGATTCTTTGTGAAAAGAAGCTGTACGATTAATTTTCCGAAACAAAAACAAACAAACAAACTTTTAACGGTCTAGATTCTGTGTCCGTAATATATATTATTGCCTGAATACATGGGTTTATGTGCCCGAGAGCAGGTGACAATTTGCCTGACACCAGGAGGGCAAATTGTCTCCTGCTGCGAGGGCACATAAACCCATGTATTCAGGCAATAATATTTTTATTACATGCCTCTTCACAGTTAATGCTATATGACATTTAGTTACATGCAGGCATTTTCAAACAATTTTACCATTATCGACCAGCATCAAACAGATTTTAACGAAAGTCAAAATAGCAGTGCGCGCATGGATATTTTGCATCTGGCGTTAAGCGTCTACTTTGACGTCGAAAACATCGAAAGGCTTCACTGGCCCGGGTAACCATGGAAACCGGTCAGTACATCGTTCACCGGCCCGTTAACATCCCGGATGTCCTATTCAAATCAATGCACTGATTTTCAGTCACCTCGAGGCATGTAATAAAGCAGTTTTGCAGCTTACCATGAAGTTAAACATTGTATTTTCGATTTCGCATTTTTCGTTTTCAATTTCGATCTGGAAACAGTTAATATCACAAGCAAAAACATCCCCATTCCGTCTATGAATGTCTACAAGACCCGACTTATAGAGAAGGTTGAAAGCTTGGTGAAACGCATGGGATGGAAAGCTTTTTATTTCCTGAGGGATTGAGACAGCAATGATGAGCACACACAAAAGGAGAAATTCGGCTTCAATACAAGAAAATGCCCACCACAGATTGAAATGATGAAACCTTTTGAGGACGACATGCTTGCGATGATAGAAAAGATCAAATTCAGGAAGACGGGTGACACCTTCCAAAACAAGCTAAAAGCAGACATCTAAACTGTCAAACAATCGGATAAAATATTCGTGCCTGCCGACAAAACGAGAAATTTCTACAAGGTCACTAATACCCTTTTACGAGAAACTACTGCGGAGTAACATATCACAAAGACAAACTTTGACAACAGCCAAACCTGCAGACTTATCAACCAACAAAGAGTGAAATTGTGACGGGTGAAGTAAGGAGATGCTTGACAGAATAAATGCCGAGATAAGATCATCCATTGGCGTCAATCAATGGAGAAATTCAACATCAGTGATAAACTGGTTCAAGGCCATACCAGACAAAAGTAGCTACAAATTCATAGTGTTTGACATTGTCAATTTCTACCCGTCTATCACAGAAGAAATTCTACGCAAGTCACTTTGTTTTGCGAAACAGTACACCGTAATATCCGATGAGAATATCAACGTCATAATGAACGCCAGAAAATCGCTTCTATTCGATAAAGATCAGCCATGGACGAAACGAGACAATAACGATATGTTCGACGTCACAATGGGGAGTTATGACGGAGCGGAAGTATGTGAACTGGTAGGTCTCTACATCCTAAACATCCTTGCACAAAAATACGACAAAAACCAAATCCGTCTATACTTCAAGTGTGTGTGTGTACTTACACGTTCTTGCCATTTGCCTACCTGCGCTGGCATACAATATTCCAACGGCTACCATGCGTTGTTTGGTTCTCCCTGCAGTGAATATCAACGCCGTACAGAGCAAAGAAGTGAAAGCAACGATGCATGCTGTTACGGTGAATGCTCGCACACCATACATGAAAGCTGTAAGGTAAAAATAATAGTCAGAACTGTTTATTCTTTGTTGTACATCACGGTAAGATAAAGAAAATCACAAGAGTTACTTCTGTAGGTCAACCTAATCGAGTGTTGCACCGTTGTATGACCAAAGGGACCGATGCAAAAATCCCTGCGTCATGGAGGGACGTTTGTTACTTGAAATTGTTTAACCAACCTTTTCATCGTACAACACACATTGCCTCACTCTAATATGCCTATTGATCAACTGTGATGACAGCCTTGGGTTTAACTTAACCAGAAAAAAGAACTAAAAAATGTATATAAATGTTTTTGCTAGGAATATATGTTGTGGATGAGTCTGAAGATCTGTACACAGGACTTAGCATTCAGTCGATATTGCATCATTTAAGGGCCGGACCATTTGATTCCTGGGTCGGGGGTTAATAGATCTCCAAAAAAGGATTCCAAGCAAATTTTCATAAAAAACATAATCCAGAGAAGGCTTGACAAAAAAGCGGGAAAGTGGAAAAATATACAATGGATCGGGTAAAAATAATGCTACCTCATCAACCTTCCGGACCCCCCTGGATAACAAATGATCCTTCCCTAAATAAAGCAGTGCGCTTTAGTCAGAATGTGTCTCGGGACAGATATTCAGACTCTCAAACTTTTAAAATCGCCCTTTAACCTTTCACTTTAAGGAGGTCATTTTGAATCCGATCGAATGAATAAACTTTTCACCGTCTTAGTTTTGCGAAAATTGGGATTTTAATTTTTTCTACTTAGAGATAATACAGCGATGGTGCCATTTTGACTTTCAAAATGAGCAAATTTTGGTAATTTATAATCTGTAGTATCAAAATTGCACTATGGGCTGAAAGCTTGCTTGATGATGATAGTTTGAGCAAACATTTAAGTCTTTCGTTTTCGAGGTGCGAACTAAATTATCAGCAAATAATTAAACACTATTAAAACTGCTTTCACTGCGCATGGAATGTGCTCAGTACACGTATTGGAGGTTACAGCTGTGCAATATTTCCGCAGGCAGGAAACTCGATGTTGGCAATGTTTCAAAGTCGCTCATACATGGCCAGAGATGTTGAGGTTTTCACCGCTGATAACTGCCCTACTCATCGTGACGGAACATACGACTACTTTAAATTGTCTAGTGAAGTATCTGTCAATCGTTTTGCTACGGAAACTACACACTGAAATCGCCAGGCGCCGCTGGAATGGATTGTGTGAAAGGTGTGACTTTGAAAACATTTATTCTATGCTCGACTGTCGGACTTGGTTCAAGTCGGTGAATTTCTAAAAAAATAACTTTGTAATAGTTTCTCTTGTGTCTCTCCTATTTCATACAAACCTATTTTGAAGTTAGCAGCTCAGGCCTCGGGCCAGGTTTTTACGCGTCACCTTTGGGTCTGCGCAGCAGTGAGTTAGTTTATGCCGGATTCCAGGAGAAACTCCCCTGTGGCGTTCACCCCACTCATTGCGTTCACCCCACTCACGCGTTTCACATGAAAACTAAAAACAAATCATTGCGTTCACCCAACTCAATTGCAAACATTCAAAAATCACAGACTTGAGCCAAGTCTAGCTCTTTTCTTGGAACCTTAAGCATGTTTTTTGAACTTATGATACGTCTAAGACCCGCAGTTATATTCTTATATGGACATCAAAAATTACAGACTTGAACCAAGTCTAGCTCGACTGATAAAAATCGTCTATGGTTGTGGGGTTTTTATCGTCATGCACAACGGAGACTTCGACTTTCCTCAGTGAGTTTTCACTGTAGTATATATCAGAAATCGTTTCTCTAATAGCGACGATACTCCATATAAGGGTAAAACCATGTTTAAGGTTCCAAGACAAGAATAGACTTTTTTAACCTCCCCATTCACTAGTGATTAATAAGCTCAGAGCCCCTGTTAATTATACATTTTACTGAAAGCCTAGATATAGGAAAATATTTTGTAACCACAGTGTCACCATTGTTTACGTAACTATCGCGTAAGAGATAATTTGGATAACCATTTAAAAATCCGTTTTCCCTATGTTTTGTCTCAATACTTCAAAATATCTGACTCAAACTTACTGGAATGCAAGATGTCACAACGCTCTTCAAAAGTGTGTCTCAAATCTGTTTATCTTGCTCAGTCTTTTTGAGCACAATTTTAAAGAAAGTAGCTAGTGTTAAATTCACCGCTCTGGAAGTTTTTCTTGCACAAAAATTGTTTAAAAAGGTTAAAAAAACTTCTGAGACAAATTTTTGAAGATCCTTATGACAGCTTCAAGTTGTATTCACACGAATTTCAGCCACATATATCAAAGCATTGAAACGAAACATAGGGAAAACCGATTTTGAATGGTTATGCAAATTACCTGTCACGTTATAGTTATGTAGACAATGGTGACACTATTATAACAAAAGTGTTTCCCTATATCTAGGCTTCCATTAAATTATATACTTTAATGGGGTTGTTAGCTTATTGACCACTAGAGAATCGTTAGCTTAAAAGGTATATTTCTTGTCTTGGAACCTTAAGTTCCGCTATTCTTGTGCCGCATTACACATCAACAGATATAGCGAGTTAAGAGTTGACTAAATATTCACGTATGGTGAAAATAAAGGCACACAATTTCACTGATTGCCAATACTGATTTAAGTTTAGGAATATTCGTCATCCGTGTTCATGTTTGCTTATTCGCAATGCATATGATGCATTCTACAAAAATGAACGGTACGCTGACAGTAAATGAATGATGCGTTCATTATAATTAATAAATGGTAAACTCACCACGTAGATCGCCATCTTCGGTAAATTTCTTACACACCTTCTCATCATCATTGAAAAAACATTGCCGCCACAAACCTACAGCTACCGTTACCGCCTTCCCCTCTATCGTTCGATACGCCCAATAATTAGTTGCTGTACTAATGGCGAGTAAGATACAAGCTCCAACGAAAAACAGTACTCCGACCACGATTTTCGCATCCCCCATTTTCGTCGTCATTTTCGTTTTTTATGCACTGTCAATTGTGCAAAATCGACGAAACAGCTGTTAGTAAATTACGCATGCGCTAATTTTGTTTTCTGTGAAATACCTTAACAACTTGTATGACGTAAGTGTCCATGCGACAAAGTATCTTACTCTGACATTTTTTCCTTGATCGAATTCCCCTAAGAAATATCACCATGCACAAACTTTCCTAAATGAAAGTTCAAGCATCTTCTTTTCCAAATCAGGGATAAAAAATCAGTGGTCACCATGCAAAGTTCGGGACTAGAGAAGCAAATTACCTAACGTGTACCGATTGGGGAAATTCAAAATGGCCGCCATTATATGCTATTCTAATGGCAAAACAAATTTGTTCGATTCTTTTCTTACTCAAGACGGTTAATTGAGCCCCTACAAATGATAGGTCGGATTTTTTTACATAATTGAGAGCAGGTTTAAAATCTGTCCCCGAGACGCATTCCACCTTAACAAGGCAATAGCCATTATAGCACAGAGTGTCTGTGATTGTCAATGATGGTAACATCAAGAAGAACATATGTGTCATCAAACTGTTCTGTTTCATTGATAAATGTGTCTCTACAAAACATTTCTGAATATAAATCAAAACAAGGGTATGGGGCCACTGCAGGTCACTGCAGGTCAGGGCCAGGGCGCCATTGTTAAATTGATCTTATAATCATTCATGATCGATCAGGCAGTATTTGTTGCATCAAATGATGTTAAATTGACCCGAAACCGATATTCCACATTCGGATCTACGTAATCGCGATTCCCGAACCCTCAGAGGAGAAAGCGAGTAGATGTATTGGCTGCTTCTTAGACCGTCTTCAATCGATCGATAAATACATTATGTTTGCGATAGTCTGCCTCTGTAAGGGCACTTGAGCACGGACTTTTATTCATGCGCATTTACTTTCGAATCGATATTTTAACATTTACGGGGAAATACAGTCTGTTCATCGGTATATATATTCGTACCTGTCTGAATGTGTTCGTCGCAGGTCATATAAATGTACTCCATGTTGCAAGTGTTTTCATTGTGTTTGATACAGTACAGTAAATCAAACAGCATCTTTCACCAGATATTAAAAAAACAACATCAGAAGTAGATCTCTGATTTTTGACTGGCAGTCCCTTTATCGAAAATAGAAAAGATCGAAATACACGACAAGAAAAGTAAAAGACTCCAGCTTTGCATCATCAGTCAAAACTTCTGTTTTTTTTGCTTTGTCGGTCTCTTTCGAAACTTCACACTTAAAACACCTAAGCTATCAGAAACCCCATTGGGCTGGTCTGCTCTTGCTTTTCGGTAACGACGGAAAGCGGAGATGTCATTACAACAATAAAAGGAAGATGTATAGATTTTGATAGACGATTTAGAAGGGAGACACAGATGGTGACAGACGATGAATCGCGGCACCAGATGTGGCATATTGTCACACTGGGTATTAGTGCAAGCAAATAAGGACATACGTGACACGGAGTGTACACTTTAACCATTTGTTATCGGATGTTAGGATGTAACTTTCTATTACTGGGCGATAAACGTTGTAATCATCATATTGATATGCTGTTCATTTTGTATATGAATGATTTTATTGGTAACAGTAAAGAAGGGTTACAGTTCTGCTCCGATAGGTGTATAACAGTACATTGCATAATCGGCCTTAAGGCAGAACACACCTCGGGGACAGATATTCCGAAAACTAGCATTTCTAAAATTCTTTTCTGATCTACCACATGTAGGGGCTCATTTTGAAGATCATTCCAATTACAAATTACCAACACTTATACAAAGCTAGTGTGGTTGTAAATTAGATGCATATCTGGTTCCAAGCATACCTAAATTTAAGGTCATCAGAGAGGAAGCGAAAAATTACATCGAAAGTTCATACTACTATTCAAGTCAGTAACAACGAAAGTGAGGACAGTCCTGTTAAAACAGTTGTTTACATGTTAAAATAATCATTAATGCAAGGAAAATGCACAGGATGGTATTCGTTACAAGTTTGCTTTAAAAATGCCCCTGCAAAATTTCATCAACGTAATACTTACTCTGGTAAAATATGCATTACTGTGTGTACCTTTAACATATTCTATTTCACCACAGTTTCTGATTGAAAACCCATGGACAAAATCTCAGTTGCTATTGTGTTATTGACAATGGCTTTATTTGAGCATAAGCTGGGATCATGCAATGGTAAAGCCGACAGGAATCTAAAACGGAGGTATACACTAAACCGTGATATGCACTGTGCATGAAATTGTTCGCAATGACTGAACTATAAAGTGAAACATAAAATACGCACACATAACACTTAGAGTCTACTCATACACATAACACATAGTCCACTCATACACATAACACATAGGGTCCACTCATACACATAACACATAGAGTCCACTCATACACATAACACATAGTGTCTGCTCATACACATAACACATAGAGTCCACTCATACACATAACACATAGTGTCTACTCATACACATAACACATAGAGTCTGCTCATACACATAGTACATAGAGTCCACTCATACACATACCACACAGTCTGTTCATACACATAACACATAGTGTCTGCTCATACACATAACACAGAGTCTGCTCATACACATAACACATAGAGTCTGCTCATACACATAACACATAGTCTGCTCATACACATAACACATAGAGTCCACTCATACACATAACACATAGTGTCTGCTCATACACATAACACATAGAGTCCACTCATACACATAACACATAGTGTCCACTCATACACATAACACATAGTCTGCTCATACACATAACACATAGAGTCTACTCATACACATAACACATAGAGTCTACTCATACACATAACACATAGTCTGCTCATACACATAACACATAGTTTCTGCTCATACACATAACACAGTCTGTTCATACACATAACACATAGTGTCTGCTCATACACATAAAACATAGAGTCTGCTCATACACATAACACATAGTCTGCTCATACACATAACACATAGGGTCCACTCATACACATAACACATAGTGTCTGCTCATACACATAACACAGTCTGCTCATACACATAACACACATATTTCACTCATACACATAACACATAGAGTTTGCTCATACACATAAGACCGAGTCTGCTCAAAAGTTTAGGAAAAAACCTGAGAGCATGTTCTATTCAAATTCGAGCAATTGTTCCTGCCATGTACAGAACCATTGCTGCATTACAACAATAACTGTGAACTGTTCTTTCAGGTATGATTAATATATCAAGTATACCATGACACATGCTGGTCAAAACACAAGAGGCTACAATTGAACGTCTGGTAAAATGTGTATTTCAGTATAGTCCAATCTGATGGAAAACTGATTTAGAGATGGCTCGGTCTTTTATGCTACTGTCCTCCTCTCACTACATCTTAATCGTGCCGCAATTCTCAAGCAATCAGAATGCGCGTTACATAAAAAGCATTACATGTGATGTACAGAGTGCGGTCTTATATATGCAGCACAAGAGCACTAATTAATTTCCCATCGCCCACCTCAGTAGCGTTGAGCTCAATTTTCCTATTTTACAACATTCCAGCGGCACGAATCCTCTTTAGAGGTGTTAAGTCAATGTCAGCTTGAATACTGATGAATTTTTCGTGTGGGCAAGTCCACGGAATTTTGAAATAGCAATTAAAAAAGCGCCTTAGTGGTGTTTTTGACACAATTCAGGCTCATTGTTATGATAGGTCTTATAACTCCTCATATTACCACAGAATGCTTCAGCCATTATTCACAACAGTCTGCATTTTGATTAAAAATACTTCAAATTAAAGGTAAACAGTCACCTGTAATCTAAATATGCTCATATATGGTCAAATGGGCGTTCCTTGGTATTCAAAAAGCCCATGTGAGGGCGCTGTTTTTAAAAAGCGGCCACCTGCTTAAATCTGTGATTGGTTAGATTTTCTCCTTCCATGCTAACTCTAGCAAAATTGGAACAGGTGACAGTATACCTTTAAAGTTCAACCCAACAAGCATCCATGCAGGTATCAAAATTTCACGGTCTGCACTATTTTTCTCATGATCTATCTTTGTGGGTAACAAACCAGGAAAATATTATCAGGGGATGATTGCAGAAAAATAAAGATTAAAATATGATAGTGTAAAAGACTGACTAATCTCTTCATAAGATTTCAGTCTGATTCCATTTGGTCCACCATACATTGTGTCAACCTGTTGGTTTGATTTGTAATATTGAAGATGTTTTCAGGACAAAAAGTGGGTTTTCTTCTGAATGTAAATGTGTTCAATATCATACTGTTCTCTGTCAAACTATTCTTGTAATCTACATACATCGTTTACTTTACCGCACAGTTCAGATCCTTGAAATGCTAAAAATATCGCTTTGAATGCTTTGTAGAAAAACGTGATGAAGTCAGGACTTTGGAAGTTGGGACATTTGATTTTCTTGTGTATGATGTACGATGGCTGAAGATAGTTGACAATAGGGCAGGAACCCATGACAGATAGAGTGGACGATGACAGATGACATTTCACGAGTATAGCATGCATTTGAATTGTTGGAGTATACGCATCTTTAGTACAGACTGAGTGAAGGGAGACCGAGTACACAGTCTTGAAACGTTCGTTTCCAAATGGAGTGTGTGCAGCCAAAGCAAGTGCTTTACACGCTATCTGTGGTAATACTTCGCTGATGTCAGCCGGCCTTGAGAAGGTGTTATTCTGTGAAGAAAACAGATGGAACTGAATAAAGGATAAACATTAACAAAGTGACATATGCAAGATTCAACAAGTGTGTAGCTCCAGATCTTTGAGTCACTTTAGAATCTACTTCGAAAAAGCCCTACACCCCCCAATGCATGCATATGTGACACTCTATGGAGTCATGTATAACTGTTAGTGAGTGAGTGATGTTGTTTTGGCTCACAGGGCAAACAGATTTTTAATAACCACCATAACAAAACAGAAACCATGTAATACAGGAAGTTGCACTTATTGTGTTTTTCATTTCTTAATTGTTCAGAAATAAAATTTAACCAAAAGTCAATATCTAAGACTGTAAGGAAAGCAAAAGTAAACGATGATATTGATTGACAAGTATTTAAACAACAATATTTTACACGCAGAGTACTTCATCTACATCAACACATTGTTTATCTGGCAGGATCTTTTGCAGGATGTTTTGTAAGTATATTATTGTATAGCAATTTTGTTAGCCATTGTCAATAAATGTCACATAACCAAGATTTTTTGATAATTTTTTTGTTACGAGTACACTCGGTGAACTTATTTGCAGACAATAGTTTAGTTTTGAATTTGCATGAGTCAGATGTGCAGTGACCTTCAGGGAATACTAGAATGACACACACATACTCTGCGCAGAAGTACATCGTCTCGTCGAAATAACAGTCACTATTGGGCAAGTTGACAAAAAGAAAGGAGGGTGGTTTTGCGTAACACGGTATCCTGACTAGTAATGCCAGTTTTCTAACTTTTTTACCACCCCCTTTGTCAGTTATAATGCTGAGTGCATCCAAATGTTTCATCTCAAAAGAAAATATTCACTTTGTCGAGGAAAAGCGAACATTGCTGGAAGTTCTTAAAGTCTTTCATCTATATTCTGTGATCTATGCTCGGTTAAAAAGTCAAACATTGGCTGTTTGTATTAGTTAGCAGTTATAACCCTGTATCACCTGTTCCTGTGTCATGTCAGCATAGGTGTCATTTGTGCTGCTTTAGATGCAAAATGAAGTTAGGCACCTTTGAAAAAAGTTATATGGGGTATTGTATCATACATGTATATTGATGGTGCAAATGCAGCAATCTGATTTGCTGAGCTATGAAAAGAACTGTGGTATGTTCGCGATACACCACGGTTGGCACACGTGCGAGCTTCCGCCAAGAGCAAAATCCTGTTTTTGACGTTCCATGTCAAACTTTCAATATATTGGTATGATATAATAGCAACAAGTCATCGTTGATGACACAGTCCCCACTTGTTAATGGGTACTTTGATTACAGGTCCTCAGAGAGGATAGAGTCCTCTTCATTAGGTCTGTGATAAAAATACTTTTGAATAAATTCGCTTGATACATGTCTGAGTTGTAGTTCAGGACATGAAAAAATCGTAATAAAATGGCCACATGGCGGCCATATTGGATCGTATCACAAAACAAATTAATGTGCATATGTATGACATTGGTCAATCTCCTTGTACCAACTTTGAATAAATTCGCTTGATACATGTCTGAGTTATGGTTCTGGACATGAAAAAATGTAATAAAATGGCCACACGGCGGCCATATTGGATCGTATCACAAAACAAATCAATGTGCATGTACACGACATAGGTCAATGTCCGTGTACCAAGTTTGAATAAAATCGGTTGAGTTATGCCTGAGTTATGGCTCTGTACATGAAAAAATCGTAACAAAATGGCTGCACAGCGGCCATATTGGATCGTATCACAAAACAAATTGATGTGTATAGCTATGACATTGGTCAATGTCCTTGTACCAACTTTGAATAAAATCTGTTGAAACATGCCTGAGTAATGGCTCTGTACATGAAAAAATTGTAACAAAATGGCCGCACAGCGGCCATATTGGATCGTATCACAAAAAAATTAATGTGCATGTGTATGACATTGGTCAATCTCCTTGTACCAACTTAGAATAATTCGCTTGATACATGTCTGAGTTATGGTTCTGGACATGAAAAAATGTAATAAAATGGCCACACGGCGGCCATATTGGAATGTATCACAAAACAAATCAATGTGCATGTGTATGACATAGGTCAATGTCCTTGTACCAAGTTTGAATAAAATCGGTTGAGTTATGCCTGAGTTATGGCTCTGTACATGAAAAAATCGTAACAAAATGGCCGCACAGCGGCCATATTGGATCGTATCACAAAACAAATTGATGTGTATAGCTATGACATTGGTCAATGTCCTTGTACCAACTTTGAATAAAATCTGTTGAAACATGCCTGAGTAATGGCTCTGTACATGAAAAAATTGTAACAAAATGGCCGCACGGCGGCCATATTGGATCGTATCACAAAAAAATTGACGTGCATATCTATGACATTGATCAATGTCCTTGTACCAACTTCGAATAAAATCAGTTGAAACATGCCTGAGTTATGGCTCTGTACATGAAAAAATTGTAATAAAATGGCCGCCTGGCAGCCATATTGGATCGTATCACAAAACAAATCGACGTGCATCTGTATGACATATGAAGTAATCCTTGTACTAAGTTTGAGTTGAAATCGCTCCAGGCATCTCTGAGATATCTGCGTGAACGGACGGACGCACGGACGGACGCACGCACGGACATGACCAAACCTATAAGTCCCCCCGGACGGTGTCCGTGGGGACTAATAATTACACCCAGCAACGGTACACGAATCGATTTTGACCAGTTGTCTTCATATATGAACTCGCTATGGCGCATGCATATGTGTAGAGAACTTGTCAAAATCTCACGGTATACCATCACTGGGTGTGCTTAATTGCTTAAATAATTCTAGTCAAAAAATTTCAATATAGCTAAAAAAACGCTTGTACTTGGGACACAACGGTACATGTTAGCAACATCACAGATGAACACTGGCAGCCATCATTGTCTTCTTTGCAAAAAGTCAGTGTGAATTTGAATCAGAAAAGGTTGATCATACACAACCACTTGACTGCAAATAGAACAATAGAAGTATCTAAAAACACTGATGAACACAATTGGAATCTAATCAAAATTTTCCTGCACACAATGTACGCAATAGTTCATTATGGTTCAGAATCTCTCCAAATCAAGTTTGTCGAGGGATTTAATGCTCAACTCTCAGCTCATGCCATAAATATCAATTGCTGATATTAAGCCTCACCAGCATGGGGCAATATTGCCATGTACGTGAAAGACGACATTGACGGGAAATGTAACTTTAATTACCTCAGAACACATTATGACTTGCATGGCACTTTTGCCGTCAAGTGCCTGAACTTCAACATGGCTCTGGACGTTGATGAGTCGACCACACAGTAACACTTGGCGTGCAGTTGCTTCTCTGAGTCTGCAAAGTAAGCAAAGAAGAAGTTGACTTCAAATTAGGAAGATTTGACTGCAAAATGAGAAGTTGTCTTTGAAAATTCAAATAGTAATAAATTTCAAGAAAACTGTGGTGGCACACAGATAGGCAAGTTTGGAAAATTGTGCCAATGAAATTGTGTTCTTTGAAGAATCAAACTAGACCATTGGTTTCAGACATGATTTTGCAAAACAGAGAAGGGACCTGAAAAAAATTAATTCATTTGATGTCATTCATATCATCTGAAAAAATAAGGTCAACCCTGGCAGTTCACATAAATGTTAAATGCCACTGGATGAAATTGTTGTAACAAAAACGGAAATTTTGAGCAGAAAAGATTACCAATACAATTTTAGAGATCATTTGAATAAATCAAGGTTTGGCACACCCAGGAAAGTGTTTACCAAATATGCAAACCATCAAATGAGCAGTTTTCATAACGAAATTTAAATAAACATGAAACAACTGGATCTAGCACTCAGTTCCATCGTTATTTTGATCTAACAAACTAGTCTGTAGTCAGGTCATCCCTCAAAACCTGAAATATTAAATTTTAAATTTGCCAGACATGCAGCTGTAGAGCACTTAATTATACAATCTGTAAAGGAAGTAGACTGAAATGTGATGGATGGGAACTTCATGCATCCCAATCAAGTATGTACAAAATATTAAAGCAATTTGATGAGCTTTATGAAGTTTAAACTTTGGTTACTTTCTCCTTTTTGAACTTCACTTTCAAAACTATTGACCTCACATGTACATTAGAAGATAATGTCATCATTTCAACCTCAAAGGTATCATTTGCATACAGCTGTTATCAGCTTAATGAAGCATTTACAGTGGTATGAATGTTTATCTGTGCATTACAAAACTTGTATGTATGTATGTTATGTATTGTATGTATGTATGTATGTATGTATGTATGTATGTATGTATGTATGTATGTATGTATGTATGTATGTATGTATGTATGTATGTATGTATGTATGTATGTGTTTCTCTGTATGTGTTTCTCTGTATGTATGTATGTATGTATATGTGTATGTATTGTATGTATGGTGCATTCATGTATGTATGGTATGTATGTGTGTGTGTCTGTCTGTATGTATGGTTGTACATATTCATAATGATCATGATGAGTCTTCTTCTAAGTGTCAAGTTTTGTAATGGAGAGAAAATTGTGTATTGATTGAGAAACCTTGAAACATAAACATTAGTGAAGATTAAAATCATATCAGCCACAGCATAACCACAGCCTAATTTAGAGTTCATTTTTGTTATAGTGTGATCGAAAATTACGATGACATACGTACTGAACCATGACAGTGCATTTGGTTTCATAAGCAGCTACTTCAATCAGATCAGCCATAAGGTGATCCAGCAGTGCCCCATGTACTGTACAACTTCTGTATGCATCAAAGTTTGAAACCCATCGCACTAAAGCCTGCCTGTAAAGAAGGTTGGCTTGTCTTTCTTTGTCAGGCGATTCCTGCTGGTACAAAATTGGTGAAAAAAATGTATTTAGAAAATTTCGATGCCTTTTTTCATATTTGAGCATGCACATTTGATTAATAGTCACATTTATAGAATGCAAGTAGGAGTTGATATACCGGTAGTTGACAATCTTCAACTTTCATGAAAATGAACAGAAAGGGAGTCAAATAAAAAGATGCAATTGTGCATGATACAGGGTGTACATTCTTGAATAGCATTGACCTCCTTTGACACTGGGCTGGTAATATCCTTAACATAAAATTTCAAGGTTTCATGTGAGGCATATCATACTAATCATAACAGACCTGTACAATTCAATCTTAATATACCATCATATGTAAAGTAGACTGCTAAATACTTCTTCATTTCACACATTCAGTGAACAAATCCTGTTTACAGGTGTTAGGTGAATTTCAGCCTGAGTACTGTGAGTTGGATTCCCTTGGAATTTTGAGCCGGTGATGAAATAGCGCCCTCAGTGGTGTTTTTGCAGGAATCTAAGGCTACTGCTAATAGTGCTATGACTAACATCTGACTTTGTATACTACAGAATGCTACACCCATTATTCACTGCAGCAGACAGTGATCTTTGTACAAATACATAAAACCGAAGGGCAACCCAAACTAGCATACCTGTAAGTAACAAACTCAAAGGTCAGCCCTTTATTTAACTTCAGAAATAGTTTTGTGGGTGACAAAGCTTATAGTAAATTATTGTCTGACAGCATGCATTATTGACATGAATCATATCAAATTCTATTTCCCTTTTTCAACATATTTGGAGATTTTATCAAACTATGCGACCATTATGAAAGGAAGTACACAGTCTGCTATGCCTATTGATACTGTGGTTTGTGTTGAATCCTTGTGGCAATATGAACCCTAGATGTGCTGTCTGAACTGAGGAGTAGCCAACAATGTCTGGTACTATAACAACTACTGCCTAGCGGTAATATCTGTCAGTAAGAAATAAATCAATTCTGCGAAAGTTGAAGCATTGTCTGAAAGAGGTAACTCAAAGTCAAAACAGCATTACACATCCACGCAAACTGTCCCAGAATGCATCATTTTCAAACATTGTTTCCATGGATCTGGTGTTGTTGATGTTTTGACAAAGTCTGGCCTCTTTGTGAGACAATGTTTCAACTTTTGCCTGGGTTTACTTATCTGTGATCCACTGATGTTACTAACTAGACCATCGTTACACCTGGTTGTGTCCGCAATTCCTGAAGCGTGATAGTATGTCTAGTTCCAGCATTACCCACGATTCAACGCAAACCACCATATAGATACAAACAGACTGAACACTGCTTTCACCCCATAGTCCATTCAAGCAAGGATTGCTCTTCTCCATTCTTCCAAGATATTCACAAGGTTCAAATACTTCAACAATAGCTGCATGAAGTTCAAATACACACACAGTGACCGTTACAGCTGTTTGATCACAATTGTGTCCTTGCAGATATTGAGAATACTTACCTCTGTTAAAAGAACAGCAGCATTATAGAGTCGAGATATTTGCTCGTCATTCATGTCATGTTTGCTGGCAAACTGTTTAACAATCTCAACGAATCTGTCTTCTTGTAAGCTTTTCTGAACTGTGCAAAGAAGAAAGTGCATATGTTAATTATATATGCTAAAGCACACCTACATTGATCATATTTGGGAAAGAAATTCTAAGCTATGAGCTCGACAATTTTTTTCTACAGACTGATTGACAGATAGACTGACAGACACTGACACACACATAGGCTGAGGGGGCAAACCATAGTGTCAAGGTCACTGACACTGTGCATCACGTGATCAGAATCCTGGTGTGCATAGATATTGCAACTGTTGCTCTTTAGTCATTTTCCAAATAAAAATAAACTTCCATGAGATGTGTGCACTCCAATTTCAAAGACAACAAAAAAGCTAGAAATTACAAACTGTGCTTATGCATTTTTTCATCACACATATTAAAACACATTTAAAATAAAACTACCTCAACACCCTGAGAAACTGGGACCGAAATTTCATGTTATTAGAAAATTAATTTAAAATTTACATTCAAAAATGTATGTAGCTAAACTTAGCACACAATCCAACAAAAAAAAATCAATAGGCCTAGTGCCCATTTCAGCATAATCTGTCCCCTGATTTACAATTCTGGAGACTATTTGAAGGAAGTCTCTTGGATTGTATGCGTAAAATGCTTTCATGCACAAAAATTGACACATTTTTTTCACTACTGGCTTCAGCAATTTCGACTGTTTTACTTTGTACTGACCGACATTCAGCCTTCTGCCTTGTGTCAACTCTGACCCGTTACGCACCCGTCGTGACCTTACATAAGATGGCGGTTTAACTGTTTCCAATTCAATATATAGTATATGATATCAGGATTAATGCGATCCATAACCCTTTACCAAAAAAAAAACATGGAAGTACGAAATGGTAGGACTGCGATCCGGGCAATACGTAAAAATAACTCACCGCTTTGACACAGTAGTTCACGATACTGAGATGTATTGACGCCAGCCTGTGTCATCGCTGAGACTACAACAGGCGTTCCTGGATACGAGGGGAGGTAATTTTGCACACCGGTCTCAGATGGGTTGTTGACCAGCCAGTGGCAAATGACCTCTTCCACGGTCAAGTTTCTCCAGTCCATTTCAAAAGAGTGAATTTCGAAACGAAGTCTGTCCATATGATGACGCTCCCACTGTGATGAAGGAGGAAAACTATGTGGGGATGTAGCCGCCGTTGGCAACACACATCGGCCTGCGTGCAGAGTCCCATTTTGTAGTCTGGACATTCGGCGTGTCTCGCGCTCTGCTGCCTTCGCCGATCTGTTCGTCTCGCCGCCACAACATCGCCCTCCTCGGATTCGTCGTCTTTCTCACTGACAGACGAACCTTGGACTACTGAGGCACAATCATCTGATGCGTCGCCATCGCTGTGTGCCCTGGATTCCATGGCATCTACATGCATCTGCACCGATACTTCCGGGCCTTGGTGCGGCAGGGCTAAGTCCAGTTACACATTTGTTGACAGTATGCAAATGATGTTCCCGGCCAGGCTCATCTTTTAACATGCGCGCGCAGCTAGACGAGAGAGAGAGAGAGAGAGAGAGAGAGAGAGAGAGAGAGAGAGAGAGAGAGAGGCTGATTGACATGATGATCAATGCCCTCTGGAAATTACAGGGTCGATCGGGGGCATTTTTTTCACCTTTAGCTCTAAGGTTATTTTGGTTTGATCAATCTAAAGAACAGCAAAATCTATCCAAATCATTCTTTGCTTTTGTAATTGCGAAAAGGGAAGCACATATTGTTTTGTCTTTGGATAGCAGCAGTCACTATAAGCTCGTTACCGCAATCGTTGACGTAGTCTTCAAGTTAGACCATCGGTACACGTTCCGCATAATTGCAAAACAGCATTCCGTTAGGCTATAGTCAGCTGATAATGAATAAGCTTATGACAAAACAAAGGCGCAGATCACATCTATCACTTTGTTGCATTTAGCATCTTTACTGTGTTTTCAAGTGGACCCCCACATCTTGTTAAAGTTTCTCTTATGATGTAGCTAGGTAAAAACTGAAACCAAAATGTAGAGTTGTCACTCATTGAAATTCTTCAGCGAGGAGATTTCTATCTCTGTTTATCACCGGCCGAGGTCAGATTTTCTGTCAATCAGCCAGGGCCGTTGATTGCTTGATGTAATGGTTTAAACCCATAATTCAAATTGACCATGATATGAACAGAAGCACGTGCAGAAATGTTTATAGAACTACGAGTATCCATCTACCCACACATGTTTATTTATTTATTTGCACTACTTAAGTGTCTCCAGGGTCCGTTTCCATAAAACATGTACACTGTCGTAACTAAGAAATGTCCCACTTGCCCCAGTGTCCCACTTGGCCCATTTCCCCCTAAGCCACTGTCCGTAACGTAGGGAACGTGTAATCGTAGATCCATCATCCGAGGGCGCTCACTGTTCTCGCTTCGAATATCAGATGCTACTACCACGAGTCGTACCGAATCATTTAATCGTTACATTAACACGGCACACTGACAAGTTTGACAGCACCTGGCAGACCTGGCCTCGCTCCGTGTTGATGAAAGTGTCTGAACGATATTGGCTTCTTTAGTGTTGGTACATTACGTTAATATGTAAACAATCGATAAAGCGGAAATATACCAACCAAAGTTTGCTCAGTGATAAGGGACATAATAGTTCTTGTCATAATCTGTCCGACGACCACCAGTCAAGCTACATAGGGGCTATGTCATATTAAAGAGGGCACCACTGATAGTTGGATACATTAATGACAACATATTTATCGCTGTTTTAGAGTTTAGATAATTTTTTATCGGTTCACACTTTGCAGTTCAGGTTTTACGGTTTAGGTACACGACTTGATAAATTTTGTAAATCAGGGCGTTTTAACTATTAAGCGTGGGGGGCGGGGGCGGAGAAATTCGAAGAGGATTCGTATATTTAAAAAGTATCCCCTCAGGGAGGGTCATATTGTGGAATATTGGCCCGTGGCATGTTGCATGTTTTACATTGGCTTATGTTATAATGAATGCAAATTCGCTTACGTAACTCCCTTTTGTAAAATTTGTAAATCAAACAAGGTTGAAGATGAATATCATTTTTTATTTGAATGCCCTGCTTACACAGATTTACGAATAAGATATCTTCCCAGTGACTTTATTATACATCCTAATCTTTGTAAATTTTATCGCCTTTTACGCACATCTTATAAAGAATTATTACGTCAGATATACACATATATTTATAAGGCTTTTCATTTACGTAAAGAAGTGATATGTTATGTAAATTAATCTTGTTTTGTTCCTGGCATATTGGCGGGTTTTTTCATAATTATTTGAAAATATCATTTGTAATTATTTCGTCTGGAATGTAACTCCTTTGTATAGGGGCCGGAGGCCTAGAATACAATAAATCTATCTATCTATCTATCTATCTTCATCATAAATAGATGGCGCCCTTCAATGCAAATTCGCAATTTGTTGCTTTACCCTGCTGGGAAATTTTTCATGACAATCTCAAGTAATTTTCCCGCAATAAATGAATTTCATCTCATTACATGATGTCAATACAGATAATGCATGCATACAAATAAAAGTAAACGAAGGACACACCCTAAACTGTTCATAAAACCTTTTTCATAACAGAATAATCCATTTGTATATCTTATGAGCTGCATCTTCACTTGCTCTACAAAAATATATGCTTTCTATTGCATAAAAATTTTGTTAAATATGACATACATACATACATACATACATCCATACATACATACATACATACATACATGCATGCATGCATGCATGCATGCATGCATGCATGCATACATACATACATACATACATACATACATACATACATACATACATACATACATACATACATACATACATACATACATACGTACGTACGTACGTACGTACATACAGACAGACAGACAGACAGACAGACAGACAGACAGACAGACAGACAGACAGAAGACAGACAGACAGTTAGATAGATAGATAGATAGATAGATAGATAGATAGATAGATAGATAGACCGTCGATAGATCGTTAATAGATTGATATTTTGATTCTACCCGCTACAAAATGTCCGTACGTGAATTTAACAAAGTCATTTTTTTCTATCAAGGTCATACAATCATTTCACACTTTCAAACTTGGGGAAGGTTATGTTTAACCAATTGGAAGAGGGGGAGAACATATTTGAGACAAGAGAATAAGCAAGGGTCATATTTTCCACCGGCCCACATCTCATGATAATTGAAAGCTCCCTTATTATTATTTAGCATAAGTGGACTTTGCTCGTCGGAGTGGCCTTTGACATGGCATATCTGGCTGAAACGTGATTGCCTGGATGCGGATATCAAGCATATCGTCACAGCGGAGAAAACGCTGCGATTGCGTTTTCGTCTTTCGTCTCGCCTTTTCAAATGCCGCAAGCTGGCCGTGGCCACGACCATCCACATCGCACACCGTTGTACGAGGGACGACGGTAAGTAACACAAAGGCGAACAAAATGCCAAAGTTGACCAGGTTTGGAGCATTTCTGTCAATTGGAATCTAGTATAGGTGCAAAGGCAGAGCTGAAGTTGCCGCTGTGAAATGTGTGGCGTATACGTCAGTTGGAGACCTGTTGCTAAGCTCGTTGTCGTCGTCGTTGTTATACCGATCAAAAAGCGATTTCAGGGTATCTAAAATAGTTTATACGGGTTTGCATGTGGTTTGCGTTGCAAAGCCGATTATTACGGTTATCGTTCCAGCCTTTAATTGAACTTGTTTAAATGTATGCATGCATGCATGTGGACTCCCAGTCAGGTAAACTTTTGCGAGGAAAAAAATGCACGCCGATGCTAAAATTGTATGGTAGACCCTTAGTCAGGTTAACTTTGTCTAGTCGAAAATGCAATTCAAGAAGGCATTTCCGCCAATCGCAGCACTTGATGAAACTTTGACTATTCAGAATTGTGCATGCTTGTCTCCCAATGCAATAAAGCTAGCCTGGGAGCTTTATCGCGCCTTCAATCGAAGATGGCACCTCCGTTGATTGAATGACGCGCAGTTTTAATCTGCCACACGAGAACCGTTACAATGCCATCCCTATCTCGGTTCTCATATCTGGAGGTTAACGTCACCTATTGTAAACAAGTAGTACAACAACATATTTCAAGACAGCATACCTTACTGTTTCAAATATGTACTACACATATAACAAAATAAGGTGCAAAAAATGGTGACTTTGTCGACGGATATGTTGCTTTCAAGACTGAATGACTCATATGTCCGACATACATTTGAACTCTTGTACACGTTTATTCGAAGACATTTTGTTTACTCATATTTTAAACACTTTTAAAGAAACTCAAGGTTTTTACTGCTTGACTTTGATGAAGAGGTATCGTACAAAATTTTGTTTCCGCTGTCTCGCGTTTATGGTGTGCTAAACTGCAGCACACAATCCAACAAAAAAAAATCAATAGTGCCCATTTCAGCATAATCTGTCCCCTGATTTACAATTCTGGAGACTATCTGAAGGAAGTCTCTTGGATTGTATGCGTAAAATGCTTTCATGCACAAAAATTGACACATTTTTTTCACTACTGGCTTCAGCAATTTCGACTGTTTTACTTTGTACTGACCGACATTCAGCCTTCTGCCTTGTGTCAACTCTGACCCGTTACGCACCGGTCGTGACCTACATAAGATGGCGGTTTAACTGTTTCCAATTCAATATATACTATTCATATATGTAGTATATGATATCAGGATTAATGCGATCCATAACCCTTTACCAAAAAAAAAACACGGAAGTACGAAGTGGTAGGACTACTGATCCGGGCAATACGTAAAAATAACTCACCGCTTTGACACAGTAGTTCACGATACTGAGATGTATTGACGCCAGCCTTTGTCATCGCTGAGACTACATCAGGCGTTCCTGGATACGAGGGAAGGTAATTTTGCACACCGGTCTCAGATGGGTTGTTGACCAGCCAGTGGCAAATGACCTCTTCCGCGGTCAGGTTTCTCCAGTCCATTTCAAAAGAGTGAATTTCGAAACGAAGTCTGTCCATATGATGACGCTCCCACTGTGATGAAGGAGGAAAAACTATGTGGGGATGTAGCCGCCGTTGGCAACACACATCGGCCTGCGTGCAGAGTCCCATTGTGTAGTCTGGACATTCGGCGTGTCTCGCGCTCTGCTGCCTTCGCCGATCTGTTCGTCTCGCCGCCACAACATCGCCCTCCTCGGATTCGTCGTCTTTCTCACTGACAGACGAACCTTGGACTACTGAGGCACAATCATCTGATGCGTCGCCATCGCTGTGTGCCCTGGATTCCATGGCATCTACATGCATCTGCACCGATACTTCCGGGCCTTGGTGCGGCAGGGCTCAGTCCAGTCGCACATTTGTTGATAGTAATATGCAAATGATATTCCGGGCCAGGCTCGTCTTTTAACATGCGCGCGCAGCTAGACGAGAGAGAGAGAGAGAGAGAGAGAGAGAGAGAGAGAGAGAGAGAGAGAGAGAAGCTGATTGATATGATTATCAATGCCCTCTGGAAATTACAGGGTCGATCGGGGGCAATTTTTTTACCTTTAAGGTTATTTTGGTTTGACCGATCTAAGAACAGCAAAATCTATCCAAATCATTCTTTCTTTGCTTTATTGCGAAAAGGGAAGGAAGCACATATTGTTTTGTCTTTGTACAGCCGCAGTGACTAGCTCGTTACCGCAATCGTTGACATAGTATTCAAGTTCGACCATAGGAACACGTTCCACATAATTGCACAACAGTATTCCGTTACGACGCTACAGTCAGCTGATAATGAGTATGACAAAACTAAGACGCAGATCATTATATCTATCTCTCTGTTGTCATTTACCATCTTTACCGTGTTTTCAAGTGGACCCCCACATCTTGTCGTCGTAAAAGTTTCTGTTATGATGTAACTAGGTAAAAACTGAAACCGAAATGCTAGAGTTGTCACTCATTGAAATTCTTCAGCGAGGAGATCTCTATCTCTGTTATCACCGGCCGAGGTCAGATTTTCTGTCAATCAGCCAGGGTCGTTGATTGCTTGATGTAATGGTTTAAACCCATAATTCAAATTTACCATGATATTAACAGAAGCACGTGCAGAAATGTTTATAGAACTACGAGTATCCATCTACCCACACATGTTTACTTATTTATTTGCACTACTTAAGTGTCTCCAGGGTCCGTTTCCATAAAACATGTACACTGTAGCAGTAAGAGCGCGACAAGTTCCAGAGTAAGCCACTCAGTGTCCGTCGGGAACGTGTAATCGAGATCCATCATCCGAGGGCGCTCACTGTTCTTCGATCGCTTCGAATACAGATGCTACTACCACGAGTCTAGACTTGAATCAAGTCGGTGAATTTTTAAAAAATAAAATCATTATAATAGTTTCTCTTGTGTCTCTCCTATTTCGTACAAACCTTTTCGGGATTTGGTAGCCCAGGCCAGGTTTTCCCGGCGATTGAATTCGTTACCTTTGAGTCTGCGCAGTATAGTGAGTTAGTTTCTGCCGGGTTCATTGCCGGGTTCCGGGTGAAACTCCCCTGCATAGCGCTCACCCGACTCATCGCGTCCACGCCACTCACGCGCGCGTTTTACATTTAAGCAAAATACAAATCATTACGTTCACTCCACTCAAACATTCACAAATCACAGACTTGAACCAAGTCTACCACGAGTCGTACCGAATCATGTAATCATTACATTAACACGGCACACTGACAAGTTTGACAGCACCTAGGCCTCGCTCCGTGTTGATGAAAAACTGTCTGAACGATATTGGCTACTTTAGTGTTGATACATTACGTTAATATGTAAACAATCGATAAAGCGGAAATATACCAACCAAAGTTTGCTCAGTGATAAGGTGACATAAGTTCTTGTCATAATCTGTCCGACGACCACCAGTCAAGCTACAGGAGACCCTATATCATATTAAAAGAGCGCATTACTGATAGCTGGATACATTAATGACAACATATTTATCGCTCTTTTAGAGTTTAGATAATTTTTTATCAGTTCACACTTTACAGTTCAGGTTTTACGGTTTAGGTACACGACTTGATGAATTTTGTAAATCAGGGCGTTTTTAACTATTAAGCGTTGGGGGGGGGGGGCGGAGAAATTCGAAGAGGATTCGTATATTAAAAAAGGTATCCCCTCAGGGAGGGTTATATTGTGGGATATTGGCCCGTGGCGGGTTGCATGTTTTACATTGGCTATTTTATAATGAATGCAATTCGCAATTTGTTGCTTTACCCTGCTGGGAAATTTTTCATGATAATCTCAAATAATTTTCGCGCAATAAATGAATTTCATCTCATTACATGATGTAAATACAGATAATGCATGCAACAAATAAAAGTAAACGAAGGACACACCCTAAACTGTTCATAAAACCTTTTTTTTTATAACAGAATAATCCATTTTGTATAACTAATGAGCTTCATCTTCACGTGCTCTACAAAAATATATGCTTTCTATTGCATAAAAATGGGTTTAAATATGAGGTATATAGACATACATACATACATACATACAGACAGACAGACAGACAGTCAGATAGATAGATAGATGGAAGATAGAGAGATAGGTAGGTAGATAGATAGATAGATAGATAGGTAGGTAGGTAGGTAGATAGATAGATAGATAGATAGATAGATAGATAGATAGATAGATGGATAGATAGATAGATAGATAGATAGATGGGATGGATGGATGGATGGATGGATGGATGGATGGATGGATGGATGGATGGATGGATGGATGGATGGATAGATAGATAGATAGATAGATAGATAGATAGATATAGATAATAGATAGACCGTCGATAGATCGTTGATAGATGGATATTTTGATTCTACCCGCTACAAACTGTCCGTACGTGAATTCAACAAAGTCATTTTATACTATCAAGGTCATACAATCATTTCACACTTTCAAACTTGGGGGAGGTTACGTTAACTAATTGGAAGAGGGGGAGATCACATTTGAGACAAGAGAATTAGCAAGGGTCATATTTTCCGCCGATATCCTCCGGCCCACGCTCATAAAAATTTAAAGCTCCCTTAGCATCAGTGGACTTTGCTCGTCGGAGTGGCCTTTGACACGGCATATCTGGCTAAAACGTAATTGCCTGGATGCGGATATCAAGCATATCGTCACAGCGGAGAAAACGCTGCGATTGTTTTTTCGTCTTTCGTCTCGCCTTTTCAAATGCAGCAAGCTTTCCGTGGCCACGACCATCCACGTTGCACACCTTTGTACGAGGGACGACGGTAAGTAACACAAACTTGAAGGCGAACAAACTGCCAAAGTTGACCAGGTGTGGAGCATTTCTGTCAATTTTAATCTAGGTGCAAAGGCAGAGCTGAAGTTGCCGCTATGAAATGCGTGGTGTATACGTCAGTTGGACACCTGTTGCTAAGCTTGTTGTCGTCGTCGTTGTTATACCGATCAAAAAACGATTTCAGGGCGTCAACAATAGTTCGTAGGGCTTTAGGCCTACATGTGGTTTGCGTTGAAAAGCCGATTATTATGGTTATCGTGGCAGCCTTTCATTGAACTTGTTTGAATGTATGCATGCATGCATGCATGTGGACTCCGAGTCGAGTAAACTTTCGTGAGGAAAAAAATGCACGCCGATGTTAACATCGTATGGTAGACTCTTCGTCAGGTTAAATTTGTCTGAGCAAAAAAAAATCAATTCAAGAACGCATTTCCACCAATTGCAACACTTGATGAAACTTTGACTATTCAGAACTGTGCATGCTTGTCTCCCAAAGCAAAAAAGTTAGCCTGGGAGATTTATCGCACCTTCAATCGAAGATGGCACCTCCGCTGATTGAATGACGCAGTTTTAATCTGCACACGAGAATCGATACAATGACAGAGTCTGTGCTGTATTGTGGTTATCTATTGTAAACTAGTAGTACAACATATTTCAAGACAGCCCACCTTACTCTTTCAAATATGTACTACATATAACAAAATAAGGGGCAAAAAATTGCGACTTTGTCCATTGCTATGTTGCTTTTAAGGCTGAATGGTGCGTTTGCCCGACATACATTTGAGCTCTATACACGTTTATTCGAAGACATTTTGTTTACTCATTTTGTACACTTGCAAAGAAACTCAGCAAGGTTTATACAGCTTGACTTTGAAGAAGAAGTATCGTGTAATTTATTTCCGCTGTCTCGCATTTATGGTATGCTTAATATTTTCCTGATTAGGACTATGATAGATAAGTTGTGACATGCTATAGTTTAATCAAATACTATGTATCAACGTTTATGGGGACTGGTGTTGACTAAACAGTAACCAATTAAGCTTAGTCTATCGATTAGTCCACATCTACATTTCCTCGACCGCCTCAGTTTTTTTTCCCGGCATTCATTGCTCGAGAGGCACACTATATTGTGTCAGTTGTGTACTACTAGCCACTGTCTGCCGCGGTTCAAACTTCGCGAGAGAAAAACCACTGTGAACGTTTAACGGAGCCGAGCAAAGAGACATTGAGAAAGAAACTTCAGATCTAATATATTCAAGATATGTAAGGACGCCTTAAACTTTTCATTAATGATCAGGTCCTATATTTGTTTCTTAGGTCCAACTACTTTTTATATTTTAACGGACCTCTATATGGTGGTGCGCGCCTTGAAACTAAAACTTGTTTTTACAAAAAACAAGAAGTATAAAGCTTCATTTACGTCACAGCTGTCAAAATGAACACATACGAGCAGTATAGATAGAAAGGTATTGTGAGAGTTCAGGTGACAAAAAACTGACCCCAAGGCTTGTATCCTGCCAGCTATATCTCTCCGTCGATCTGACAGAGATTGTTAATACCGCGATGACTCGGCAATCAATCACCCCTAGATTCGCCCAGCATATGTATGAGGCTAAAAATGGCCAACACTTTATAGTAGGCTTAGCTATGGTTTGTGCACCCTCTCCGTAGTGACGACGACGCTATGCTTGCAGACTCGTGATATAAACTTCACCAAGGGTTATGATTTGTTTGACCCGGCCAATAAAAAACCCATAACAATAAACGTTGAAGGAAAGCGTAGCGAATGCCTTTGTAGCCGACCAGTAACCAAGGCATTCGCCACGGATATAGAGCGAGGACAATGAATAGTTAATGAATGTATACGTAGCCAATTTTGAAATAATTTGGTGAGCTTTTAGCCGCGTTTTGTACATGGGAGATATGAGAACTGACTGAAAGAGGAGGAATTTTCAAATTGGTTTATGACATCAGGAACAGTTATCGATCAACCGAACAACACAATCACTGTTTATGGTTTACGACCTTACACGAATGTCTGCACGTAATAAGTGTGTACGTAATTGCAATTTTATGCTGATGATTTATTATGGAACGCATATACCTGAGATCAGCCATCGATAACAAGTCAGCTGCTGGTATCACTTTTCGTGAGATGGTAGTTTAGTAGTTGTGTGGCGCACTGTTTGTCTGCAGTACGGAAGTGAAGCTATTCCAGTTCACTGGCGAAGTCTTGTGATTTCTGCATAAACAAACGAGCTGTTTACGGACATGAGTGTTGCCTTCGGCGGACATGAGTGTTGCCTTCGGCACACCTGGCTGGCCTAAAATACAGATACTACACAGATAACAAAGACATCGTGCAAAAATGCTGATTTTTGTCTGCTGATATGTGAATGGGTTTATTTGTCTGACATACATTTGAACGTTCAAAGCATTCACGTTTATTCGGCGAACGTTTGTTTACATATTTTTAAACTTGTAAAAAAAACCTCAATATTTTACTGGCTTGATTTTGAAAAAAAACAAAAACTTAAAAAAAAATCGATTTCCGTTTTCCTTGAGTTAACTATAGAGAACAGCGACAGCGAAATATTGCTGACCCAACGGTAAATTTGCTCATTCATTCTAAAATATTTGGACAGGGACCAGTGACTTGTATTTATTGATTACGGTGTCAGGATAGTGTTTGATGTGGCTTTGAGTAAACATAGCGATGTGTTTGAACCTGACAGACCAGTTCGATCCACCAACGTCATAGACTTCTAGTTTGAACTTTGCTCTGTCAAGTTGTATTGCGGCAGCTTGAAGTAAGCTTACCTTTCGTGGTTATACCTTGTTTGAGGATGTGTACAAGGTTGTGGATTTTACATTTAATAGACGTGCATTTTAAGCATACCCCAAGTTTTTGGCTTTATCAATACCAAAACAGAGGAAATACCAAGCGACAAGTGGCTTTGGATTTGCCTACGTGCATTTATGCTAAAAAAACACGTCCTGAGTATTGCAGGCAACCATTCATTTTTGTCACCATGAAGTCGAGAACGCTGATCGTCATTGAGGCAGTACTATGATATCACACGATACAGTGTATCACACGATACAGGGCGCACTTCGGGACATCAGGGCACTGAGACCCCCCCCCCCCGGTCCCGGTTGAAACAAGATCTGTCAAGGTCAAGTCCTAATTCTGTAAAATGATTTTTTCAAATATGTTGGTGTTTTCGGAACCGATGATACTATTTTGGCAATATCAAAATTAACCGGCAAAATACACCTTGGACAGATTTTTGTTATGTCTGCCCAATTTAAAGCTGTTGAGTAATTCACCGTCTTATTTTCGTAAAAGTAGAAAATATGTCGTTTCCAATAGAGTTAAGAACACAGAGATGGCAGCCATTTTAAAGTTTCAAATATTAGTAAATTTGGGGTAGTTTCTCCAGTACCAAAATTTGCAAGGTCACCCCGGATGTGGAATTTTTAATTTGGAAAGGGAATGGTGGAAAAGTGTCTTCGACAGAAAACTAGGAAATGCTGCTCTCGACGCATAAATCTGTTGTAGCCCGTTTGGGCACAAATGGAATACTCCCGGAAGTACTGACATCGTTTTCGGAGGCGGAATCGTGGTCAATTGGCCAAAGATTTCATGAAAGTTTTAATGGTTTTTATTGAGAAATTTACATGAGCTTGGTATACTATAACCTGCCAGAAGCTTCTTCAATTGAGGTGAATGAAACCTAATGCTTATTTAAAGTTTTACTGTTGAAACCTGCGTTAGCCAATATTTCTCAGTTTGAACAAGGGTTTTTCTCTGTCTACTGCAGTAACTCTGGGTTTACTGAGGAATGGCTTCAACTTGTCTGTTACAAACAGTTGTCGTACGTTGTCCGGTCCTTTCCACGCCGGTAAAATTGAGATTTATGGCACGGGAACTCAGCGCGCTACTACTTTATATAGTCTGCTCTTCTCTGCATTAACTTCATTTATCATTTATTACGATTCAAGTTTATGTGAATGCATTATTTGTCTGACAGACATCTGAACTTTCAAAGCGTTCACGTTTATTAGGCGAACTTTTGTTACTTATTTTTAAAATTGTAAAAAAAACCCTCAATTTCACTGGTTTGATTTTGAAAACCTAAAACTTATGATAAGTCTTTTTCCGTTTTTAGCTCACGTGTGTAAACACGTGGGCTATTGTCATAGCGATGTCTGTCTGTCTGTCCGTGTGTGTGTGTGTGTGTGTGTGTGTGTGTGTGTCTGTCTGTCTGTTTACACGATAACTCATAAACGCCTGAACGGATTCAAGTCAGATTTGGTACACAGGTACCATATGCTACTTGCAAGAACTGATTAGATTTTGGTTAGTGTGGCTTGCATATTAATGAAGTTATGCAATATCGTTTTTTTCCGTACAATGGTTTCCCTATGGAGACGGTAATGACAGTGTAGACATATATCAAGAAATACTGCACAAAATCTCATGAAACTTTTCACAGATGACAATCTCAGAATATTATGATGATACTGTGAGTGTCATGTCAATTGCCTTCTCATTTGCATATTTAATGAACTTTTGTTATTAGTGAGATAACTCTGAAATTCCTGCACCAAACTTGATGATACTTGCAACAAATATTGATCTGATATATATCTAATTATACTTAGAAGCATTGCACAGTGTCAAGTTAATAAATAGGTCATTTGCATATTTTATGAAGTTTTGTAATTAGTCATATAACTTCGATATAACTTCACCAAATGTGATGAAATCTGCTGCAGATACTGATCCGACTGATATATAACTGTAGTGTAAAGTATTCAGTAGTGTGAAATTAATTAAGGGTTCATTTGCATATTTAATGAACTTTGTAATTAGGTATATAACTCTGAAATTACGGCACCCAAGTCTTTGAAATTGGGTACAGATATTGTTTTGATAAATATCTAATTGTACTGAGAAGCATTTGGCAGTGTCAAGTTAACAAATAGGTCATTTGCATATTTTATGAAGTTTTGTAATTAGTGATATAACTCCAAAATAGCTGCACCAAATGTTATGAAATCTGCTGCAGATACTGATTCGACAGATATCTAATTGTGGTGTAGAGCATTTACTTGTGTGAAGTTAATTAAGGGTTTATTTGCATATTTAATGAACTTTGTAATTAGTGATATTACTCCAAAATTACAGCGTCAAATTTGATGAAACTTGCTACAGATGTTGGTCTGATAAATATCCAATTGTACTGAAAAGTATTGAACAGTTAATAATTAGCTCATTTGCATATTTCATGAAGTTTTATAAGTAGTCATATAACTCCGAAATAACTGCATCAAATGTGATGAAAACTGCTGCATATACTGATCTGACAGATATCTGACTGTGTTGTAAAGCATTTAGTAGTGTAAAGTTAATTAAGGGTTCATTTGCATATTTAATAAACTTTGTAATTAGGTATATACCGGTAACTCTGAAATTACGGCACCAAATTTTGTGAAACGTGCTACAGATATTGATTTGATAAATATTTAATTGTGCTATGAATCATTGAACAGTGTCAATTTAATATAGGGATTATTTGCATATTTAATGAACTTTGTAATTAGTGACATTACTCTAAAAATACTGCATTAAATAAAACGTGCTACAAATGTTGATCTGATGGATATCTAATTGCCCCATGAAGCATTGAGCAGTGTCAAGTTAATTAATAGCTCATTTGCATATTAAATAAAGTTTTGTAATTAGTGATTAAAATCTGAAAGTACTGTGCGATATTGAAAAAAAACCTGCTTCATTAGTGATAACATATATCTCATTGTTCTTTGAAGGGTACTACTATTAATGAACCTGTTGTAAAACACGTGAGCATATTCAGTTCATATCTGGTTATTGAGTTATCTACAGAGAATAGCGACTGCGAAATGTTGCTGACTTGCTGACACAAAGTCGATTTGCTTATTTATTCTAAAATATTTGAACAGGCACCCGTGACTTGTATTTATTGATTACGATGTCAGGATAGTGTTTGACGTGGCTTTGAGTAAACATGGCGATGTGTTTGAACCTCACAGACCAGTTCGATCGACCGACGTTATAGATTTCTAGACTTTGCTCTGTCAAGTTGTATTGCGGCGGCGTGAAGTAAGCTTAATACTTTTCGTGGTTATACCTTGCTTGAGGATGTGTAAACGGTTGTGTGGGTTTTACATTAATGGTAGAGCATTTTAAGCATACCTACAGTTTTTGGGTTTATCAATACCACGACAGAGGAAATATCAAGCGACAAGTGGCCTTGAATTTGCCTGCGTGCGTTTATGCTAAAAACACGACCTGAGTATTGCAGGCAACCATATGTCACCATGATGTCGTGACTTGTATTTATTGATTACGATATCAGGATAGTTTTTGAAGTGGCTTTGAGTAAACATAGCGATGTGTTTGAACCTCACAGACCAGTTCGATCCATCAACGTTATAGGCTTCTAGGTTTAATAGAACTTTGCTCTGCTGTGTCGCAGCGGCCTGCTTACGTATATGCGTGGTTAGAATACTACGCTTGATGGTGTGTACAAGATTGTGCATTATATTTAATGAGTATATGAACGTGCTTTTTACTCATGCCCATAATATTTTGGTTTATCAATATCACAAGAGAGTAAATATCAAGCGACTTCAGTTGTCCTATCTAAGTGCGTTTATGCCCTCGTCGAAAACGCTTACTGTCACTGCCTAACCATAGACAATAGAGGGAGCCCCTCTACTGTCTATGGCCTAACCCATAGGTCACACAATCCATGAGGGCGCACTTGAGGACACCAGAACACCCCCTTCCCCCCCCCCCCGCCACCTTTCCTGGTTGCAAGTGCTGATTCTGTAACATCAAGGAATTTTTCTGAAAAATTGGCGTTTTCGGAACCAATGTGTGACATCCCTTTTAGCATTTTATGGCCAGACACTAAATTTATTTTGGTTATGTCAAAATTATAATATGGGAATTTTAGGTAGAATATACCTTGCAACGAATTTTTGAACTAAAATTTGTACAGTAATTCTCTGATCTACCACTTATGTCTGCTCATCTATAAAAAATCATATGCGGTGATTTTCTTCACTTTACTTGCAATGTTCAATTGAGGAAGACATTTTCTCGATCTTATAGAATTACAAAACCCCCAAATTTAATTTGACCCTACCGATATAAAGATGTGTGCAATTCATCGCTATTTCGGTTCTCCGTTGCACGTGATCAACTCAGTTGAATCGCGCAGCAACATTTTCATATAATTTTGTCACCGCTATAGAATATCACCGAAGCAATAATTTTCTGATATTTTCAAATCTTTTGGTCAAAAACAGTAGCCAATAAGTAATCATGCCCATTTTGTCCAAAATTATCAAACAATTTACCGAAAAGTTCGCGTAAATTACTAAAATGTTGCACTGAGATTTTGGTTTCGACAGCAGTCAAAGGGTTAACAGCCAATGATTTGGATTTCCTGCTTTGACATCCAGGGTACACGGGTTGCTATTGTGTTATAGACTGAGCGTCATGGTTCCCCTAGTTTCTGCCTTTTCCGTCAAAATCTGCTGACGAGTGGTTGAGCCCATTTGATTACAGTTGCTAAGAGATAGGATTTGGAGAGAGATTAGCGCAACGGAAGCTGAATTAGGAAGAATATTGTTGACTGCGCTCACGAATGAGATCGGTTAATATGTGGCCAAGAATATGACCTGAAATTCGCTAATTAAACGTTTGTAGTTTTGTATTAAATTTGATACTAAAAGTCTGATAACTTCAAACTTGAATTTTTCGTCACTGTAATTTTCAAAGTCATCCAACTTTCCTCCACTTTTTTTCAAATTCGAACCCAATCACATTAGGTTAATTACTGCATATGCCAAACATAGTTTGCGTTTTCGCATCGAAAACTAGGGGATGTAACTCATTTGGACTGCTCAGTTGAAAAGACAGGCATTGGTAATTTAAAAGTAGATTGACGGTATTTCCCCGCGTTTTTTTGAGATCTGCGTATTAGGCGCGGAAGCAAAACAAGCAGAAAGCGATCAGATCAAAACGTTATGAGGAGTCAGGCGAAGTGATATTTTATTACATTTTAAGGAAACAATGCTCGCCCTTTATATGTACATATCCTTTATAATAATAAACTTTATTTCGAGAACCAGCTCATATGACACACTAAAAAGACTAAAAAAGAGGGACTAAAACAAACCAACAGAGCGACAATTAAAAGCAATCTCTGTACATATTTTCAAAAAGCACTATTAAGACGCACATACATAGACAACGCAGCAGCAATTAATGGATTTTCACTTTTTTCCAATCTTAAATAAAACCTGGAACGCAAGTGCGTTGCTTGCTTTCAAAGGTCATGATATTATTATATACAAAAGTATCCGTTATACTCAATTTTCGGTCAACCCGTAACAGGATTCTATAAACGTTGTTGTATGCAACTCGGACATCATTTATGCACTTTTTCGTGAAGAGACGCCATAAATGCGAACAATACATTGTACAATATGCTTGAAACAAAGTTATTTTGACTGTGCTCAGGTATTTCAGAAATGTAAGACTTTGTTCGCAGCTTATAGCCATAGACGCAGTCTCCGAGAGTCGAATAGAATGGTTTGTAGGGTTATAATTCACGACGACGCAAGGCAGCATTTCAACAAAACATAACAGCGTCCACCTATATCACTTCCACAGGCAAACATCACTGAAGAGAATTCCACGTGATGGGATGTGAGCAGTCGACGACATTAACGCCGTAGACTTGCCCAGCAACTGAACGTCAAAACAGTGACCCAGACCATCTGTCGACGCAGGCAACCCTGTCCCCGACCCTAAACCTGTAGGTGAAGTAGACACTTTACGAGAAAACCTAACCCTGTCGCTAAGATGGATCCGGAACCATTGTATGCTGAGATCGACGATGTGGGATACAAGCATACATACATGAGGCTGAACACGGCCGAACAAAAGTACGTATTAAATTTCACATTTTTGTTCGTTTGTGTATTCTTACTGTATGCTAAATAAGTAGCGAAAAGACATGTAGGGGCTATGCCTCCATAAATACAAACATGCATAAGTGCGTATACTTACGCACACACGCACTTAAATACATATATAGAATACAGTAACAATACAGTATATTGACAAAAAATGCCTAAAAAACAACCTCACATACATACATACATACATACATACATACATACATACATACATACATACATACATACATACATACATACATACTATTGCAAATTGGGTTTTACATTCGGCAGTTATAAAAGACACTGTAAGCCTATAGTTACGCCTTTATACGCACCAGCAAAATGCTTTTGTTGGCCTACCCATTGTTAGTGAAACACATCATATCATCTAAAAGGGGCGTAATTTTTATAATGGTTTCGTATTTTCTATTCGAATGACCTTGACTCCAAAGGATGTGCCCTTTCTTACTCGTCTTTGTGAAAGCGTGTTAAATATAACATATGAGTCTTGTCAATACAACACGCTGTGCAAAATATTCAGTGTTATTGTTGACAAGCGACCCCAAAATACTTGTTTGTCATCGATAACATTCGACTTTACTCACGAACAAACGGTGTTGAAAAGTTAACATGTAAGCATTGAAACAAAATCTAGAGGTTTGTGAGAACAGAGATGTTTGACAATGCATAAAAAATATTGGAACTTTTATTACTGATAGTTTACATAGAACGGCCGATATCTTTCTTTTATATTTCAGACGGCTGAGAGAACGACCAAGTGCAGACAGACTACCGAAAGCCGCTGCCGTTTGCTCCTCGTGTAACAGGTCATTCAAAAACGCGAAGCTGTTGCCGTGTTCTCACATCATCTGTCTCGACTGCGCCGATGTGATGATCTCCCATGGTGTTCTCACCTGTCCGACGTGCAACAGGGAGCACAAGATGCCGGCAGATGGCGCTGTCTCCTTGCCGGACTGTTCCTTCCTCGATGTCCTGATGGACGGGGCCCTTGATTCGGGGTCGGCTCCAGGCAAGACCCCCGTCGCTAAAGGCCAAATGGGGAAAACGTGGGACGTGTTGTGCTGCGTTTGCACCAAGAAAAACTCGAGTAAATTCTGCAGCGACTGCGGTATCGTCATGTGCGCCCAATGCAGTAAGACCCACAAGAACATACCCGCGACCAAGAATCACCGATTGATGACGATCGACGAGTACAAAGAGGGCGCCCTTCTGCAGGCGGGAGTGTTCAGACCGAACGAATGCCCAAAACACAAAGGGCGCGAAATGTCGTCTTACTGCGCAACGTGCGATGTCCCGATTTGCGAGCTGTGCGTGAGCTTTCAACACAGAAAGCCCAACCACAAACACAAGTCGCTGAAAGAGACGATGGGGAAGAAGCAAGGGCTGCTCCTGCGGAAGTTGGAGGACGCGAGAAAGAAAGCCTGTTCACTGGAAGGCCTGAGTAGTGAACTTGAAAGGAGAGACAAAGCTTCGGCGGAGTGGTACAAAAAGAAAGAAGAGGAGATAAAAGTTGGTTTCAAGCAGTTGATGGATGGACTGACGAACGCCATGAAGTTCGTGGAAGCCGAGCAAGAGGAATTACTTCGGGACCTCCACACCACCCGCGGCGCAGAGAAAACGATGCTCAACGGTCTCAAGGAGAAGACGGACAAGTCTCTGGACGAAATGAAGACCTGCCTCGGCGCCGGCGCCAACCTGCTGCAGCACAGCAACGAGGTCGGGTTTCTGTCGCTAGTCGGGGATACCATGGCAACCATCGACAAGAACATCGACACGGAACTTGGACAGGTGCCAAGTCTGACCCCTAAAGCAGGGCCGTCGCCCGAGGACAAGCTCGGCGCTATAACAGACGAAGCCCTGAGCATAGTCGTGACTGGCAACGACCGATTGAAATACGTCGAGCTGAAAAAGAAGAGCAAAGGGACCTTGAAAGGGACACTGAAGTCATTAAGAAAGTAACCAGAGAAAGCAGGATAAACTAATTAATAAATAAATAAGCAAACAAACAAATAAATAAATAAATAAATAAATAAATAAATAAATAAATAAATAAATAAATAAAATAAGTAAATAAATTGATAAAAGGAATACGCAGACACAAATATATGTATACACGTATATATACATATGGACATATATACATATATATATATATATATATATATATATATATATATATATTACGGAGACAAAGTAAACACTGACTTATCTTTCATTTATCTTGTAATTCAATATAGATATGGTACAACGTTGTTGTGAACATCAAAAGAGTATCTAAATATTTACTGTATTAATCCGCCACTCATCTCTCGCTTAGATACTGTTTACACAATTTTACGCGAAACTTTGTAAAGGTATGACTTTTTGCATTGGCCTTGATTCGTTTGCATTGAGAGTGGAGTTTTGTGATGTTTTTTATGCATACTATATATAAATGTGAGCGAGATAGCGTAAATGCGATGGTATTGTCCTCGTCGTGAGTACCCTGCTAAATACCTACCAATTAAAGACATTTAGTATACACACATTTTCAATTGGATTTTACCATTCTTAAATAAACTGCATTCGGGGAATCCAAGGAGATGAATTAAAATGTAGGGCTTTAAGTCACGTACACACTTTTTGTTACCATAGCTATGGAGATACCAGGGCCACTTTTAATTTCTAGCAAGGCAGTCGCTCAAGAAATGTCTGCCGTGTGTTATGATGCATTTAAGCAATGCGGTGCGTCATAGATGTATTCAAAGCACTGAGACCAAAAAAGGTGTCAGCGAATCATGAAAATCGTCAAATTTAGTCACCGTACTGACATTTACCCTCATAACCCATCGCAGTAGACAACTGTATAACAAGTTAGTTGATATTCGAGTTGCGAAGCAATTCCTAAAATTAATGGAAGAAAATAAATATGAAAATTTTCCGGCGCTTCGTTCACCACTGGATTATATTACAGCACCCACCGTGTTTGTTTTGTCTGCAATGCATAGTGATTTAAGGTAGTATGCGCCTCGAAAGTGAAAGACTTAGATCTTTACCCCAACTTTCCTCAATGAAACTGTTCACACCCTCTCATCAAATCAAGAATAAAAATCAGGGGTCATCGCGAAATGTTTGGTACTGGAGAAACAATTTACATTACGTTTACCTATAATTCGAATTCAAAATGTTTTAACTCTACGGGGAAATGACATTTTTGATTTCCGAAAAACTAAGACGGTGAAAATAACTCTTATTCCAAGAGCTTTAAACGGAGCCCTCACAAGTGGTAGATCGGAAAGAATTGTATAAATCTGAGAGTCTGAATATCTTTCCCCGAGGCGCATTCTACCTTATTGCGCGAACGCAAAGACTCTCGCAGTATTCCACGATTGCCTGAGTGTCCGTATGGGACTCAGAGATATTTTGTGAATAAGAGTCTAATGTCGACATTTCAGATATGTGTAAATACGCAGCAATATTGCAGAAGCCATGTCCAAGTGAGCGTGTGAGCATGTGGACGATTATTCTACTTTGCCGACATGTGTGATGACTGTTTTTTGTTGTTTGTTTGTTTGTTTGTTTGTTTGTTTGTTTGTTTTTTGCTTGGTATGGAACGGTTCAATAAACTTTCCTTCATTTAAGAAGCCTCCAGTTAGGTGTATCTTTCTGCAGTTTACTTACATCCGACCTTCGGAGAGATGTGTGGTACAAGTAAAGGGCCCTTACAAACAATGAATAATAAAAACCCGAACTTGTAAACTCATTGCAGTATTGGGTTTTTTTGTTACTAGCCTGGATATTGGCGAATGCTGTGACCTGTCATTGTTGTCATTGTTTACACAAGGATCGTGTGGCTGCAAATTTCGAATAACCTCTTGAAACGGTTTTTTAAATCTCCTGTACAAACGCTGTAGTGTTTCCAGTGACGTCACTTGCGGAACTTTGAGCTATTTGTCTTTGAAAATATGGTGATGGATTTGGTCGATGACATTCAAACGCTTACTCGTGTATTTGGGTTGCATTTTATTTAGATGTTAAAATCTAATTTGTGCGCTCGTACGTCGCCAACGTTCGAAAATCAGTCTGTGGTCACACTTTGGTAAGCTTTTTCACATAAAATTGCTTTTGAATGAAAACCATGTTATCGAAACAAATGGCGAAAAAAGCTACAGCTAATAGGAATTTCATTGACAGTTAGTAATCGACATGCACATTATTTTTATGGGCAAACCCATAACAAGTCTGGGAGTCAAAAGCATAAATAAATGTTTATGATATTTGAAATGATTTAACAACGCCTAAAAGTGAATAAAGAATGCACACGAGCCACACCCCAGATACTCCAATCATCAGTTATGGTGAAAATTTATCAACTACTAGCTTTCAGTGGAACCGCAAGAGCCCAGGTTACAACAAAGTTGCATGATTTTGAATGTTACGAAACACGGAAACGAGTTCATTTCGTCCTTCCTCACTCAACCAACGAAAAGTGGAATAAATGTATTAGTTTATATTGTATCGTGATTACGTTTCCTTTTCGTGTACGGGTCTCGGCCCGTTCAGGCCCGTTCACATGATGTACCACAGCGATCAGACTATGACCTTCAGAGCGTGACCTGAAGAACGCGCTGTGCGTGTTATCGTATCAAATACTTATTAATCATTCAATGTGGCCGACATAAACCCCTTGTGCATGAACGGACACACTTCATTACATCGGGGCGGTTCGGTGTCACTCGATCGATTACAAAAATAACGAGAACCGAGAAATTAAATTGCTAATATTGCTTGGTATTTTGACACGTTATTGATCAATTTCAAAGCAAGCTGTTTAAATAAAAAGTCTCCTTTGCAAATTTCAATAGGCTCGTGTGCGCGATGACTGACATTCCTATAAAGAGGTTAGCAAATGAAATAATGTTTAAAGAGACGTTAAATAGACCTTACATTTATCAGTCCCAGAAACGATCGAGAAAGGCACAATTTCATTCAACCATTCGTGGAAACGAACTTTCGTATACAGCAATTATCACGTTTCAGATACACGTTCCACCAAGTAACTGTAAAAAACGCCATTAGCTGAAACCCGATTGTGTAAGTAATACAGTCAGATTCCGTGCATTTTTTTCGCAAAAAATACCAATAATGAAAGTTTCTTCATGTTCAGTTGTACTAGCACACACCAAACTTAAAATTGCTTGATGATATGTCAAACATTTACAAACACAAGGTGACGCGCAAGCCACATATATTGCCACATAGATAGATAGAAAGATAGATAGATAGATAGATAGATAGATAGATAGATAGATAGATAGATAGATAGATAGATAGATAGATAGATAGATAGATAAAGATAGATAGATATGTACTGTAGGTAGTTACATGCATGCATGCATGCATGCATGCATGCATACATACATACATACACACACACACACACACACACACCACACACACACCACACATACATACATACATACATACATACATACATACATACATACATACATACATACATACATACATACATACATACATACATACATACATACATACACGGGTTCTGTGGAAGAATGATTCTAATATTCAGATCATAACTACAGAGAGAAAGCCCTTACTACCATTCGTGCGATGTCGGAGCATGTAATGGCTGCCGAAAAGTCACGATTCTTTCAAACGAATGCATTAGTTTAAGTAGACACATCGTGTTGACAGGATCGTGTTTCCTTTGATCGAAACAACTCTTTATTTTCCGTGCATAAACAATGGACACCCTTGAATTAAGTTCAGGTGTGACCCACTTCACATCAGGTCACGTCTGTTTCCACTTAAGTTGTGTGTTTAATCTACTCATTGCTCGTGTGTACAACAAACAAAGCAATAATTGACAATAAACTTCAATTCGTCGACATCTTGCAAAAAGATGGTGCCAGCCGCTAGTCAATATGGCATATACAACTTTAATGGTATTTCTTGCGCATGAGTGACTCAGCTTGAAAATTAACAACATTTTCCAGTGAAATAAAACTACTCCTCCCCTGATTGAAACACTGGTATCATTATGTATGTTTTGTTTTCTTCGGTTTCATGCATCGTGACTAAAACAGAGGTCGAACATATGCATGGTCACCTATTCATTCAGTATCTTCCAACATGTCTAACAAAATAAGTAGTATTTAGCATCAAACAAAATTCATGAAAAATGGCCGACTTTGTCCCTTTAATGTTCGGGAAGTTACTTTCATTGTGGAAGTCCGCAAACATTAACATTAACTTGTACCTAAAGGAATCTTACGTAAATAGACTACCTTCTAATAATTAAGTCTTAAATTTGACACTGTACGGAAAATGGTTATAAAATTTCATGGGCCATCGGTTTGACAATTGCATTGGGTGAAATGTATTTCCTAGTTTAGCAAGAAAATAATTTCCGACACGCAGAATTCAATACAAAAAATGCAGTTTCAAATGTTATACTATTACATCGCGCCTCGTACAACGGAGTTTAGAAGTCAACAACGGAAACCCTGTATTTGCGAGCGTGGACGCATGGAGTAAGTGATATAGGCCGGTACTGTTGTGTCTAGGTCATTTTTTTTTTAATCAGAAACGTGCATCAGAAAAGACAACAGCTGTCATTCGCCATTGTTCGCTGACAAAACAGGTGTTGTATGCGTGAACGTCGATGATGACAGACTTCTTCACATTGGGGTCCTGAATGGTTTATTCATTGATATTGTTCGGGTGTTCAAAATGTTAAGCTAGTTGATTTCTTCAAAAACCTCCATTTCCCCCTAAATAATAGGACGCGGAAGGCTGTAACATACTGCGCGAATAGGCGCGTTAGGAACTGTCATGTGTAAGGATGAGTTCATCGGCAAGAAAATGATTGATATATCGTCATAGATCTTCATTCTACACAACAACGTCGGCTATGTATATATTTGTCTCAACCTGCGATGCGCAGTCGACAGGTGTGTCAACAGCAGATGTAACTTAGACTTGTCATGTACGTACACTTCAATTTGGGATACAATCAGTCTGCTTCATTCTCGTTCAACTTTAAATTATAAAACTGTATCCCCTTCCGACTGATATCTGTCTGCTTGTCTGCCTGTCAGCCTATCTGTCTGCCTGTCTGCCTGTCTGTCTGTCTGTCTGTCTGTCTGTCTGTCTGTCTGTCTCTCATTGAATTGTGTTCAAAAAATGTGTAAACAATATCCGTTACACTCACCTCGTTACCATTATACAATAAACCCTGCCACAATGTCTTATTTTAATTTTGCAAGCTAGCCACCCACGTTGAGTAAATGGCCTCGTACTCGTTTTTTTAGGCGCTGCGTCTACGATACATATCATCATGGTCTGCAAAACTCCAACCTTTACAGCTTTTTATTTAACTTTACTGATTTATCTCTACGGAAAGACACCCCACCTATTCATATCGTAAAATATTCTATGTACAAGCTGAGAGTTAATAGCGGCGACAAAGTGTATGTGGCTCTGTTTAGGGCTGTTTCACCGTGCAGTGAAGACACCACTTCAAGTTATTCTACGTTACCCCTTACACGATTCGAAGACTTCCGCCAAAGCACCGTCCCTCCATAGGGACGGTGGCCAAAGGAAGATAATCCATCGGAGGTATATCAGCGATTTACTTCACATGCACAGCCATCGACTGCGTAGACATCATAAATATGATGTCTATGAATTCATTATAACGGTAAGGGGCCGTTGATAATTAAAACAAGCGGACGGTAAACGAAACTGAGTGCGTTTGGCCTCAACCCCCCTCCCCTAAACGAAAGTTTGGAAGTGCGAAAATCCAACCAAGCCTCATTCTTTATCTGCATACCAACAATCGGTAATTACGTCGCTATGAAATCACATATACTGCCTCCCATAACCCCTTTAAAATCATCTCTGTTCAGCGCCAAATGACGCAATCAATAGAATGAAATGAAAGGTATGAAACAGTTTATCCAAAATGATTGTTACGTTATTTCACTCGTGCACTGATTCACATGTATGCCAAAGGAGTGTTGGTGTAGCGCCGGTGCCGTACTGGCCTGACCTAGTACATGCACGCCAAACAATATAGCGCAATATTTTGTGATACAAAAAACGTGTCGCGAGATGTTGCGATATGAAAACTTGTAGTGCGATTTTTGCGCACGGTAATCGAAATAAAGCCCAACCCCCTCCCCCTAAACACAGAAGTTGCGTTTACCGTGCGCGTGTTTTACAAAAAATGTAATTATCCACGGTCCCTAATAGCGGCGGTGTGACGCTGTTCAAACGAACAGAATTGCAGATTAGGCAACTGACGATGAGTTATACTGGTCGCGAACTGACTTATTAATAGAATGGCGATCATATTCTTTTTCTCTGCCTAATATAAAACGAGGAACGACCTGCTTACATTTTACTGTCCCGGGCAGAATTTAAATGACTATTGGTCTCATAAAACGCGATCGTTTTCTTTTTGGTCGTGTGTTCCATATATCACCGCCCAAGCATACATTTATAAACGCAGCAGTTTAGAAATTTGTTGAAATTTTTTTAAAATGCTGTGGTTCATTCTCCATGTTACGTACCTTAACCAATTCAGCCTTGGTAGTGTTTTTGGCTTTCCTGTCTTGTTTCTGCCAGGTGTGTATGTCTGTCCATCTGCCTGTCTGCAACACACACACACACACACACACACACACACACACTCTGTCTCTCTCTCTCTCTCTCTCTCTCTCTCTCTCTCTCTCTCTCTCCTTTCAAATTCTCAAAAGCTAACTTCTCCTAAAAACACAGTCATGGCTATTTATACAACAGAAAAAGTGAGCTACGCTAGAGTTTACTGGTATATGGCTCAAGGCCCGCACAATCTCACCCTGGTACGCGACGCGTTTACTTTTTACTGAGTACGCGTGTGATGTTATCAAAGTCGGTGATTACTTTAACAAAAGCGGTGACATCGACTACGCAATTCATTTAGAAATGAAACATGTATAATAAGTGTATATAAATAGATAAAGTGTGTGTATATATGTTACAACACGATTTGAACTCATTTGGGATAATTGGATTTCATATTTTTCAAATTCCTCAAAAGCGTACCGTATAGCTGAATGTTGCAATATTGCAAATTACTCATAAAAAGAAGGGTTCATTGTAAAAAGAAAAGCAAATGAATATATTTGTGGATTAAATCGGCATAACTTCATTATCCAATTATCCCAAATTAGTTCCGATATATATATATATATATATATATATATATATATATATATATATATATATGCACGTATATAAATTTACTTACTCTGTTTAGGTCATATCATTTAAATATCTATCTACATTACATTTACATTCACGGCATGGCGTCAGAAATCGATCAATAACATAAATTCAACCTTAAAACTGTTTCCCGGAACTGGTACCAGGACAAGTTTTAATAATCTATTACATTGGAAGAGAATTTCAAAGGGACTTATTTTTTTATCGTTGTATGGTAATTTCATGTTCTGCCAAATTTAGCATACGCTTTTATTGCCGTTGCAATAGTTGTCGGCGGCATTTTATGAGGGTGACATATTATTTACTATATGTCATCGGATTAAAGCTCGTTTCACCTAGATAATCCAAAAAACATCACTTTGTGTTGGAAAACAAAGTGAAAAAAGAGTTAACAATGTACCTGTCTGTCGTCTGATTTGCATAAACTCTTACATCCTTGCCCCCCTTTGGTACCAATGGAATCTCCTGCACCTCCAGGCCATAAATGTGCTTGTTCGCGCTGGCTCACAGGCTTACGTTTGAAGCAATAACTGCTGTTGAACTCGCCGCACGATGAAACTGCTTGGTGTTTTTACAGTGTCGCTTTTAGCAAGCGTTGTTCGGGGGGCTGTCATCAAACAGGTAAGTTTTAGCAACTGCTTATACTCGATTTTTTAAAAAAATTCAGTAATGTTACAACACCGTTTATAATCTGGAATCGTCAACTAATTACACTGAGAAGAGAGAGAGAGAGAGATGAGAGAGAGAGAGAGAGAGAGAGAGAGAAGAGCAGAGGAGAGAGAGAGAGAAGAGAGAGAGGAGAGGAGAGAGAGAAACTATAGACTGTGTCAGGTCGACAAATATTATTTTTGCCTTGTGTTGACCGTTTGTGATCAGGTAAGTTGCCTTAATACAGACACCTAATATTCGCATTTAATATATTCGCAGAGTATAGATACAAAATTCTCACATTTTGTTGTCAAGTTCATTTGTTGTAGGCAGAGGCAATCATTTAAAATTTAATTCTGTGTATGCACGATAATTTTACTATGTATTGACATTGGCTGACTCGTGAGAACAAATTGAACGATGCCGTGTATTGTATCCAGTATAATAGCGTCTGCGACTGGTATCTGACATAAATATAACAAAATGTGGAAAGAAGTTCTAGGCTGAATTATTATTCTTACAACAGGAAACTTCAGGCGCTAGAGTGTATGCACGACGCGCCCTTGGTGTGCAGGAGAGTTCTGTCTGTGAACAGTTCTTCGGCGCCGACTATCCGTACATCTGCAACAACAACGCGATGTGCCTGTACTGCCCCGGCAAGACTGTCGGGGACGGTACCTGCCAGGTCTGCAACGGGAATAACGAATGCTCCACCGGGGAAGATGAAGAGGGTTGCACAGGTAATTACTTTATCAAAGAAAAGCTACTGGGGGACGGTGTATTCCATGATCCCTCTTACTCTGACGGTATTTCTAGTCTGTCGGCTTTTTTTGGCTTAATTTGAAGCTCCTAAAATAAAAAATGATTTTCACCGACACCGTGACAGGTAGGCGAGAAAATAAATTTTCCCCGGCGAGCTATATATATATGATGCATATAATTGTTGAATTTACAGTCTCGTATTGATATTCTTGATAGTTTCTCTGGTACTCAATGTCGTACCACCTCTCCTATTTCGTAATTGTTAATTTGAAGAGAGAATGAAATGCAATTTCCTCAAGCAAAGCTTGAACAAAAGTGTAAGTTAAGCATTTCACTTTGTTGGCGCATACAACAGACCTTAAATAGTGTTGTATGCTGATGGCGATCTGACCAAAGAAACCCGCTGGATTTTGCTGGTATATGTACGTGTTAGGAGCTCATTACCAAAACTTCTAACCACGGAGAATACGGTTTATGCAATGTGACGTTTTTTTTCTCACATTTTAGAGAAACATGTGAGGTTTGCTATTTATCAAATGTTTTGAGCGAGTCGTTAGCTTGTTGATAAAAGGTCATTTACAAATATCGGGGATTTTCTGAACTCGCTGTATAATAGCGTTGGTGTTTATCGTCAAGGGCATCAAGAGCAATAGCGAATCGTACGGTGTGCGAACCTCGAACACAGTGTCAACGCTAGTATTTCGCTAAAATAGCCGTATAATGCTCTATATTGAGATGTTCTATTTGCTATGAATAGTCGAAGATAACGTATAAGTATTTCGTCGGCGCATATACTGGGTTGCTGACGTGCTGACTTGATACAGACTTGATACTGAAATTCATAAGATTTGGACCTCTTCGTTCATATTGTATGTATGTATGTATGTATGTATGTATGTATGTATGTATGTATGTATGTATGTATGTATGTATGTATGTATGTATGTATGTATGTATGTATGTATGTATGTATGTATGTATGTATGTATGTATGTGTGTGTGTATGTGTGTGTATGTATGTGTGTGTGTATGTATGTATGTATGTATGTATGTATGTATGTATGTATGTATGTATGTATGTATGTATGTATGTATGTATGTATGTATGTATGTATGTATGTATGTATGTATGTATGTATGTATGTATGTATGTATGTATGTATGTATGTATGTATGTATGTATGTATGTATGTATGTATGTGTGTGTGTATGTGTGAGTGTATGTATGTATGTATGTATGTATGTATGTATGTATGTATGTATGTATGTATGTATGTATGTATGTATGTATGTGTGTGTGTGTGTGTGTGTGTGTATGTATGTATGTATGTATGTATGTATGTATGTATGTATGTATGTATGTATGTATGTATGTATGTATGTATGTATGTATGTATGTATGTGTGTGTGTATGTGTGTGTGTATGTGTGTATGTATGTATGTATGTATGTATGTATGTATGTATGTATGTATGTATGTATGTATGTATGTATGTATGTATGTATGTATGTATGTATGTATGTATGTATGTATGTATGTATGTATGTATGTATGTATGTATGTATGTGAGGTGGGTGGGTGGGTGGATTGGTGGATATATGGATGGATGGATGTTTGTGTGTGTGTATGTATGTATAATTGAAGTATACAACTGACGTCACATAATTTAAATACTCACCTCGACTTCATTGTCATTTACTGTATGAGAGACACATCTCAATACGGTATATTAATCCGTAACATTTAATATCTATTACCTCGGACAAAAATGTTAAACGGTCTCATTTTGAAAATTGTATTGTAATTTCATTTTACACCAAATTAAGCACACGCTTTATTGTCGTGGTAATAGTTGTTGGCGACATTTTATGAGAACGGCATATCATTCATGATATGTCATGGGATAAATGTTTCACCTAGATTGTACAAAAATATATATCTTTTTATTGGAAAATAAATACGAAAAAAAGGTTTGATAATGTACAAATTTGTTTCAACTGAACTCTGCCGAGAACTCAGTCTTAGGTACAAGATGTCATCATTTGAACGCTTCTTCTAAGTTTGGGAATAGTTTACCCGTGAATTTGGAATGTAAGTCTACAAAACACATTGTTTGTCGAGAACATCTCTTGATTCTAACATTGAGTATCGCTTATTACTTGTGAATTCTTTCATTAGTTTTGCTTACGGTGACTGAGCTGTGGCAAGTGCGATTGGCAAAAAACTAACGTATTCTTGAAATTTATCATTGTCATGAAACATGAACTAGTCAGTGAATGAATGAATCGATGGGTGAATGTATGAATGAATGAATGAATGAATGAATGAATGAATGAATGAATGAATGAATGAATGAATGAATGAATGAATGAATGAATGAATGAATGAATGAATGAATGAATGAATGAATGAATGAATGAATGAATGAATGAATGAATGAATGAATGAATGAATGAATGAATGAATTAATGAATGAATGAATGAACGAATGAACGAATGAACGAATGAATGAATGAATGAATGAATGAATGAATGAATGAATGAATGAATGAATGAATGAATGAATGAATGAATGAATGAATGAATGAATGAATGAATGGATGGATGAATGAATGAATGAATGAATGAAAAAGTCAATGAATGAATGGATGGATAGATTGATGATATGTCAACTATAATGGATGGATGGATGGATGGGCGACAGTACGAATCCATGAATCAATGAATGAATAAATGAATCAGTAATAGATAAGTGAATAAATGAATAAAGATGAGTTTTGGAATGAATGAAATTATTAATGAGTAAATGGTGGTTTGAGAGAATGAGTGAATGAATAGTGAATAAATGAAAAGATGGGTGAATGGATCGATAGGTTGATGGATGGAGTGAATGATGAATGGGTTAGCTGAGTAAATGAATAATGAATGAATGGATTAGTGGAAGAAAGCTTTAAGAAATCACCGATGAATGAATGAATGAATGAATGAATGAATGAATGAATGAATGAATGAATGAATGAATGAATGAATGAATGAATGAATGAATGAATGAATGAATGAATGTTATGTTGCATTCCTTTCAGTAGGAACTTTGCTACTACATCTGAGACATTCGTCTACTTCAACGTGAGAAATAATGAAAAAAAATATACGTGTACGTGTGAGTTATGATTGTGTACATGAAATGAAAATGCATTTTTGAGATTGACAAAACCGTAATTGAAACCAACAAATAACTACAAGCATGGCAACGTGTAGAAACATCGTCAAACAGATATGACCTGTGCTTACCGTACTCTTATCTTCCTACAGTTCATACAGAACCATATCTGAATTCTCTGTGTTCAAATTACGACCCCGACTTCCCGTTCAGCTGTGCAACCGTCGGATCGTCCGGTGTCACCAAGTGTCTGCAGGAGAGTCAGATCTGTGACGGCTTGTGGCACTGTGAAGACGGCAGTGATGAAAATAGCTGCGGTAAGATTTCGCATCAAGCTAATCTAGGCTAGGGACTAGACATAAATTACAGGGGGCGGTTTTTTTTTCGAAACCGCTGCTTCAAAAAATAGTGACCCTTCAAAAGTTCTTGTACAAAAATTAGTGACCCTCCCCTTATCCTTGCATGAAAATAAATGACCCTCCTGTTATCCCCTCACAAACTTGCTATACTTTTGAAGTTCCCCTCCCAAAAGGAAGGCAAAATATGGCTGATATAATGCTTTTGTCCAAAAAATATCAAATCATATGTATGTGATAATTCGCGTAAATGTACTTTGCTTGCAGTGGTAAAAATACATGCGTTTACAAAAAATGTAATTTTTAGATTTCATCGATGTTTATTCGCTATACATGGTAATCTATGAGAAAACTATGAACGTGTATTTTTCAATGTCAAACTAGCAATTATATCTGTTAATCTATAGACGTTTAATAACTGATATGAATGCACTTGATTAGCATGGGTCGTTTACAAGTGACATGTTAAGAAGATTTTTTTCAGTTAAAATACTCATATGACGATCATAATTTTTGATATTGTATTTTGCGGACCATGTTGTACGGCGTACGGGCTCTTGCACGCTGGGGCCCTTTCCGCGTAAAACGTCGTTATGCTAAACCTTTATCAGGGCCTTATTTAGAGACTGTAACCGTTTAATACAATCTAAGAGTGGACAAATATACACGGTCAATATTTGACATCAACAGGTGGGGACACGTGGAGTTGAACAATTCAGAGAGCAGCTTGCACGGTCATATTGTTCTGGGACGGCGGCAAACTATTCTGACATGGCGATAGACCAGTGAGGAGCTCTTGTCGAGCTGAGAGGTCCTGGGCCCTGCAGTTCTGTAAAACAATGTGGGACACATGGGCGAGCTTTTAATTTTACAAGCAACCCCTGCCATGCCTAGACGTCATTTCAAGTATATAAGCCATTTCAAGTATATCTCGCTCTTTCGTTAGCTTGGTTTACCCATAGTTACTGAAGTGTAATCGTGGTTTGCTTTATTAATGCAAAGTATTCATAGCTGTTCTTTTGCGAAACATATATATATAACCACGAAATTTCGTCAATTCTTTTTTGTTTGGTACAGACTACAGCAAGCAGTACGGCACAGCCAATGGCCAGTGTCCAGTCCCTTCTCAAAGTAAACTCGGCGAGAACGCCGCCTCTTTCGACTCACAGATGCTGGCTGCTCACAATTACTTCAGATGTCTTCATGGCTCTCCTTCGATGACGACAAGTGCAACTATGAAAACTCAAGCGACAACTGCTGTTGAAAACAGCGCCGCCACCAGCGGACTCCAACACACCTTCACAGGAGAGAATTTGGCCCTGATGTCAATGCCCATAGCTGACGCACAGGTACTGCACAGAGACGGGTGCCTGTTTGATTGGTCATATGATCTACGCGTACTGAATTTAGAAATTGTACCTTTAATTCATGTTTTCAAGATTTCTTTTTCCTGGCAACGTTTCAAATTCTACGCCAAAGAACTATTCCGTGGTCGACATCACTAACTGACAGATCCAAGTTGTGTTTCTTTCTAAAACCACGATAAGTGTGTAGCTTGATAAACTATATTCACCTTTAATCATCAAAAAAGAACAATAGGAGTTTATTGGTTTCAAAAGCGTTTTTTTTTTAATTTATAAAATAAAGTCACTGTCCACGGGGTGCCAGACTTGGCGTGATGCCACCAAAACGCTGCAAGTCTGTATCTAAGTGAATTATGACCAAGTTTTTCGATGACTACGTCTGTCACATTGTAAAACGTTTGTGACTAATTCATCCAAATATTTGACAGTTGTTTATTTTACAGGTCAAACCATAGAAAAATGCTAAATTATTTGTTTCCACAGAGAAACGCACAATTGTATGACTGGTACTCAGCGTCAGCGTCAAATTGTTTTTCAGGGTTCGGCCTGACCAAGATGTGGTATGATGAGATCGTCGACTACAATTTCAAAAACTACACACAGAGCACTGGAACTGTCGGTGAGTTCCTGTTACCTCCAATAAACTAACGCACCAAATAGTGTATCTGTTCAGATTAACGTCTGAATATATTCAATTGTTCAATTATTTTTAGAAAAAAATCTTGCAACTTCCAGAATTCTCCATGCACCCATGCATGACCGTAGACTAGTCTATCAATCCTCAAAGAGTGCCATCAACAGAAACAAATAGTTGACCGACAGGCGACATCATCACATAAAAAATCCAACACTTACATTCCTGCTACAACACATTTGACAAAACTTATTAAGTTATCGTCGCGGCTTGTTACATGTGACACCAAAACAAGTATACATACAAATCAACCGATAAAACGAAAAACTTTAAAAACTTTAATTTCTTCAATTCGTCATCAGGTCATTTTACCCAGGTGGTGTGGGCTGACAGTGTAAACCTTGGTTGTGCCCATACTGTTGACATCGACAGTGACACACAGATTGCGTGCGAGTACGATCCCCCCGGAAACATCAACACCAATGAAGCTCACCTGGAGAACGTGAAAGATTCAATCTAGATTTCTTGTCATCCACAGCTCAATATTCTGTATTCGTAGAGTTTAATCAGTCGTTTGAACTTTTCCACCATAGATATATCCTTCAACGCAGCTATTGCAGTATATATCTGTATTGATTAAAACAACGATTTCATGAGGCGAGGCAAAACCGAAATACAGCTGTTCAAATTTGCTGTTATTAAACCATCAAATTGCTAGAATGTCTTTGTGATATTTCAGCTCTAGATTCTAAACCTTGTCTTGTTGTTGTAAAAAACAACAAAGCATTTGCATGTTTCTTGATTCTATTAATGAATAAATATATGCTTTAGTCTAGCAAAGCAATCCCATGTCTTGTTTTTTATTAAAAAGAACATTAGTCAATGCTACTCATGTTCTTGATAGCCAGTCCGGTAAACTATTCACAAAGATGACGTCATTCTCAATATTTGTTGCATCTTTGTTCGGAAACTTTGGCGACATTCACGATGGAAAACCTATCTTTTAGTAAATGTAGTTAAGACACCTTCAATGGCAAAACAATGTCATGTCGTGTTCTTTCTTATTAAGCACAAGTGCAAATACCCAAGCACAACGTCTGCACTCTCGGCCGCGGAACGGAGCTCTGTTATTATTGCATGTGTTATAAGTAGAAGCAAAAACAAAGTATGTCAAGTATGATTAATTTAAATATGTGATGTTTGACGGAATACAAGTTCTTTCCTTGGCAACAAGGTTTGATGTGCAATGATATTTTGGTTTATCATCGCCGCCGGGTACAATTGCTACGCCGAGGTTCTGACTTGGCACAGGCTTGTTTACATACTTAAGTGTCAAGGTTGTTGTTTTGAGGAACAGGTCTTGCTCGAGCCTATCGCTGCAATCACGGCGGGAAAGAACAGAGCAAAATAATTGCCGCTCATTCAAAATTTACCGTACGGTGTGTATGGCGAATTCTTTGCAAACAGGCAGAAATATAAGCAACAAAGAAACACAGTTGTTTTAGTTTTATTTCGACAAGGAACTGAAGCCTTTCTGATTGGCATGATCGTGAGAAACTCCCCCCCCCCCAAAAAAAAAAACAAAACAACAAAACAAAAAAAAAAACAAAAAAAAACCAAAACAAAAAAAACCGGGAAAACGCTGTGGTCGACATACATATAAACTTTCGGGAAGGTGTTCCTATCTCTTTGATTAAAATATAACTTCAGCTTTCTAAAGGCTATAGTCTTTGCTTTGAAATTTTCGGTGGCGAAAGGTGGTTCTCTCGTCAAGTTGTAGAATATACAGAGTTCATAGATATGGCTTAAATCAGTCTAGTTACAGTGTGGATGCAACAAGTCGGAGGACTTTGAGTAATTACAGAGCACTTGAAAAAAGAGCAAGTAGACGTGGACTTTGAGACGAATATTTTCCTACTTACAGACGAACATTTTCAGTTTGTTTGTAAACTCACTTGTTGTTGACGGACAAATTTTGTCCAGGTTACAAGTTATGTTATGGCATAATATTTTAAATTGTGCACTGCAATGCAAATGACGATGGTTTGCTCACGCCGCAGTGCAAGTTAACTGTAGCACATACATGTTTGTAGTAATCAGATAACAGCATAACAAAGTGAAGCCATTAGATCAACCTCTTATAATATTTTATTTTCAGACCACTCCAAATAGCTTTAGTTCAGTAGGGTGTTACGTCACCAACAATGCATACAGTTTACCAGAAATTCAGTTCAGCGATATCATTGCGATGAGATCTAATTTCCTCTCAAATTCATAATTTTGCGCCATCTTCATCCCAAAGCAACCTCTGGAGACAGTACAAATCTCAACCTTCTCCAATTGTTAATAAATTAGTTGTTAAGACAAATGCCTTCCGTGTAAGTGAAGTTTTGAAATACGTAGATCAATATTTTTCAAACGAGTAAATTAATGCACAAGCATGTCGCTATCATGTTGGCTGTAAACAACAAATGCGTCGATAGCTCTGCTGGTGGACAGAATTGTCCACGAGGCTGTCTTTCATCCAGTTAAAGTGATGTGTATTCATTGCTTCGACAAAGTTTCTGTGTGATATGTGGTATTGACTGGTATTGACTGTACTAGTGTGAGTGTATCATGAACTCTACAACGTTAACGGGTCGAAGTCAGAAAAAATGTAATAACTTATCCCGGTTATTGAAGCACTCTTCAAGCTCTCTTTTTAGATTTAGGGTTTGGTCGAGTGGTTCTGTCTGTTGCTTTTTGGCTACGTGACTGAATGGTGTACGTTGGGAGTTCGAACCAGTTTGAAAACACTGTATTTCTTGCCAAAACGTTTGAGATTGACATTTTTTCGTGCAGCGTCATCATGAAAAACACCTGTAATTTCTGCCCAGTTTCGTCCCTGTCGTGTTATGTGGGGAAGCTGCAATCATGATATCATCGTTGAATTTTTCATGAAACTACGCTTTCGTTTAGAAAGAGCTTTGACGTCAAATCCAACGAGTTTCGTTTTCCTCTCATTTCCGAGGGCGAGCTATAGGTTGAAATGGGGTCATCACGGATTGAATATTCAAGCCGTCTGATGTATGAATGACTGAATGGATGGATGGATGTTATGTCGTGCTCCTTTCAATTGGAACTTCGCTACTACAAATGAAACATTCATGTGTGTAATAAGATAAATAATGAAAAATGTACGTACGCACGAGTCATATATTATTACCGAAATGATCATGCGTTTTTGAGATTAGCAAATCTATTATTTTAAATTCAGCAAGGAACTAATACAGTGGCAACATTAAGAAACAACTTCGAACATATCTGGCCAATTTTGACAAGCTGTACTTACCCTGCCTATTATTTACCTTTAGTTCAAACGGAACCCTACCTGATTTCTCCCTTTTCAAATTCAAAACCGACTACCCATACAGCTGTGCAACCGTCGGATCGTCCGGTGTCACCAAGTGTCTGCAGGAGAGTCAGATCTGGGACGGCTTGTGGCACTCTAAAGACGGTAGTGATGAGAGTGGCTGCGGTAAGATTTCACATCAAGCTAATCTTGGTTACCCATACTGCACTTTTGAGCACTTATTCGGCTGCCCCCAGGGACGTCCTGATGACAGCCCCCGTGTGCAGGGACGTCCTGATGACAGCCCCCGTGTGCATTCCGTGTAAGCGGAAAAACGATCAAGTTCGGATCGTATTTTTGATATTCTATCGCTACGGATTATGGGTGTGTTGTTTATCAAATTTGATCACGTTAGAGGACTCTTTATGAGTAAAGTCCAAATAGCACACCTTTGGTGTTAAGCATGAAGTTCAAAGTTGAAAGGTAATTGTTGTCACAATATTCTTAGATGGTGTTAACACCTTTTGTAAGTTATCTACACTAAATAAGAACAAATAGCTAAATGTTCAGCATATAATCGATATATTCGCTTTTTAAATGTTTAACTTCGCCACTTTATATGATAAAAATCTTACCATGTACCTGCACGTGACGTGATGCATCGCTTTGTAAGACCAACGGTAATAGCAAGCCTACTACATTGTGCGCTTGCCTACATATAATGAGAGTGACCTCGTGAAAGTCGAAAATTGGCCAGACATTTTCTCGTTCTGTGAGACCTCAGCACAGGCTAAGCAACATAGTACCCATGTGCGATAGTCAACTTCGTAGTTGATGAACCATTTGATCGTTTGTCAACAAGTCAAAACCCAACAAAAGAAGGCTTGCTTAGCAGACGGTTCCTTTGTGAGGTGCCGAGAATGTTGTTTTATCTTATGCCTACAATCACTTACCTGTGTCATAGGGTCTCTGCCCACGTACACCTGTTGGAAAAAATACGCCCTCACAGCCGTGCATATTTTACGTTTTAGGCTCCATGCTCCGACCCATATTTGGATTAGTCCAGTTCCTTACCTACTGGGGCGCTGCACTACCGTCCGTTCAAAAGCGAGAACTAATCACCGCCACACAATACTGTAAATTTCCCATAATTCATTATGATTTGTATCCTCGAAAATTCCCCAGAGAAGTGTTCCAGGTCTCTCATGTATAGACAGATTTATAGACTGGCTGTAAAAATTCTGAAAACGTACTTTTAAGGACACCATTCTTTTCAATTCTCATTTTAAATGATTTGGAAAACTATGCATGATTGAGAGAGGAGATAGCATTTTTTTAAAATTTTCCACTGATTGTGTCTTCAGCCATGCACAATAATATGACGGAAAGTAGGGAGACTAGTTGCACCTGCTTTTGAAACAAAAGAATATTGATGTTTTCTAACGGATATGAGAAAAGAAATTTGCATGCTAAGTTATCTCAGAGAATGATCCCTTCAGTTCGTCATAACTTGCTGCCTAAAAGTATGGCATCTGTAGTACCTACAGAATGTAACTTTTATGGTTGTTTAATGGTTACTTTTAAACTTTCACTGAAATATCTAAACGTACTGTAACTAGATATTATTTAACAATTATTCTGATGCTGCACATTATTGCCCTCATGCAGAACTGAAAAAAAATGTAAGAAAAGTAACCTCCAAGGATACAAATCAAGGAGAATTGTGGGTAATTTATTCTACTGTGCGCCATTCAATGCTACACACAATAGATATGATGTACTTGATCGCTAAAAGCGGAAAACTTTACATAAGGTGCCAGCATATATCTACTGCATAAGAACACTTTCCCTTCAAAAATTAATAGCAGTTTTTTTGTGTTGTACACACACACGCGCGCGCGCGCAACAAAACAAACCACACACGCATGAGCACCTTTAAGCCTACATCGGTAAAATAAGCATAGAGTGAGCGTCGAAAGGCGTAAACCAATTACAATAATACACTTTCAATCCTTATTTATATATTGCATACTATATCTAGGGGAAAATCCGTAACAATGTGCCTTTTCTAATCATGCAAATTCGGAAAGGAGGCCTAATTGATTCGATTAGATTCCCAAACAACATGTTTAACATCCACCGACGACGTGAAAGAGCATCATATGCTGGCTTCATTCAGGTAGTATGCGTCTCGACAGTGAAAGACTTCAACTTTCAAAATTTCCTCAGAGAATCATTTAAGAATTCTCTTTTGAAATCAAGAATGAAAGACTGGCGTTACCGTGCAATTTAATTTTTACTGGATACAAAGTCCAAAGATTTACTGATACTTGAAGTTCAAAATGGCCGCCATCCCTGTGTTAACTCAACAGAGAAAAAGAAAATTTTCGATTTTCAGAAAACCAAGATGGTGAAAATGTTTTTTACACAGAGAGCTTTAAAAGGAGCTTCATAGGTTGTAAATCAGAAAAGAATCGGTGACGTTTGAAAGTCAAAATATCTCCCTGCACATTCCACCTTAATGACATCACACTCTAATGTGATAAACAGTGGCGTTCATTTCGAAAATATTATTAAAAGACAACTTTATTGAAAATAATCAAACAAAACATAGTTACAAAACAGAAGCAAGACTAGCCCAACTCCTCGGGAATGTGTGAATTGCATTTGTCACATTTTTACATCTCATCTTATTTAACCAGTCCACTTGTCTCGGTAAACTTTTGCAGCATTTACAATGGAAAATATATCTTTAAATATATGTAATTGAGACATAAACTCTGGGTTACGGAGTAAAATATCAACTTTTTGCTAAATCACGGAAAATTCCAGTTTGCGTAAAAAATGAATCTTGAATAATTGACATTCCAACATTGATAACTGATCGTACATCCATAAAACAAACGTTCATTTAATTCAATATCTACTTTACAAAACGTGCAAAGATCTGAATCAGAAATATTTTTGAGAAAAAGAAATCTTCGTGCGGGGAAAAAACCTATGTAGAAATTTAAATTAAAATTTTCTATTGGGAAAATCGCTGATTACTCGAACAAGCACTTTACAGAAAATATTGAATGTATCCACCCTTATTTCATTCCGTTCACAACATTTCGTTACAGCTTTGATCTCCTTATTTTGACTAAATTTTTTTGACTAAATAATTCCTATGTATTTTTACAAATGGCTGTTCCTGGCTGCGGTAAAAACGCAATTTACAAACTGTCAATATTTAAATATTCTCCCTAATTATTCTTTTCGACCCAATGTCTAAATATCGGTGAAATTAACCCATTATAAGAATTACTATACATGATAACTTGTCTAAAATTCTCTGTAACTGAACAAATTACAATCAGCCCGATTAACAAAGTTGCGTATAAGAATAACCCGTTGATCATACATCGCTTACACAGGCACAATTTTTTTTTTGCCATTGTAGGCCTAATGATGAAGGGGTGAAACCAGACAACTTGATTATGATAATCTGTAGGATTATTCGGGGCTGTAGTCAAAAACATCGCCCATGAAGGTATTTGTAATAGCAAAAATTGTCTACTGAGAAGGAGTTTATCTGCTGTGGGCCAAAATAGAATAACAAATCCACATGCAGTTTTAACGAACTACCAGAACGCGTTTTCCATTTAATTGTGATCAAATATTGTAGTGAAACTCTGTCAAAGCTATTTACAATGCAATAGGAAAATGAAACAAAATTGAACTTTAATTTGAAATACGAAGTACCGGCTAATGAATACAAAATGACTCTCAATTCCTACAACGTCTGAAGTCATATAAAGGTAATTCAACAGAAAATGTTGTCCCTGCTAACTTTAAAATAAGCATAAAAGAAAAAAAGAAAAGGTTTATTACAGAAATTGGGACCATAATTTAGCATGTCTGTAAGTAAAACATGCCTAAAAAGGCAGTACTAACAGGACAATACATATGCGAATATGCGTCCTTCAACTTGCCTAAATATCCTTAGAACGTTGTTATAATATTGCAGTACATAATTGACAATGAAGAAATTATCAATGTTCAAACGCAAAAAATAAGATTGTAGTCGTAATGATCATTACTTTTGCTCTAATTAAAACGTTTAAGTTGTTATCTGTAATTGTAGTGGTATTATGGCTTGTTTATCGAATCACGTTAATACATTACAAGTTTTCTTATTTAGAAACAGGATATTAAAGATCATCGAAAACACTGCAGTATCATAGGGCCTTTTGCTTTACTATCGTAACGAGTCGCATGTACTCACTGGTCAGCCTATCTCATTACTCCACAGTCTGATCTTAGCGCGACTTTCAACTTTTCCCAGAACAGTCTCTGACCTATTTCGTTTTCAGGCCACTTCAGGTAACGTTTGGTCAGCAGGATGTTACGTAAAATACGAGGTATGTCAGCATCAGGAATGCTTTTCAGCGATACCATGATAATGACATCTCGTTTCTCTTCGATTAAACAGCTATGCGCCATTCTCGTTTCAAAGTAGCACCATTCACTTGCAGCCAATTTTGGAGGCAGTATCAGCATGGTTTTCTTGCTCTGCTCGATACTATCAAGAACATTCTCAAAAATGTCGTTACGGGCAAGAAATCCCGCTCGTGTATGCAAAGTTTGAGATTAGGCCGATCCCTATTCTCCAGTTGAGGACCCAATTCATGCCAGACCCAGTCGCTATCATGCTCGTTGTAAACAACAAATGCGTCGTATTGTTTGTTGAATGGTTGTTTTGCATCGTTGACTTGAAGCTGATAGCCACCCAGTCTCAGTTTAATGAGAAAGTAACAATGGCGTACGTGCCAGTGAAACCGCTTAACTAATGCGACAATGATAATCACTACAACTATTAAACATGTTAACGGTAATGAAATCATGAATGCTAAATTACATTCAAGACCTAGTTCAACACAAACTACCAGTACACCATATTTGTCTCGCGGTGTTGAGCAAGTGTTTTGCGTTGGTCGAGTAGAACCGTGATAAACATGGACGATTTGATCATTTCTTAACCAATCCTTAAACGGTTTCATTTTACAAACGCAATCGAAAGGATTATCATAGACTTTTAACGTTCTCAACGATGGCAAAAGTGTAACTATTTCGGATGACAAAACTGTGATTAAATTTCCTGACAGGTCCAAACTTGCTAGCTTATTTAATTTATTAGGTATACCGTAAATAAAAGATAATTGGTTATTTGACAATAATAATTCTTCAAGGTTTTGAAACTCGTTCAAACTTGTGAAGTTCAGTTGTTTGAAATTGTTTTTTGGTAGTCGAAGAAATCTTAGACATTGCCTGGGTTGTACATTGAACACGTCAGTATTGACTATAGCTCCCATTTCGTTGCCGCTAACGAATTCGATATTTGTCATTTCTAAATGTGTAAAATATTCAAGGAGGAGATTTTCTCGGAATAATTTTACGCAGCATGGGAGCTGACCACCTTCTATGTATAGACTTTCAAGGTGCGAAGAATCTGGTAAATCCAAACTTTGGAAAGCCCGAGAACTTAACATTAGCGTCGTGAGGCTGCTTAGGGATTTCAACGGGTGATTGCTTAGTTCAGTTTCACTTTGATGAACCAGACTGTTATGCTGCAATCGGAGTGTCTTTAAAGTTTTCAGAGCATCAAATGCACCGTTTGGCACCATTTTTATGTTATTATAGGAGAGATCCAAACGTTGCAAATTCGAAAGGTAACTGAAACTATTTTTGTCAACATAAGTAAACATATTACCCTCTAGTATAATAGAAGTTAACAACGGATGCATCCGAAAAGCATTTTCAGGGATTTCCCCTGTAAACTTATTACTGGCAATACGAATATTCCTTAGATTGTGAAGTCCTGACAGTGCAGACATAAGCTTTGTAAAATTTTGAAATTCGTTGATACTTAAATTGATCGTTGTCAAAGTTTGTAGGCCAATCAGTGATACGAAAGAATCATCTTTGAGGTTACAGTATGTCAATGTCAATGTTTTGAGTTGCGTCAGCCAGTGGAAAGCGTTTGGAGCGATTACATTAAGAGTGTGCCTTATATCTATCTGTTGTATGTTACTTCCAGCAAGGCTTTCAAAAGTCGCATCCGTGAGACTGTGTCGTCTTTTATCATCAGGCAATCGAAACATTACCAGAAAATCGATAGTTATGTTTCGAAATCCATTAAGAATGCAATGAAGTGATTGTTTGTTATCCTTCTTTGTACTAGTTATGGTTATCTTTGAAACTCTTCTTTGCCACAAACGAGCAAGTTTCTTAGCCTGCTGCCTGCTGTTCCGCCACTCCACGCCAAGAAATAAATCATGTGAACAATCTTTTGACCAATCAAATATCGGAAATGGATAATCGATATGCATTTTGGAGAATATGACTTCTTTGAGTCTAGGAAACTGTGAGAAATCCAGATTACAATCTGCCCCAGTTGTAATACGCGAAAAACTTATATTTTCAATACTTTTTAAAGGCCAAAGTTTATCAATATCGCCACACTCCAGATAATAAATGTCAAGTTTTAGGACTTTAAGCTTTACTAGATCCTTGAATAGCAAACTGGAAAGGTTTGCCGACGATGTACCCGACGGGCTATTGATGGTGAGTTCTTCTAGATTTCCCAGGCCTCGAAACAGTAACGGTTGTGGGAAGACAGAATGTTGATTCCTCTCATCTATTTGTATCGTAAGCTTCGTTAAATTTAAGAGATGGGAGAACACGTCATCTGACGTGTTCAAGAAAGTCTTGACTTGCATTTCAAGTGTTTGTAGACTTGGGAGGTGTCTAAACGTTCCCTTGTTGAATGTTACGCTGCCATAGCTAGAGAATTCCAACGACCGCAGATTATGTAGTCCTTTGAACGCATTCGCATCAATAATTATATCTTCAAAAGTATGCATTGTCAGCTCTTCTAGTGAGTGCAAATTTTCCAAGCAGCCTGGGGCAAGTCTCGATATGCTCTTGAAGGAGATATACAGGTGTGTTGTGGATGGCGGCAAATTTCGGGGTACAGCCGTCAAATCTCTGCCTGTGCAGTCGACATGAGTGGACTGGAAGACTTCACATCCTACTTCCGCTGCTTCAGAGGCGCAAATGAAGCCCATTATTAATATGCAGACACAAAAATTAGAAACTTTGGTCAGAATGTACATATCTTCCATGGTTGTTTTCCGTCACAATTCGGCATATACTAGTATTGCAGTGATGTGAGCCCGCATATTTTTAACTGTGTTTTGCCGTGCTCTTATAATTGCATCTGCCAGCACTCACATCTGATACCGTGCAATCTATGTACACTATAACTGGCTAGTGTCTCGTCATATTTTCTTCTTTCGAGTATGCCGGTGTAATCGGCTTGATGACGGTTTCAGGACACCATTAGTTTGTTAATCCCCGGGCGACTCTGCAAAAGTAAATTAAACACGTTAATAAGAATAGGGGTTTGTAGGGAAAGACTGCAGCCACAGCGTGACTTGACAAACAAACAGTATGTTATTAATTAACAATAACTCATAATAATCACAATTTCTACTCTCCACATTTTGATCAATGTGCAGTGACCTCTATGATAATGTACGGAAACTTGGTGTCCAAATTACGCATTTATTTTGGTTGCATGTACTGACTTCGTGTATACTGTATACTATAGGGTTATTCACAAAATACGGCCCTGTATGGACGAGGGCTCAGTGAGTGACGTATTGGACGAGCCGAAGGCGAGTCCAATACGTCACTCACTGAGCCCGAGTCCATACAGGGCCGTATTTTGTGTATAACCCTATTATTATACACCTCCCTCCATTAATCGTCCGTATAAACTAATTCTATGGTAAATTTTGAGGGATGCGGCACGCGCGATATAAGTGGAACGCGCGCGATCAACTGCTCCGTAGTACAGTCCTTGCGTTGGCACGAAGCCAATTAGGGGCGACGTCAAAAGTTCAATGTAGGATAAAAAACTTAATTCCCTTAGTTTCCCCCCAACCCCCCAACCCCCCTAGAAACTTAATTGACTTATATTGAAACTATTGCAGGCTCTTTCTATGTAAAGCGAAGCAAAGAACCAGTCAATTATGGAATGAAATAAAAAACAACTAAAACAATACTTCATTAACACTTAGAACACATTTTAATTTTGTGTTTTATCCAATGAAAATACAAAAACTTGAAGTTTATTGATGAGTGAACAAGAACAATACAAATAAAGTCCAGGTTTCTCCTTTCAGAGGTAAGACAAGAACCATCTCATTTATGGTTGTAACAGCTGCACACTGCTCATCCAGGAGGACTACCGTCCAGAAAGACGACCACTTCTTTGTTTGCTCGGTCAAAGTACGTAGAAGTAGGCCTACTTCATTTTCAGGAAATTCTAACTCTCTTCTCCTGACGAAGTGTTGGGACTGATGCTTGTGTTTTCTCAACTGATAGTAGGTTTCACCCCTGTGTAGAAAAAATTATACATGGTTAGAAAATTCGGAAAATGAATAAATTATTATCCAATATGTCCAATGGAATTTTGGTGAAAATAAGTGTGAACTGTAGCTTACATGAATCTACATTCTGTGCCATCAGGCAACTTGTACGTGCAAAGCCAAGACTGAGGTTCAGCTGCTGTGGTACAGCTATCTCCTTCAGTCAAATCCATAGTAGTAGGGGAATTCGCTGCCCTCTTCTGAGCTCGCCTCTTCTTCTGCATATCAGACTGCCTTTCAGTGTAATGTACCAGGAAGTCATGTTTCTCGCCATCACTAACAGAAGAGATAACATACTGGCAGCCTCGTGGACACACCTTGACATCAGCTATAGATGGGCACCCTTTGTCGATACCTGACAAGATTAAAATGTGCGAAAACATCTGGTATTTCATCAAATTAATGCAATATTTGTTGGAGTTACCCTTCACGCAAAATATGTGCCAATGCTCTCGGTGAAGATTTATGAAAATGCTTCAATTTTCAGAGAAAGGACGCTATATATAATATTGATGGCATTGTGTCATTGTTTGTGAATGCAATCTTAAAATACTATATTACTTTTTCAGTATGGTTAACAATAATACAAATAAATACTCACCAACTACTGGCTGCTGCAAATGTTGTATGTAATTGTTCATTTCTAACCATGTCATATAGTGTCCTGCATGGATATGACTAAAACCTGGAGTTGGCAGTTGACCACCCATCTGCTTTATGTAGCTTATGAGATTTTTAGCACGGATTGGTTTGCAAGAACAGTGAGAGCAAGATGGGTCATTGCACTTGACAAATTCCAGCATATAAGTTCTCCGTACACAATGTTTTACCAAAAAGACATACTCTTGCCGGAGGTTTACAAAGGCTGGAGTCGTAAGTATTTCACGTATTCCCTTTTTGAACAGTTTTTCAACGTCTTCATGATCATTATATGGCATGTTGGCTTTCATACAAGGAACAGGGATTGGCGTTATAGGGAAACCGTCATGCTCCCTTCTCCAAAAATTATTCAACATTTTGATTGCCCCGTCAAAGACTTCAGCCTGCTTTTCCCGTCTTTCCTGCATGGATAGATTTGTCTGTTGAGTTGGAGTTGTATTTTCTCCCGGCAACGTATTTGGCAGTGTCACAGACACCAACATTTTTGACAGAGGAGACCATTTGTGTTCAATCGGATTCTCAGCACTGTGTCCCGGTGCATGGTTTATTATGGCTAAGTAATCAAAGTCAAGATCCCGCCACAGACGTCATGATACAGAAGAGTAAGAGTAAACTGAGACTTAGCAGACCAGTCTGGCCCACCGTCGGTTAGATTTATCAAAGCACTTTTGCCCTACGAACGTTTGGGTCTCCAAGTATGAAATGCAGATCATTTGCATGAGTCATTGCATTGGATGAATGAAAGCATCCTGCTCGATTTACTACAAACAGTGGTCCACTCCGGTTTACTTTGACATGCATTCGCCCAAGTTTGTCAACAACAAAATTAGAATTTGTAAACCTTTGTTGCCCTTTACCAGTCAATTCAACTGACCTTGACCTCCTCCTACTTATTCTCTCTGGGGTGCTTTCTCTTTCTAAACTGCGTGATCGGTATTGTTTTGTTGCACTAGTTTGTTTTGATTTAGTCAAGAGGTATCCCGAAGGAATAATTTTGCTATTGGCATATGGAAAATCATGGTCATAATAATTCGGGCTATCATCCTGCAAAAAAAACCCTACTTATTTGATGATACCTGCTTACAGCTAAGGTTCCCACATTGACTTTATTCTTATCATCACAGGAGAATTTTAAGCATTCCGCATCAAAGTATTCAGCAGTTTCACTAGCCATTGCAATCTGACTTCTCTGAAAATGCAAATCAGTGTGTTCTGTATGGGTAGCTGTGTTACACTTTCCAGGTACCTTTGCATCTACGAGGCCCTTACAATATAATGAGCTATTTGATGATCTATTTGGTGGGACCATAAGACGTCTTACAGTAGACAAGCTTATCTTACTCTCCTTAAGGCCAGGAATGTTAGTCAATAGATGATGTCGCAATTCAGGAATAGAAGTGCCCAATGCAGTTGCAGTGTTATTTCGCCGTCTACTATGGGCTGCAAATCCATGCAATTTCAGAAATCGAATACTCTCTGAAACAAATATTGGAAACTTGACATGTTTTGCCTGTCTTCCACCTGTCCCAGGCTTTGGTCCTGATTTAATGCGTGGTTTCTCAGGTGCAATAGCTTTTTCAGGGACAACTTGTTGCAAATCTCTTGTCAAATCCAAATTAATAACCTCCTCAAAAAAGCTTTCATTCAGATACAGCTCATGAATATTAACAACTACCATACAAGTTCCCTTTTGAACAACCATAACAGGTAGCCATTCCATCAGATTTTTACTCAGGGTGCGTTTAATTGCATATGACTGCTGGGTTTTTTGTAAGTGGTACTCAAGCAGGTTGTCAATTGACACAGCATTGGTTTCCATTATTGTTTTGCCACACGAAATCATATTAGAAAAAGTGAAACATCCGGGAAAGCGGTCTGATTGTTGCGTTATCAAGTTGCTGAAAGCTTCATCCCATGACAAAGTACTGTCATTTGTACAGAGGATATGAAAGTTGTCATATCTGGGCAACGGATCAATGCTTGCTCTCTTTTGACTGATTTGTACCCTAATCCTAGATAATTGGTCATTTATAACAGTTTTCAAACGTTCAAATTCGATGATCATGATTTTTACAAGCGATGCCTTTTTGACAGCTGTCTCTAATATACCCTTCGAAACGGCATATATCTTTAATTCGGCCAATTTCCGAAACTGGTTTTTCAGTTCAGATAATGCTTGATTAATTGACAGCTCATTACGTGCTACTTTAGTTTGGTTTTTCCGATTTGGAAAAAGCTGGATATATTCGAATAAAGTATCCACGTACAGAAAATACGATGCTGCTACAGTCTGAAAGGAGCCTATGAAATTTGCATAAAAGTTTGTGTTGTAGAGCCTCGTTTTCGTTACGCTGACCGCCACTGCAGTGAGGGATAAAATACGGCGAAAGGGTGGTCTTTAAATATCGACGTGCAGCAAAACGTAAAATAGCTAGAACTATAACTTTGCTTTCAGTTGTTGCATACATACTAATGATCTGTTTTCCTAGGGTAAACTCACAAAAGTTGAGAAGATTTTATTTAAATCGCTACAAAGTGGGTGGCGAGGTCGACCTGCCAAATGCGGAAGTAAACTTCACCTTTTTCGTAAAACAGCTCGATAATGACCTTAGAGGTCTTAAGCCAAGCCGAAAATTTCAGAAAATATTCATTTAACTATTATCAACATTTGGTGAAATTTTCATGACCATGCGACCATGGACATGTATTTGCGGCAGTGTTGAATGTTGGCATGCAGTTACAATATCGCTGTATACGTAGATCTCGAGGGTCTATGAGTATACGAACACCCGTTACGCTACGTACACTCCACGCTGTTTACCGCAACCAAACCACTTGTCGTTCACACGGCGCGGGCGTTACATGATTAATCTTTAATTTTTTTCAAAGTTTACTCCTATAATCGGGTCACTGATGTTATATATAAATAAAGTATTTAATTAATGTCACATTATGACCATCAATACTTAAAAAAAAAAAAAAATTTTGCTAGTTACACGAGTTATAAAATGTGCCAGTCTAGTTCGAGCACGCACGGTAATGCTAGCAGGGATGGCCGCAGCGCGCAGCTGTTTACCGGCTATCATTCTAGCCGCATCTATATTCACGTACTCGTGTGCGGGATACAGGGTAGCCGTATTTATTCACGGGTATTTTTTGCGGTCGATGTTATTTCCTACAGTTTTTGTATGCTTGCTAGCTACTAGAATGCGAAAACGGAAAAAATCATTCATAAACGAAACAGCGCTGCTAGTCAGTACGACGGGTGTATACTGTACGGCCGCACACACAGTGCGTAGCCCTTCTGTCACCGTAGTGTTGTTTTTTTTTTTTCCATTTGCGCTGTCCACGACTTTACCGAGAAGCCAGCCAGGCAGATTGTGTTGGCCAGTGAGGTAACACAAGCTTGCAGTCTTGCTTCCTCTTCACAATCATTGAAAACATAAATAGAACCGAAAAACACTCGCGCTACGCTGTAGGTCGCCATGTTAGATTTAACACATGAACGTCGCTGCATAGTCAACTTCAACGAGACGTGTTTCAAAAACGGAGGCTTAAGCCACTGAGATTTTTTCAGATCGTATGGACCTACTCAAGATACGTCCCCTCCCTACTTCTAATGGAAATTTGACTTTGGATATGCTTTTGCGGCAGTGTTTAGTGAAGGGCATTTTCGGTCGCTCGAAAACCATGAAAATAAGGCTAACGCAAAAACGAATCGATAAAACCCCACAAAAAATCATCGGCGAACACTAACTAAGAGTACAATTCAGCCGCTAACTGGAAACAGGACGGATGCTAAACGAAGGCTGAGATATCTGCGGATAAAATCTGGCGAAAAATGCCATAACCGTCACTCACTGACTAGAGGGCGCTGTTCGCATTTGAACTAAATCCCTAATTATGCATGCAAATGAAGTACCCTCCTTTCAGACGGCTATGTCAAACAGAGGAAACATGAACGAGGTAGAATTAACAACATCTGGTGTCAAAATTTGAGAAGGGTCCAGACGAAGCTCGAATAAAAAGTCACGTGTGAGTGCCATCCTACTTTCACTGAGGAAGGCGTCCTTTCTCCCAGCATCACATCGAGTGCCGGATGAGTTTGGCACTTTCGAATTCGAGGGTATTTGGGAGATTTTTTCATCAAAAATTGAAGCTTGCGATGCAGGATTTGTGTTCGCTGATTCATTTTTGGCGTCAGGAGTAAAACATTTTGGTTTTACCGTACAATACTGAACGATTGACTGTTTTCTCGTGACGTCATGAGATAAGAAATTTTGTAACGATTTTCGATCCTCTCTGTATTCGTCCTCCACAGACGACTCGCACTCTCTTGAACATCTGCACGTGATTTTCCCTTTTGTTGTTTGATGTTTATGTCCCAAAGCTTGTTAGTAAGTTTTTGGAAATCATTCGAAGGGTTTTTATACATTGTGTACGGAGAACTTCGCCAGAAATATGCAAAAAACTCACCAACTCTCCCTGCGCCTACCTCATGCACCACTCCGGCCTGTTCTCAGGACACTACAGTGACGTTACGCGCATGTGCAGTCCCCGAAACTGGTCAGATCGCATGGCGATCGACATGTAAAATGTCGACACGTGCACAAGAAATGTAGCAAAACATAAATTCCGCGCGCAACAGAGGCCAGCCTGCATTGTTTGCGCTAACCAGGGCAGGGATCGTCGTACAAAAAACCTTCGTCTGCTGGCTTCAACACGAAAGTGCACATTTCTGCTGTATATTTTTCAAAATATCTATTCCCCCGGCAATTTTCACCTTAAATCGATTTGTCGGATAGAAACTTTTTGGGGTTAAACCCCCCCCCCCCCCCAAACTAAAAGGATTAAGTTTTTTATCCGACATCGAACTTTTGACGCCGCCCCTTAATTTTCAGTGCAGTACAAGCAAACTTCGCTGAATGTTTTCAATTTAATTAGTTTTTTAAAATAAAAACCAATTGCATTTAGACTCAGTTTTGTGTTGAGCGTATTTTAAACTTATACTACGAATACATTTTGGTGGAAGTTGTCATTATGTCTATAACTCAACGTAAAATAGTTTGTTAACATCCGATAATCGCCAGGTCAAAGGTCAAACAGCGCGTCGCGCGTCTCCCGTATTCGGGACTCCGCGTACTATACAAAATACGGAAAGTTATTGGACGGTCAAACTCCCATAGGTTACGGCAGTAGGTATATAATAATGTATAGAATTCACATCGAGGAATTCGAGCATTAACATTTTCAAAATTTTACTTTCTCCCAATCAGGACCACAATGCCACTCAACAAGATTATAACTAGGTTGTCATCATTGGATAAACAGCATGAACCTCCCCTTTAAAAACTGATTATCATAAGTCTATGCAAACTTTGCTGAAGTCCCGCAGAATCAAAATCAAATTTGGTACATACATTCAGTTTGCAAATAGCAAGAACTGATTACAAGTAAGCTTAGTTTTTTGTTGGCGTGGCTTGCATACGTTTTGCACACTTATATGATTAATGATTTCAGAAAAAAAGATTGGTATACATGGAGAACAACCGCACACAATTTGATACGATTTGCTACATAAGTTGATCACACCAGGATATATCAGCCGTAAAGGTATAAATGAGTGACATGAAAGATATTTGCTGATTTGCATATTTAATTAATTTTTCTAATTGGAGATAAGCTCTTATATCTATGAATTGACCCAACCAAAGTTGATGAACTTTGCCATGTAAATTTAAGATACTGTGATATAAGAAGTTACCAAAGTAACTAAAGGAATTTTATATCGTACAAACGTTCATACAGCGCCACTTGTGGAGGGGGTCAAGAGGTCATCGTGTTGGCTTGTCCTATCCTCTTTTGCCCTGAGACGGTCCTCCAGGCAAGACTGACATTTCTGCAGCCGGACCTCATCTGAACTTTAACAACGGTAACGGTATGACATGAGTTGGGTATTCCTTAATTTTGCTGGTGTTGTAGCTGGCCAGGGCACAGCATCACTACCAGTGATGTGGAGCCTTGTCCAGCATTGAGAGCGTTTGCAGGGGATAAAACATTATTTAAAATCATTCAGCACTTTCACTTCAGCCCACTCCTAATTTGCATATTTAATGAACTTTACTCAGGGATATATCTGAATTGACTAGATCAAAGTTGGCGAAACTTTGTAGTTATATTAATATACCACAGGGCAAATGCTTGATACACAACAATATATACACATAAAGTGATTCTGTACATGTGGCAAATACGTTAAGTATACATGTAAGTATATAATAAAATGCATATAAGTACAGTGTACACTTTGTGTGCAAAGATCTGAAAATATTCAATATACAAAGTTATACATTGCGTATTCAATTAATACTATGTTCCATATATACGTAATCCACTTAAATGTACGGAATGTTAAGCATTTTACTTCAGCCAACTCCTAGTTTGCATATTTAATGAATTTGTCTAATAAGGGATATAAATATAAGTGAATTGACCCAAACTACAGTGACTTAATATGCTATTTTAATTTAAGATACTATGATAAACATTCTTGAAAGTCAGTCGACGTCAGAATTTTAACTTCAGCTCATTACTAATTTGCATATTCGGTGTAGTCACCTAATTAGGGATATATCTAAATTGACAAATCAAAGTTGACGAAACTTTTTTATGTAGACTAATGATACTATTATACAGCACGTTTCAAAGTTATTAAGCAATTTTAATTCAGCCAATTCCTAATATGCATATTTAAACGACTTTCTTATTAAGGTTATCTTGATTGACCTCTCCAAAGTTGACGAAACATGCTATTTACATGGAAGATATACTATGAAACAATATTGTTAATGAATAATGGATATATAATGAATTTTCCTAATTATAATATATTCAGTTTGCAAATGGCAAGAACTGATTACAAGTAAGCTTAGTTTTTGTTGGCATGGCTTGCATACGTTTTGCTCATTTATATGATTAATGATTTCAGAATTACAGATTGGTATACATGGAGAAAAAACAGCACACAATTTGATACGATTTGCTACAAATGTTGATCACACCAGGACATATCAACGGTAAAAGGTATAAAGGAGTGTCATGAAAGATAATTGTTGATTTGCATATTTAACGAATTTTCCTAATTGGAGATAAGCTCTCATATCTATGAATTGACCCAACCAAAGTTGATGAACTTTGCTATGTAAATTTAAGATACCGTCATATAACATTATTTAAAATCATTCATCACTTTCACTTCAGCCCATTCCTAATTTGCAATTTTAATGAATTTTCCTACTTAGGGATATATCTGAATTGACTAGATCAAAGTTGACGAAACTTTGTAGGTATATTGATATACCACTGGGCGAATGCTTGATACACAACAATATATACACATATACTGATTCTGTACATGTGTCAAATACGTTAAGTATACATGTACGTATACTAACATAATGCATATGAGTACAGTGTACACTTTGTGTGCAAAGATCTGAAAATATTCAATACACAAAGTTATACATTGCGCATACAATTAATACTATGTTCCATTTATACGTCAATCCACTTAATTATACTGAACGTTAAGCATTTTTACTTCAATCAACTCCTAATTTGCATATTTAATGAATTTGTCTAATAAGGGATATAAATATATCTGAATTGATCCAACCTAAGTGTTTTCATATTGTTTGTGTATTAAATATACTATGATTTAACATTGTTGAAAATCAGTCGAAGTCAGAATTTTAACGTCTGCTATTCCTAATTTGCATATTCAGTGTACTCACCTAATTAGGTAGATATCTGAATTAACCCCACCAAAGTTGACGAAACATGCTATTTACGTGGAAGATACTATGACACAATATTGTTAATGAATAATGAATAGTTAATAAATTTTCCTAATTAGGAATATATATTTAGTTTGCAAATGGTATATTTAGTTTGCAAATGGCAAGAACTTATAATAAACAGAGACGGCAACTTTTACAGTGCCACTTTCCAACCCAAGTACAAGTGATATCAGGACAAAATTTATTGTTAACAGATTTGTGTAATGTTTTGCTAATACAGAGTTGTATAACCTAACACTCGATGAATATTTGCTATGAAAGGGCATTACACTACACGAGTAAAAAACAGTCTGTATTAAAAGAGTGGCATCTTCATGGTGGTATCATTAGGGGATTTGGATGTGACAAACTGGCTTTAATTTAAATCATACATACCAATAAAACAATTAGCTAAAAAGACACAGTCATTTAATTCTCTCCTGTAACTCAACGGGAGCAAATTCAATTTAATCATATACTCTTTAATTCATCTCGCTGGGATATCCAAGAAAATATTTGTAGATCTCTTTTGGACATGTTCAAGATGTAGCAATGATTGCCTTGTCGTGACAGCCAATGACTGTGATGAATAATAGAGAATATTATTACACCTCACTCATTCAGCGTGCACTGCCATTGGTTAAACACGACTCACGTGACATGTAAAAGAACGTGATGATGCCCTCTGCGAACTTGATGATGCCCTCTGCATTTGATATTACATGGATGACGTCATTTTACTTACTGCGCATCCTTTCTGCGCAAAACAAATTGTCGTTCGCTTGTACTTGCTACTATCGCTGCGAAACGTCATGCAGAGCTGTCAACGGCACAGTTAGACGATATTTTGATGCAAGTAAACAGCAAACGAACGAAAATAGCAACAAGGAATGCAATTTCTGTGTTCAGCGACTATGCAAGCAACAAATTTGGATACCGACCGAGGAGATCGGCAAACTTTCAGCGGCAACCCCAGATTTGGCACTGACAACATTTACGCTGAGGTCCGGACTCATGCAGAAAGGCGAACTGTACTCGAAGAAGTTTGTTCGGTGTAATAAAAACAATAACACATGAGAGCTAGGGCAAGATCACGATTTTTTGCCTGCCCTCGGGCTGGTGGTCATGATCGAAATATTGATGATGCCCTCGCCTACGGCTCGGGCATCATCAATATTTCGATCATGACCACCATCCCTTGGGCAGGCAATAAATCGTGATCTTGCCCTCGCTCTCATGTGTTATTATTTAACCATTGACAAGGGATAAATTCTGTTTGCGTTTCATTTTAGTGGAACGCGAGTGGCCACATGTACGTTTAATCAGTCCCAGCATGCGGTTTGCTTTTGTAACAGATATATTGATATGTTTGATTTGATTTGATCAGAGTCGAAGACAATTGCTGTGTACATTCAAAATACTATAATACATTGTTTTTGCAAGTTGTGTAGCGTTTTTAATTCGGCCTGTTCGGCGCTACCTCAATTCATAAAAACTTGCTATGTACATTAATGATGCTATGATATCAAATTATTGAAAGTCATGAAGCATTTTAAATAACCGATTCATAATTTGCATATTTAATGATACCTGGATCTCCTCAGTCAAATTGGCAAATCATGCTATGAACATTGATAATACCTGGTTAAAAAAATATTGACAGTCATCTTACATTTTCATATCAGCTAATTCATTATTTGCATATCTGATGAGCTTTCACAGTTTGGCATACATAGCGTGAAGAACTTGACCAAGACAATAACACTTGCTATATGATGTGGTGAGACAATGACAACAGTCAAGGAAATTTCATATTCTTATTTGAGCTAATTATTATTTGTATACTTATGACCTTGAGAATAAATCTGGGTTAATATTGTTCATTATGTTGATCATTATACTTTCAATGAAGGTGCAAAACATGTGGTAAGTTTTAATTTACACATGACTGTAACATTTAACGACACACGTGAGCATTTCAATTCATATCTGTTAATTTATTTTAGACCATCGGCCATCGGTACATAGTTGAAATCCCTCACCAAACTAGCAATTTATCTCACGTGTTCTTATACGTGAATAAGTATCGCAGCGATGTGTGTGTCTCTGTCTGTTTTGTCTGTGTGTATGCATGCATGTCTGTTCGTCTGTCTCTCTTTTGGCGCGATATCTCAAGAATGGCTCATTTTTCAAACTAAAATTAAGTCCAAAAAATTTTGTATGCAAATGGCAAACCTGGTTGTATTTTGGTGGGTAAGGCTTCCATATTTCATGCTTATTTTCGTAATTAATGATTTTATAAAAATACAAATACGATTAGCAGCACTGAATTGGACGAAATTGGCTACAAATGTTGAATATCTAAATATTTATCTGCCATTAATGGCTTAGAAGGGTAACATAAAATATTATTGCAAATTCCCATCTATGGTGAGCTTTCCTAATTAGGGATATATATCTGAATGGTATAGATCAAAATTGACGAAAATTGGTATCTAAGGTGAAGATATTATGTTACAACATTATTATAAGTTTTTAAGTCATTTTACTTTAGCCAATTCCTACTGTGCATATTCAATGAATTTTCTTATTAAGGGACATAATATCATAATTGGCTTCACTATATTTGACGAAACTTGATATGTATAGTGAAGATACTATGATATAACATTGTTAAAAATTATCATGTATTTTCATTTCAACCAATTCTTAAGCTTATTTGCATATTTTATAATGAATAACTTTTCCTAATAGGGGTTTTACATCTGGATTAAGTTGATCAAATAAAGTTGGCGAAACATGCTTTGTACATTGATGACAAAGGTTAAAATGGCACGGATGTGAGCCCACTTTTCATTACCAGGCACTTGAATTTAGTAGGTATATGATAGCAGTAAATCCCAACCATATAGGGCCTGGATGAGAATGTGATAAAGTGTGTGTTTAAATATTTGTTATCATGATGTATTAAGAAATTAAAAGTATTGTAACTTTCTCACAGATTTAGAAAGTGTAGTGCACTGTTTAGTGGTTCCCTTATCGACTACTAATGTGCTATAAATCGTTCTCAACTTCCGCACACTGCGCCGTCATATTAACAACAATACGCGAAAAACAAATGCATGAGTTACGTACTCTCTGTTAACTCTTTGGCTACAAATGCACAGAAAATATATGACTCTTTGATGTAGCAGATGTTGTACAGATTGGGGATTTATCAAAACGGTGCACTTGGGCTATAATGTCTCGGATTTTCGTTTCCGTATTTCATATTTACCGTAACTGCGTCAGTTTTTGCCTTCAAGACTTTTAAACCTATTGACGTCGTTCTTATTCCTTATGATATTGGCATCATCGAACTACCATTTTTACCCAACTTATGTACTATGTAAATCTTCATCATATCTACAGCAATTATCTAAAAAGACAAATCGAGGAGTCGTTATCAAACTGCCTACTCTTTAGAAACTCCACAATCTGCAATTGTAGATAAACATCGAGAACAGTAGTATTAGTGGTTGTGTTATAATCCCAAGCAGACCAGTTTTAGTGTGGCGAAAAGTTGGAATGACGTAATTAATTAACTTGCACTTGAGAAACCTGATGACATTTAACAGCTTAGAATATTAAATATTTAAATACATACCTCAATCGCTCATCAATGTTTACGTCAGTACTACCAATTTGGGGGAAAGTTTTTTTCCCTTTGCTAGTTCATGTGTTGAAAATTGATCATTTTAGGTCAAAGATGGCTGATACAATGTATCAAATATGTAATTATGAAAATACAATGAGGAGCATAACGTCACAAATATAGTTTGTTTCGTTGATGCGAAATAGGGAAGTGAAAAACTGAAGCACTAATCTATATTGTGATATCATTCCATAAGCCTAGGGTCATGTCTGCGATTTCAATAAACATAAAATCTGTTTGCTAAGCAGAAATGAAACCTGTCGCCCCCGGCTGACATAGACCTGTCTGACAGGTTGTATGAAATTTTCCAAATAAAAATTTCAAACGTTAAGAGCTGATGGATGGCTATTTTTCTGCTGATGAGTAAACGTTTCTTTTTTCAAATTGATAGGTAAGGTTAATCCCTATTTCTGTATAGAGAATTTATGTATATCTTTGTTGAAATAATTCTTTTTCGATTTTTTTAAAGAATAGATCAGCTAAATGCTTTGGAAACCTTGCACAAAACGCGTACGTGATGAGATAAATGACTATTCTCACCATTTGTAATGACGTCTTGGCTTCTTTAATGGTCAGGCGTTAATGTTGGACAACACGTTGCCTATAAATTAGTTTTAAACTACTGAAAACAGTTTACTACTACAAAATTTGTTTGAGACGCCAAGGCAAGTTCCTTCTCAGTGGGTTCCAGCGAGCCATGTCTACTACTCTGGCGTCACGCGCGCAGCTAGTCCGCTCTGTTGTGCAGGGCTATAATGTTAATAAGGTCACGGCGTAGTCATAGCCGAGCTCTATCGACTAATATACCGACCGTAGGGCTGATAGCTGACCATTGCGCATCGGTTGATACCGTAACATAACTTACTTAAAGTAAATACTACTGGTAATCTCCTTGCGGTTTTTTTTCGGTCACTCGCACGATAGTCCATGCATGTAAAAAGTTCTCTTCTACCTTCCTGGTTAATTGCTTGTTGCGATCATGGAGCTAGGAGTACCCTCATGCTATACGGAAAGCATTGTGGAATATATTGGTCATTATATGCTCACTGTGTTTCGAGAGTCCACACAAACAGCTTTGCTATGTCTGAATAGGTTTCCGCTTTTGATGAACTCTAGTGTTATATTTATCAGGAGGCACCATTGGCCAGTGGCTAGAGCAGTGGATGCACGATCACAGGATGGTAAGCCCCAGCATGGTCATTGTGTTGTGTCCTTGAGCAAGGCACTTTATTCCTCTTTGCTTCTCCCCACCCAATAGTGATCGGTATCTCGTAGGACAGCGGTTGTAATGTGTGCGTTTAGCTTTGCTGCGCTTATTGCCTGCACATATGAGCTTTTGTTTGTTCCCAAGGAAGTTGAGTGGTATCATATTAGGTCCAGTGACCAGGGGTAATAATAATTGTAAAGCGCCATGAGCACAATGTGCTTGTGGATATGTGCGCTATATAAGAGAACCCTATTATCATTGTTGTCTTGCTTTATTCGTAATCGTAATTGTCTTACAAAGAGTAATCTCAATTCACTGCCCAGGTGTTGTCAAGCCATTCACCAGATTTCTAATTGATATACATCTGTGTGTAAACATGAAAAGTAAACTCATTGTCATGTATATTTCAATTTAATGTGTCTAGATTGATTTGCATACGACCTTAATATGCATTTGATAAATAATACTAATTCGATCGACATCGTTCTTCTACCAATTGTGCTGACATCAGCGAAATATTTGTACTTAAAATTATTTCCCATGCTAGCGTATGACCCACAAGGCCGTTATATTTATAAGAAAGAAAGAAAAGTCAGATATATGGTCTGCAAAAAACGACATGTACAAAATTTTTACTCTTTAGATACTCCAAATATTCGAACTCAAATTAAAATAAAGAATTATTTCAAGGAGATAGACACCATTGTACACTGTCACTTTTCAAGCCAAAAATTGGCTTCTCAAAGCTATCATTTTTACGAAAAGACTTTGCATTACAAAACTGGCAGGGTGCCGTAATTTCAGAGTTATATACCCATGTATAAATATCATTAATATGCTAATGAACCCTTAATTAACTTCACACAACTTGACTTCATCAAAATTGGTGCAGTTATTTCGGAATTATATGACTAATTACAACACTTCATGAAATATGCAAATGAGCGAGTTATTAAATTGAAGCTGCCAAATGCTTCTAAGTGTAATTAGATAAATATCAGATGAATATTTGTTGCAGGTATCATCAAGTTTTTGCAGGAATTTCAGAGTTATGTCACTAATAACAAAAGTTCATTAGATGTGTAAATTAGCTGATAATTGATATGACACTCACAGTATCATCATGATGTTTTGCAATTATCATCTATGAAAAGTTTCATGAAATTTTGTGGAGTATTTCTTAATATATGTCTACACTCTCATTACCGTCTTCATAGGGAAACCATTGTATGGCAAAATGATATCGCAAAACTTCATTTATATGTAAGCCTAATTAACCAAAATCTTAAAAGTTCTTGTAAGTAGCATATGGTACCTGTCTACCAAATCTGACTTGGATCTGCTCAGGTGTTCTTGAGTTATAGTGTAAACAGACGGACAGACAGACACACAGACAAACGGACAGACAGACAGACCTCGCTATGACATTAGCCCACGTGTGTTTTTTCATATTGTTAGTTGTATGGTTCCTCAGTGACCTTAAAGGTATACAGTCATCTGTAATCTAAATATGCCCATGTATGGTCAAAAGGGTGTTCCTTAGTATTCAAAATGCCCATGTGAGGGCGCTGTTTTTAAAAAACGGCCACCCGCTTAAAATAAGGAATTGATTAGATTTTCTCTTTCCATTGGTAACTGTGGCAAAATTGGAATAGGTGACAGTATACCTTTAGATTCAATTGGTCATGTTAACGGAAATTCAATTAGTTGTGTGTACTAAAAGTCAAGATATTTTAAGAACAGTAATCACCATATCAATATGATATATATTCTCTAGATCGAATTATCGAGTGTAAATAGGGGCGGCACAGTTTTCAGTCAGATTTTGGGGCACTCACTCTGAAACCCATTTAGGATGCAAACAGGTGATTTTCCTTTATACTTATCTCTGAAACCATTCTTGGCCACAAACTCTAATGTACCAACCATCATAAATCACAAATAAAAAACAGGTCTTTTCACATCCGGATCAACCAGAACTCTTCATTCTTTCGTTGTTGTTGTACGTTGTCATCGGACGAACCAGGTGCAAACACTTTAAATGACTGCTTTCAACAACAGTATATTGAAAGTACCTGGGGCTTCCATTACCAGGCAGCGAACACACCAGAACGACGCTAAGAGAACGACATAAGGTAACCAATCGCAATGCCCTAAAGTGCTAGGTACCAGCAGCATGTACGTAAACATGGGCAGACACATATCTCATCACAACTCAGGGTTCAACCGAATTGTCTTAATTATTTCTTAAAGTGTTCGAAGTGTTCGTTTTTGTCATTGTCGCATTGTGATGTGGATGCTCCAAACAGTTGTAAAGCATACTGCTGCGATAAATTCACTGATACAAGGATAATGTCACGAGTCGTTGACTTGTATTGATTCTGAAGCAATAAAAAGTAGGCTTCATCAATAAATTATCATTCGAACAGGATAGAACTTATTTAGGATAATTTGACGGTAAAGTAATGTCAACTTGATCTGCAAATGTAAGCTCATCTGTTTTTCTTTCTAAGTTATACACTTGTTTTTATGAGTAATTTGTAATATTGCATTATATTACCATGCCCTGCCTGTCACATTTAATTGGTCGAGCTGAACCATGTGACTGACCACAAGTACACAGTAACGGTCTGTTTATATGGTTTGTTGATAATATAATGGAAGTAACAGAGTCCGCACGTTTATTTATGGGCGCGGGCTCGAGGAAAGCCAAATTAACGGGCTCGGCAATCCTCGCCCGTTAATTTTTGGCTTTCCTCTCGCCTTGCCCATATATAAACGTTAATGGTCAGCTCGTCGTCCGTTATTTCTATAATATTCAGCTGTAGGGCACCTAACATTTTTGAGAATTTTGCAAAATATGGAAATTAAATTATCCCAAATTAGTTCCAATCGTGTTTTCGTTATGGTTATGCCCTCTCTTCCTGCCGTAAAAGCGATGTCCGAGTCCCTTCGCGCCTGTCATTTCTGTAGTTGGTATTAGAGGACGTACTTTCCAAAGATATCAATATGGCTTTTTTCATACAAAAATATTCACGAACATTGCAACTTTCAACAAAGATACATTCAATAACTGTGCACCATGTTCTAGCCATCTATAAACTCCAGAGTGTGAACTTGGCAGTCTAATTGCGTACATTCAACGTCTCCGATTTTGGAATGTATACACGTAACGCGAAAATGTTTATTTTTGCACTTTGTACGGAGTGATTAAACGTATTCACTTTGTTACCAGTCGGACATGATTGAGAACAAGCAATACCGAAGTGGTCAAATCCTTCAGCTTTTAGTTTTCACTTTGAACCACATACTGACATGGATATTCGTGCTACCTTAGTTCACATTTTGTGTACTACCTAATTTTTCTTCTTGAATATTTGTGCATAAATCTTTAAATGTCAGTTACTTTGCCATAAAGCTTAAATCTCTCTCTCTCTCTCTCTCTCTCTCTCTCTCTCTCTCTCTCCCCTAAGCATTTTAACAGCAATTGTAATGTAACTTGGTATGCTTTATTGAATATCACCTAAAACGTCCCAATAGAAATCCTATTAATTCTGCTGTAAAATACTAATTGATATAAAGGAGAAAGGTGACCAAACTAATCCAAAGCGATCCATTAAAAAAAAGAATTGTCTTTGGTTCTACAGCAGTACAAAAATTTAGATGTATTACATAAAATAAAAGACTAGAAAATAATTTGTCTTAAATCTCAAGAAATTACTCAAAAACCTTTCAAAACAAAGTTAATAAGTGGGTGTATTAAGTTGTGTTCGTCATACAGCAAATCATCGAACTATACTGTAAAGATTATTAAGAGCGATCTATTCAACAAGCGATGTTGAAATGAAACAAAATTCAATCTTTATAACATGAACACTAAATAGCTGACGTAAATATAATCTCGCTTAATGTCGTATATATCTTGTGTACTATATTTCATCACATACTAAAAGAAGAGAAATGTTTTTGTCTGAAAACATAAGGAAGGACACAAAAATTTGGAAAACAAAGTTGACAAGTCATCGTTGATGACACAGTCCCAACTTTCGAATGGGTACTTTGATTTAAAATCCTCAGAGAGGATAGAGTCCTCTTCATTAATTAGGTCTGTGATAAAAATACTTTGATACATATGGTGCTCAATGGCCAAGAATGAGTTCCATGGTGATGAAAACATAAAACCAATGTAGGCCACCATCCTAAAGTTCATTAAATGAGTCTACTAGGAATTAATCAACAGGATGTTGCAAAACATATTCGCATACTATCCTAACACTAACAGATTATCACCAGTACCATATGTCATAAAGTTTATGCAGTATTTATAACACCATGAGATCAACATCTGTATCAAGTTTCATTAATTTTGACGCAGTATTTGTGGATACATCACTCTTATTAGGAAAGTTCATTACATATGCAATAACAAATTAATTAAATGACACTGATAAATGTCTTTTTCAATGTTAAAGCAATGTACGCTTAACATCGGTACAAAGTTTCATGAAATTTGATGCAGTATTTCTTGACATATCAGCCTAATTACGAACTTTAATAACTGACATGATACTGCTACATGACGTGAAACAAATTGACAAGCATATGTATGAAATAGGTCAATGTCCTTGTATCAACTTTGAAAAATACTGGTGGAATGGCTCTGTACATGAGAAAATTGTAACAAAATCGCCGCCATGCTGCGAGCGATATTTGATCTTACTGTTTAGAAAATCAACACGTATGACATAAGTCAATGTCCATGTACCAACTTTGAATAAAATCAGTTGAGACCTGCCAGAGTTATGGCTCTCGCCATGCAACGATATTTGATCTCACTGTTTAAAAAATTAACACGTATCACATAAGTCAATGTCCATGTACAAACTTTGAATAAAATCAGTTGAGACTTGCCAGAGTTATGGCTCTCGACATGAAAAAAATCCATAACAACATTGCCACCATGTGACCATATTGGACCATATCGTGAAACAAATCAACGTACATATGTATAACCTGATTCAATGTCCTAGTACCAACTTTGAATAAATGCGCTTGATACATGTCTGAGTTATGGTTCCAGACATGAAAAAATCCTTAAAAATGACCACAGGGCGGCCATATTGGATCGTATCACAAAACAAATCAATGTGCATACGTATGACATAGGTCAATGTCCTTGTACTAAGTTTGAATAAAATCGGTGATATCGGTTGATACGTGCCCGAGTTTTGGCTAAGGACATGAAAAATTGTAACAAAATGGCTGGCATGCAGCCATATTGGATCTTATCATGAAACAAATTGACGTACATATGTATGACATAGATTAATGTTCTTGAATAAAATCGGTTGAGATATGCCTGAGTATTATGGCTCTGTACATGACAAAATCGTAACAAAATGGCCGCACAGCAGTCATATTGTATTGTATCATAAAACTAATTGACGTGCATATGTATGACATTAGTCAATCTTCTTGTACCAACTTTGAATAAATTCGCTTGATACATGTCTGAGTTATGGCTCTGTACATGAAAAAATCGTAACAAAATGGCCGCAGGGCAGCCATATTGGATTGTATCACAAAACAAATTGACATGCATATCTATGACATAGGTCAATGTCCTTGTACCAACTTTGAATAAAATTGGTTGTAATATGTCTGAGTTATTGCTCTGTACATGAAAAAATCCTAATAAAATGGGCGCCTGGCGGCCATATCGGATCGTATCACAAGACAAATCAACATGCATATGTATGACATAGGTCAATGTCCTTGTACCAACCTTTAATAAAATCGGTTGAGATATGCGCGAGTAATGGCTCTGTACATGAAAAATCGTAACAAAATGGCTGCCTGGCGGCAATATTTGATCGTATCACAAAACAAATTGACGTTCATATCTATGACATTGGTCAATGTCCTCGTACCAACTTTGAATAAAATCGGTTGCAACATGTCTAAGTTATGGCTCTGTACATGAAAAAATCCTAATAAAATGGCCGCCTGGCGGCCATATTTGATCATATAAAAAAAAAATTGACGTGCATATGTATGACAAATGAAGTAATATTTGTACCAAGTTTGAATGAAATCGCTCAAGGCATCTCTGAGATATCTGCGTGAACGGACGGACGCACGCACGGACGCAGGAACGCACGGACATGACCAACCTGTAAGTCCCCCCGGACGGTGTCCGTTGGGACTAATAATTAGATATGGTAAGTTGTGCTAATCATCTACACAAATCCAACTGTTAAAAACTGAAGTCGGAAATGAAACCAACTTTAATGTTTGAAATATGAATATAATTGACGTGCATAAAATCACGCTCAATGTTTGCAATATCTTATGTATCTTACACCCTAGATTATACAAAATACGTTTTCCGCTAACCTAAAATAATCAAAATGGAATTGATAAAAATGTGACGATCTGCTGTTGGTAACTTAACTGGCCTTATATTAAGTACGGTAGACTTCTAGAAAAAGTACATAACAGGCCTTAGAACGTTAGAAAATTTGCGGTAACAGATTAGAGGGCCAGTAACTGCAATTTTTTATGTACTTTTTTCAGTGTTAGTAATGGCTTTTTTGTTTTAGCCCCTGAAGCACATGGGGATGCACTGTATTCAGCTTGTAAAATCAGTATGCACATGTATATACTAGAGCATTATTATCGTTGACATGTGAATTCTTGATGTTTTAACTAGAATTCTAATGTGAACAATAACAATACCTTTGACATAACGATCGCAATGCTCTGCTGTGTAATTGACGATATTTAGGGGTATACTATGGCATATATATTAATAAATTTTCACATTAAATTTCTTATTATTTAGAGATCAAAATATCGCATGTTCAGATAAACACATAGCAATAAGCAGCCATTACACTACTATACTAAGAATTCCCTTCTACGTACTTACAGGTTAGCCACTCTGTTTACTCTACTGTCAGACCTCAATGCGACTTTCAACTTTTCCCAAAACAGCCTCCTATCTATGTCTATTTCATTCTCAGGCCACTCCAGATAGCTTTTGGTTTTAAGAATACTACGTAAAATACGAGGCATATCGTCATCAGGAATTTTTCTCAGCGACACCATTATAATGATGTCTCGTTTCTCTTCAAATAGACAAGTTTGTGCCATCCTCATTTCAAAGTAGCACCATTCACTGGCAGCAAAATCTGGGGACAGTATGAGCATGGTTTTCTTGCTCTTCTCGATACTATTAAGAACATTCTCAAAAATATCATTACCAGGTAAAAAGTCCCGTTCGTGTATGCAGAGTTTGAAATTAGGTGGATCAATATTCTCCAGGTGAGGGACCAGTTCATTCCAAACCCAATCGCTGTCATGCTCGTTGTAAACAACAAACGCGTCATATATAATATTGATTGGTTGTTCCTCGTTGATTTGGAGCTGATATCCACCTAGTTTGAGTCTGATGAGGAAATGAACGAAGCGCATGTGCCAATGAAACCGCTTAACTAATGCACCAATTATAATTAGTACAACTATGAAACATGTCAGCGGTAATGAAATAATGAAAGTTAAATTGCATTCCAAGCCTAGTTCAGCCAATTCTATAGGAACACCATAATTTGTTAGCGGTGAGACACAAGTGTGTTTCTGTGTACGACCGTAATAAACCTTGACCTGTTTATCGTTTCTCAGCCAATTCTTAAATTGCTTTACTTCGCAACCGCACTCCCAAGGATTATTGTAGACTTTTAAAAATTTTAAAGAGGAAAGATGAATGAATGTCTCGGTCGACAAAGCCTTAATCGAATTGCCAGACAAATCCAAACATTCCAGTTTTTTTAGCTTATCGGGAACGCCATAAATAAAAGATATCTTGTTATTTACCACAGACAATTCTTCAAGGTTTCGAAAATCGTTCAAACTTGTGAAGTTGAGTTGGTTAAAGTTTGAATTTTTCAGCCGAAGAATTCTTAGACTTTGCCGGGGTAGTATATTTATTATTTCCGTGCTTATTACTATGTATTTTTCTACGCGGCTGGCGAACAAGATATTTTCGACAATTAAAACTCTCAAATAGTTGAGGACCAGATTTTCTTGGAATAATTTATCACAGCAAAGGATCTGGCCATGATCAATGTGAAGACTTTCAAGGTACGGGGTATCTGTGAAATCAATACTTCTGAATGCCCAATAACCCAACGTTACCTCGGTGACGCTACTAAGATTTTTCACTGGGTAATTGTTCGATTCATAACTTTTTTGCTGATGATAAATGCCATACAACAACGCTAATTTCTGCAGAGGTTGTAGAGCATGGAATGCCCAGTTTGGATATAATTGAACGACATTGTTAGATAAATTCAAATATTTCAAATTTGAAAGAAACCTTAAGCTGTTTTTGTCAATGGAATTAAACTTGTTACCGCTTAGATCAATGAAAGTAAGCGATCCATGGTACTGAAAAACATATTCTGGAATTTCCCCTGAAAACTCATTGAAGCTCAGATTAATACTTCTCAAATTGCTAAGTTTTGAGAGAGCAGACATGAGCTTTGTTAAATTTCGAAATACATTGTAACGTAAGTTAATTGTTGTCAAACTAAGAGGACCATCCAATGACACTAAAGAGTTATCATTCAAGTAACAGACGTTTGCCTTTAACGTTTTCAGTTTTGTGAGCCTTTCAAAGGTGTTTGGAGTGATCACATCCAGTTTCTCGCCCAGAGACATCTCTTGTATGTTACTTCCAACAAGGCTTTCAAAAGTTGTCTCCGTGAGATTGTGTCGTTTTGTTATGTCCAACAGACGCACCATTTCGAGCTTACTGATAGTTACGTTCCGCAGACCATTTAGAATACACTGAACTGATTGCCTATCCCCCCTTGTACTTTTTATAGTTAAATGTGAAATACTACTCGATCGTAGACCAGAAAGGCTCTCCGTTTGTGGTCTATCATCACCCCACTGTATGGAAACATATAAATCCTGTGAACAATGTTTCGACCAATCAAATATAGGAAATCGACTGTCAATGTGCATCTCATCGAATGTCAACGTTTTGAGTCGTGGAAACTGTGAAAAATTAGGATTACAAACAACGCCGGTTGTAATTCTGCGGAAATTTATGATTTCCATATTTTCTAAAGGAGTAAATTTGTCGATGTCACTGCACTTCAAATCTTTTATATCAAATTTTACAACTTTTAGCCTTACTAGATCCTTAAACGATACACTTGAAAAATTTGCCGATGACGTGCCCGACGGTCCAATGACAGTGAGTTCTTCTAGATTTCCTAGCCCTCGAAACAGCGAAGATGGCAGAAAGATGATAGGTTGGTTCCTGGCAGCGTTATTTATAGTTAAGGTGAGCTTTGCTAAATTTAACAGACTGGCGAATAGGTCAACGTGTGTCTTCAAGAAAGTCTTGATTCGAATTTCAAGAGTTTGCAGACTTGACAGACGTTTAAATGTTCCCCTGCCGAATGTTACGGAGCCGGTGCCTTTAAATATCAACGACCGCAGCCTTTTTAGTCCTGTGAATGAGTCCTCATCAATATTGAGATCTTCAGAAATCCACATGGTCAACCCTCTTAGGGAGCGGAGATTACCAAAGCAACTTGGCGTCAGGCTTGTGATGTGGTTATAGGAAAGATCTAGGTGTGTGGTCGATGATGGTAAATTCGAGGGAACTGCCGTCAAATTTCGATATGTGCAGTCGACATGAGTGGACTGGTAAACTTTACATCCTTCCTCCGATGCAGTGCAGGCACAAATGACGCTCATGAAAAAAATGTACAAACGAATTTTAGCATCTTTGGTGAGAATTGGTAGGGTCGCCATCGTTATATTCATTCACAAGTCGGCGTGCAGAGTAGTAGCAGAGTCGCAGTGAAGTGAACACGTTGTAACCGTTTCAGTCGTGATTTCACACTCCCAACAGCCAATATTCACATCTGATACCCGTGGGCGACGAATTTACTCTAGCTGGCATGTGTTACTTCTTTTGGCTATGTCCTTATATGCGGTGCTCGACGGCGGTTTTAAGCACATGATTCAGCGTGACACGCCTACGATGACTTCATATCTAGGTAACAATTAGATTCGCAACGGAAGTGAAAACACGAACCTCAGTCTGACTGTGCGAAAGACTGATTACCGCGTCACAGCCAAGGAACCAGAAATACTAATTGACAGAAACAATGGGGTTGGCAGTAAAGGCTGTAAACGCATATCTGAGCTCACATTAAGCGGCGTATCAAAGATGAAGATTTATTGAATATATAAGAAATGAAAGCTACTTCATACAGCGTTTCCACCGTTATTAGAGATATACGATATATTGACTTGATCATTGATGTTTCGCGTTCACGGGAAAAAAGTTCTCGCGTATCAAAGTTCCCAGTGTATAGAATTATCCATGGAGGCTTCAGTACAGGGAAAGAATGAGTCTCCCGGGATCAACTGCCAAGCACCAAAATACCAAGTTTGTAAAAGCTAAATTCTTGTGTTAAAAATTTTTCAAATCGGACCGCAATCTCGATATCTGTAGCTGTGACGGCAACAGCAGCTAATTTGCAACGGCAGCCATTTTTGTTAGCTGAAGTACTGCTTGACAACAGGGCATTTTGTCCAATGAAAACATGGATTCCATAGCTATAGTACTCTCAACAACGGAACCTTTGCATCAGTAATGTTAACTTTGTAATCAGTGTGACAAGGTTGATTAATAGCTGAGACAGGGTCATTCCATTTGAGTAAAGGGAACGGGTGGCGTTCTAGCGCAAATATAGTATTCAAGAAAGAAAATCAGGGACCTTTGTGTATGCGAGCCTGGCCCCTGCTGTGTAATAGTTTCAGCTAAATCTGCCAAACTAAGGCGTACTGGTGCACAGACCTTTAGATTTAGATGTATCCTGTTATCTTGCTGGTATCTTGTATTTAAATTTTGTACTCCGCTTAATTTGCATATAATTCAGCAATCAAAATGTTTTTTTAGGAACATTTTAATCCGTACTATATGTCTCGATTCTATTTGAAAGTCGTTATTATTGACCACGTTTTTTGAACAAATATAGGGACATATAAGCACCAAATTGACTCGCGATTTGGCATATAGGTAAGATGCATCACTAGTTTTGCTAATGACCTGACCATAACAATAGGTCACATGACTTGTCAATCACCTTGGATTTAAACTTACAAACTGACCTCATTTACATAAACAATTATTGATCGAAATTCTCTGCGGAAACTTTGTAGACCATACGGCCGCTTTGCTACATTGCAATTTTCAACGGTATAGGCCATGTCGACTTGGAGAGGATTTCTATGCCAATTTATGTGCCCTCTACCCCTGCATCTAAGCTAATACAATACCTTATAGTGGCTAATACAAAGAGTCCCAGTGCAGAGGGCTAATATCTATTGAGAACGTCATATGGCATCAACTTACACACCTAAGTTTTTTTGCTGCGCCCTGACCTTTGACCTCACATCTTCCATATGCCTACACCCGATCCAATCCTATAAAACTAAGGGAGTATGCTTTTTGGCAAACAGTGTTAACAATTTTTTGACCACGACTTAATCAATACGCCTTTAATCAGTAGCTTTAAGTGCTACACCATTCATATTTGGCGATGGTTGGATAAACATCTAATGTGCCACATCACTAACGTCTTTAATTATGTGCATAGTTAATTTTAGCGTAGGCAGTTATGCTAAAGATCTTATTTTTGTTGGACAGGTATGATTGTGGAAACAAATTTTTCTGCCAAATTAACGTCACCAGACGAAGATGATCTTTGACCTCTATGACGATGTTTGACTTTTTAAATGCACCTTTATTATTTGGGCCTTGTCATTGCTTCTTACAGCTATAGTTTTTATTGTTAACGCAGCGGCTACTTTTCAGCTAGACCACAGAAGATGGTCAAATGCCCGTCGCTTGGGTGTTGGTTGGTATATCTTGGTCTCAGCATTGGTTGCAATTGTTTATTTCATTTGCAACACATAGACAATAATATTCCAAATAAAGATTATTCCAATATTTGGAGCCTAAGTCTTATCTTAACGCTGATTCTGTGAAAGTTTATTTAACTCAATCTCTGTGTAACTGTGCTTGTCCTATGGTAATCTCACGCTAAATCCGACACTATGTGATGTCTATGCGTTGGATTGCCTAATGCGCCAAATCAAGCAAAGGCCAATTACTAATCTGTGGACCCGACATTATCAACGGATTAACTTTGACAAAGTCAACAACGAAGGCATGAGCAAGTGTTTAACAAGTGAAAGGGGCGATACTCTGGCAAAGTCCAAAGTAACTTAGGTCATAAAAAACACAGCCGAATTTTACAAACGTCGAAATTTGGCTTAAATAGACATGTTGAAAAGGGAGTGTTCAATTTAAACGCGTTTGTCGGTTACTCCTTTGAGCTGCAAAATGCTATTCGAAACTATAGAGTCGGTGTCCTAAGGAAATAAGAAACCTTAGACCCCGAGTGTTTCAATCAATGCGGAAACGGACTACGGAGACTCGAGCCGAGCCGAATCATTTCTTGCGCGTGCCACAGGGACGGACAGTGTAGCGGGTAGCCAAACGGATTTTTGCACTTGAATGTATACGCCAACGTCAACGTGGATTCTGCGAGTTCACATTCACGTAAAACGTGTAGCCAAATCTATCTATTGACGAAAATGTACCTTCAGACAAGGTTGTCATTAGAACACGATTGTAAGTAATTTGAGATAATTGGATTTTGAAGTAATGTCTTTAAAATCTGCGAACGTAAGCTCATCTGCTTTTGTTTTTACGTAACACACTTGTTTTTATGAGTATTTTGTAATATTGACATTCAGCTATAGGGCACCCAACATTTTTGAGAAATTGATAAACATGAATATCCGATTATCCCAAATTAGTTCCAATCATAATTTAAATTATTAGTTGTGATAAATATCCGCTTTGTGTACAATTTTTGTGTTTGTCGATGTTATATTCTTTTAAGTTAAACATTGACAATGGAGTCATTATCCGTCCAGGTTGACGGAAAATTACCAGTGTTACATTTTTGTTCATAAATTCCATGTATAATGATTGGTAAATGTAGCAGAAATGGCTTCCTTTTAAGCTATGGTTGAAGTAGGATATTACTTTTAACTCCAAAATCCCGATGTAAGGGTTAATTTGATTTGCCGATATCATGTCCTTTTTTTTGGGGGGGGGGGTTAGACAAAATTAACTTCCCGGCTCGCTTTATCTTTGAGGGGACAACCAAAGTTGTCTATGTTTTTTTATTGTGGCAAGAGATATTAAATATCATTCCAATTTGTAACAGTCTTATGTGCAATCTGCGGGTAATTTGCTGCAATCGCATCAGTTTTTCCTTTTCGGGTAAAGTTCATCTGCTAAGCTGATTACGGTAAATCTTTTCATCACCAAACTATCCTGTTCAGTAAAATGGGAAACAAATCAATGAAACAGAACCCAATCATTAGTATCAGGGAACACGGGAGATAATTTCAGAACAATAATTTAAAAAATTGTTTTTGGGTTTACTTAAATCAATTTGACGCTTTAATTCCATAACTTTGTGAGCTAATCTGTTCCGGAAACCATTGCTTAAGCATATTAAGTAAATACACATTTGCAAGTTGACAGTCGGGTTTCAGAACCTATACGGCGTTTATACTATTTACTCATATTTTCTACCACACGCACGCACAGAATTTATATCCACATGAATGAATTAAAAACTGTACAAGTCGGGTTTCAGAACCGTTTGCTTAAGCGGTTCAATCATTTCATAACAAACCAACACTGAATTCACATGTACATGTGTATACTGAAAACCAAACAGTCAGGGTTCGCAAACTGGTTCAGGTACAATTTCTTGTCGATCACACACATAGAAATCACATGTATTAAATGAAAACTAAAATGTCGGGTTGCGAATATGTCCTTGTGTGATTGCACAATCAATCGAATATTTTGCAAATATAAAATAGATGTTTTAAGTCAGATTTAGGAGAAGTTTGCACGAAGATTTGATTTTTCATATCAAAACAATATGCGGGATTTCACATGCTATAAAATTAAAAAAATTTGGAGTAAGGTTCTGTGAAAATAACTACTAATTATAGTGAATATCGTAAGCATCAAGCCAGTAAACCAATGGTAATTTTACACTTGCCTGTTTTATCCGTACTTTACTTAACAGTTTCGAAGGGAGGTTCAACAAGCAGATGAAATCTTTGAAAATACGAATTTTTCACTTATATCGGCATATCAAATTAAATGTCTACAATGCTTCTTAAAACTTTAAGAATACCTAATTGCTCAGTAAAGAAAATTAGGTTCAGAATGCCAGTAAAGAGAGTAAATAAGATTTAATGTGCAAAATATGAAGTCTTAAAAATGATGAAAACACGATAGAGCGCCGAATATTTTGCAATACCACTAGACTGTAGCCTGTTATGACAGGTCATTATGGTGAGATAGTAGTCTTAGTATTTGCACTCAGACTTTTCATGAATTCTGTGACCGTTTCCGCATTATCTTGACGCTCATGCGGGGACAACAAGACACCGCAAGCAGGAGTCGAACTCCACAAGTGCAACGTCTGCGCTCCAGGCATGGAGATTTGTTATTATTGCACATGCTATAAGGAGAAACACGAAAAATTACGTCAAGCATGATGAATTTCAACATGTGATTTGTGTGATTGTATGTTCCAAATTCTTACCTTTTTAACCAGGATTGATGTACAATAATGTCTTGAAATCTCATCGGGTACAAATGCCACACCCAGGTTCTGATTGAGCACAGGGTTGTTTATGCATTTATGTGTCAAAGGTTGGTGTATTTGAGGAACAGGTCGTACTAAAGCCTTTCCCTACAATCACGGTATGGAGAGAACGGAGCAAACTAATAGCTACTCATTTAAAATTTGCCGAGTCTATGCCGACTTGCAAACAGGCAGAAATATAAACAACAAAAAACTCAGCTGAATTAATTTCATTTCGCTAAGGAGCTGAACCCTTTCAGATTGGCATGATCGTGGGAGAAAGAAATACGATGTAACGCTGTGGGCGACATATATCAAAACTGTCAGGAATGTGTTCCATTGTAGCTCACGTGTGTGAACACGTTGGCTAATGTCATAGCGATGTCTATCTGTCTGTCTGTCCATGTGTGTGTCTGTCTGTCTGTCTGTCTATCTGTCTGTCTGTTAACACGATAATTCAAAAACGCCTGAACGGATACAAGTCACATTTGGTAGACAGGTACCATATGCTACTTAAAATTATGGATATTTATTTGAACTGACTTGACCAAAATTGATGAAACTTGCTATGTATATTAAAGATACTATGATATAACATTTGAGAAAGTCATTAAGCATTTTTATTTCAGCCAAATACTTATTTGCATATTTAATAAACTTTAATAATTAGATATATATATCTTCATTGACTTGACCAAACTTGATGAAACTTGCTGTGTACATTGAAGATACCATGATAAAACATTTGTGAAAGTCATTAAGCATTTTGATTTCAGCCAAATACTTATTTGCATATTTAATAAACTTTCATAATTAGATATATATATATATCTTAATTGACTTGACCAAAGTTGATGAAACTTGCTGTGTACGTTGAAGATACTATGATATAACATTATTGAAAATCATTAAGCAATTTCACTTCAGCCAATTCCTTATTTACATACTAAATGAACTTCACTAATAAGGGATATATATCTGAATTGACTCGACTGAAGTTTATGAATCTTCCAACATATATTGATGATACTATAAAACAACATTATTGAAAGTCATTTAACTTTTTCACTTCAGCCAGTTCCTAATTTGCATATTTAATGGGAACATTTCAGTCAATTCCTAATTTGCATATTTTAATAAACTTTCCTTTCCTGGGGATATATATTTGGATTTAGAATTAATCTGTGATGAATATTATTCATTATGTTGACCATAAAACTTTCAATGAAGTTGCAAACATGTGGCAAAGGTTCAAATTTATAGATAACTGCAATATAATGAAACACGTCAGCATTTTAAGTTTATATCAGATCCTCTTTGATTAGAATATACACTTAAGTTTTGTCGAGGCTTCTGTCTTTGCTTTGAAATATTCGACGGCGATAGGTGGTTTTCTCTTCCAGTTTTAAAACTTACAGACTTCGTAGATATGGCTTAAATCGGTCAAGGTACCGTGTAGGCGCAATAACTCGAAGGAGACATGGACTTGAGGTAATTAGAGCGATTGGAGAAAAGAGCAAGTAGACATGGACTTGTAGACCAATATTTTGGAATTGACAGGCACACATTTTTAATTTGTTTGTTTATATAATCGTTGTTGATAGACAAATTTAGTCCGGTTACAATTTTTCAAAGACATACTTTATAGCATAATATTTTATATTTTGCAATACAATGCATATGACGATGATTCGCCCATGCTCAGGTGCAAGCAAACTGTAGCACATACATGTTGGTAATGTGTAACATCAAAATCCATACAGTCCACCAAGAATTCAGTTCAGCGACATCATTGCGATGATATCTAGGATTTGGCAGAGTGGTTCTGTCTGGTCCTTTTCCTCTAGGTTACTGGATACGCGTATGTTGTGCGTTCAAACCCGATTGAAAACACCGCATTTCTTGCACAACTTTTTGAGATTGACAACCTTTGCAAGGCGTCATTTCGAATTTCAAGATATCATCGTTGGATAATCATAAAACTAAACTTTTGTTTAGGGAGGAGCTTTGACGTCAAATGCAATGAATTCCGTTTGCTCTTGGTGCATTTTAATAAATTGCATACGGTCGCTTCCGTCGGCCAGCTATAGTTTGACATTTTGGTCATCAAGGTTAGTATCTATCCCGCCGTCTGTCACAGCTCACCTACGCAGCATGTGAAACTAAACTTTCGTTTCGGAAGGAGCTTTGATGTCAAATACAATGAGTTTCGGCTGCTCTTATCAATTGCTTACAGACCCTTTCGTCGGCCAGCTATAGTTTTAAATTATTGTCACCGAGGATTTACGGTTTCTGTCACAGCTCACCTACACAGCATGTGATACATATATTCTCTTCCACAGTTCCTTAAACTTAGATGGAGTAATATTACTAATTACAAAGCTCATCATTAATATGCAAATGAACCTTTAATTAAGTTGACATTGCTAAATGTTTCAGAGCACAATTAGATATTTATAAGTTAAATATCTGTAGCAGGTTTCACCGAAAGGGGTGCCATAATTTTAGAGTTATATACCTAATTACGAAAGTCATTAAATATGAAAATGAACCCTTAATTAACTTCACACTAATAAATGCTTTACACCACAATTAGATATATGTCGGATCAGTATCTGCAGCAGATTTCTTCAAATTTGGTGCTTTTATTTCGGAGTTGCATGACTAATTACAAAATTTCATAAAATATGTAAATCAGCCATTAATTTACTTGACACTTTAAACGCTTCTCAGTACAATTTGATATATATCAGGTCAATATCTGTAGCAGGTTTCAGACATGTTACCGAATTACAATTACAAGTGTATTAAATATTCAAATTAACCCTTCAAAAATTCACACTACTAAATACTTTACACCACAGTTAGATATCTGCTGGATCGATATCTATCACAGATTTCATCAAATTTTGTGAAATTGTTTCGGAGTTATATGACTAACTATAAAACTTCATAAAATATCCAAATAAGCTATTTATTTACTTGACACTGCCCAATGCTTCTAAGGACAATTAGCTATGTAGCAGATCAATATTTGTTGCTCGCATCATCAAATTTGGTGCAGGAGTTTCAGAGTCATGTCACTAATTACAAAAGTTTATTCAAAATGACCAAATAATTCACATTACACTCACAGTATCACCATATTGTTCTGAGATTGTCATCTGTAAAAAGTTTCATTAAACTTTGTGCAGTATTTCTTGATATATGTCGACTATGCCATTTCTGTCTCCATAGGGTAACCATTATATGAAATTATATTACCATGCCCTGTCCATTGCGTTTTAATTGGTCGAGCTGAACCACGTGACAGCCCACAAATACACAGTAATGGTCTGTTTTCATGCCCGTGAATATGAATAATATTGTAAACACAGTAACTTTACGGCTTAAACGAAAATTGTGATTTGTACAAAGATCATAATTAACCACTAAATAAATGGAGAATTTATGGGCCAAGTTTAGACGCTTTTTTTCAAAAAAATCTCTGAATTTGCAAAACTTTGTAATGGTTTAAATTTGCAAAATGGTAATGGTCTGTTTTCATGCCCGTGAATATGAATAATATTGTAAACACAGTAACTTTACGGCTTAAACGAAAATTGTGATTTGTACAAAGATCATAATTAACCACTAAATAAATGGAGAATTTATGGGCCAAGTTTAGACGCTTTTTTTCAAAAAAATCTCTGAATTTGCAAAACTTTGTAATGGTTTAAATTTGCAAAATGGTAATGGTCTGTTTTCATGCCCGTGAATATGAATAATATTGTAAACACAGTAACTTTACGGCTTAAACGAAAATTGTGATTTGTACAAAGATCATAATTAACCACTAAATAAATGGAGAATTTATGGGCCAAGTTTAGACGCTTTTTTTTCAAAAAAATCTCCGGATTTGCAAAATTTTTGCAGCGCGCGCACTACTCACTGACTGGTTCTGGGGCCACAATGCGTTCGCACGGGAAATTTTCGTAAATTTTGACTGTTTTTCGGGGTTCGTTGATAATATAATTGAAATAACAGACTCCGCGCTGACCATTAACGTTTATTTATGGGCGCGAGCTCGAGGAAAGCCAAATTAACGGGCTCGGCAAGCCTCGCCCATATATAAACGTTAATGTTCAGCGCGTCGCCCATTATTTCTATAACAATTGATACGTCATAACTTCATTAATATGCAATCCACGGTATGCAAAGAGACGACAGTCCGTTTTGATTGGGCATATCAAGCAAGCATGTTACCCTAGGACTGATGAGGAAATAGAATTTACAAGGAAACAGCACTTTTGAATTCCAATTTTCAAGGTTTACAGCTTTTTTTCGTGGTATAGTTTCAAAAGTAACGCTAAAATACTATATCATTGTCAACACGCAAACAAACTGATAGATCCGAGTTGTGTTGCTTTCTAAAATCACGATAAGTGTATTCCTTGATAAACTTTACTCGCATTCAATCATGAAAAAAACTACTAATTAAATTTTCTGACTTCAAAACACAAGCGACTGATTGAATTTGCAAAACAATCGTTGCCAATGGGGTGCCAGACTGACGGTGCAGCTACAAACAGGCTGCAATGCCGTATGAAGTGAATTCAGACCGAATTACTCGATCACTAGGTCTGGTCATTTTGGTAAACTTTTGATACTAATGTGTCCAAATATTGAATGTTTGCTTCTTTGCGAGTCAATCAATTATATGACACGTGCTTTTCGATAAAAGAAACGTTCAAAGTGTTAGCATCATCTGTAAAGTCTTTTCAGGGTCGGTCTGACCAAGATGTGGTGTGATTAGATCGTAGACAACAATTACAACGACTACACACAGAGCAAAAAAACCCCACTTCGTGTGAGTTCATGTTACCTCAAATAAACGAACACGCGCAATCTTTACGTCATAATCGATTTCGTGTCATGGTATTGCGACCATCACATTGCTGCCGCTAAAACGGCGTGATGTCAGGTTCAAAACTGAACTAATCTCGTTAGTATGTACGTCATGAGCTGCAGTCCAAATCTGGTAAACACGATAAAAGATGCTGGAATTATATTTAGTTGCAATATTCATACGAAAATTCTTTGAACTTTCGCAGTTATAACAGTAGACTATTTTCTATCAATCTTAAGGTTTCTGACTTGAAGAAATTGTCTTCACATTGTGTCTGAGGTACGACAACTGTCCCTAACAATAGTGCCGTAAACAGAAACAATAGTTGTACCGACTGGCAATATTACAACAAAAATCCAACATTTACATTTCCTACAGTAAAACACATTTGGCAATGGCTTGTAAACCTATCGTTGCGGTTACTTATAGGAACTGTGTTCACACTAAAACAAGTATAAATCAACTGATAACAATACTTTGATTTGTTCTTTGTCAAGTCATTTTACCCGGGTGGCGTGAGCTGATAGTGTAAACCTTGGTTGTGCCGACAATGTCGACAGAAACGGCAACACTCATTTATCAGGCAGCCAACGAGTACGATGCCCCAGGAAACATCAAAACCGTTGCTGCTCACCTGGAGAACGTGAATTAACCAATCTAGATTTATTGCCATTCACAGCTCAATATTCTGTGTTCGCAGGGTTTATTCAGTCGTTTGATCTTTTTTTACCAAAGAGTTAGGCTTTGACCTATTAAGACGCTCAATATCATTATTGATTGCGAACAAGATTCGGGTGGCGAGGTTTACCTCGACCGAAATAGTAGCGTTCAAATTTGTTGCAATAAGACCGTCAAATTGTTAGACCATTCTTATGATTTTTCAGCTTGAGATGCTAAATCTTGCATTGTTGTAAAGTAGTAAATCTTTTGCATGGTATTAGATTCTATGAAAGAATAAATATGCTTTAGTTAGCAAACAATAATTCGTCTTTTACTTTCTTGAAAAGAATATAATTCAATGCTGCACACAAAGTAGATTATGATGTACTAGATTCCCACAGCGGAAAATTATTTACATTAGCTGACGCCATTCTTTATATCTGTTGCATCTTTGTACGAACAATTCAAAACTGAGTACTTAACTGATCTTTTAGTTCACATCGTCAGTGCCAGGATAGGCATACAGTTCAAAGTTGTACCATGATCATCAATCTTTCAAGCTGTATGACAGATCTCCACCAGAATTGAATTACTAGGACCTTCCCCTAACTAAGGTATTACGCAGCTCGTAGCGTATGCTCAAACTTTACAGGAAGAAACCAGGATAACTTAGTCTTGACCCCTTCCCCATATTTACCGCTGGCTGTGCTGCTCATGAGACTGGGAACCTGTTTTCATGAGCAGCGCAGCCAGAGGTAGAAAGACGGCAGAGGATCAGACTGAGAATACCATTGATCCGATGACCCAGAATCCCTCCACCACGGGAGCATGGATTGACCGCGATCAGTATTGGTTTATGTCATTGCGAATGAAAAACGAGCGAGGAGCATATCATTTAATCGTCTAGTCAGTAACTCGTCTTTCTAGAATAAATTATAACTATTTGCTTTCCCTACGCACATCTGGCTGTACTCAATGTCAGGCCTAGCAAACTAACCGTTGATGCATAGCATACTTGAGTTTTGATGTTGCCTGTAGGTTCCGGAACACGTAAAAGGGGTTCAGAATTTTGCCTTGCCTCAGAGTCTCCAAACGCGCAGTGTTGTAGCTAATTCAAAAGTATGGAACGCTCACTGTCGTTTGGACATGAAGGATGACGCGAATGGTGTTGCAACTCAGGGTTGACAACCGTTTTCAGGGACTCGGTAAGCAAGAGGCGCAAATGCCCTCCTCATTGGAGCAGCATGTTTGCACCCGGAAATGTCACGAATGACATGAAACTGCAGCACTAAAGGCCACTCTTGTCCAGAATCAAGTCGTAAAATTTCTCTGGTATCGAATCCAATTTTGAAAAATATTCGTCAGATTTCTGAAATACATCGAATAACTGATGGGTTATTTTTAAAGTATTTCTAATGTCAATGCTTCTTTTACACAGCGTGTGAACTGGTTCGAGAATCATGTCACAGAGGCTGCTCTGATACCAACCTTTGCGTAGTGTTTCAAACTTAATGAAATAATCATGAAGAAAAACTATCAAAGTAATTTGTGACAAATTTAAGATGTCAAAAATTTCAATATTTTCAGGTAATTGTTCTATGTAATATAAAGCAGTACTAACAATGGTAGTGACAGATCACTGAACGAGCAGACACTAAGGGAGCATTCGTTTTATACGGGGGTCGTTGGAATTTAAGCGACGATTGAAATGTAAAAAGCGACCCCCTCCCAATCAAATTTCTAAAGTTAGACCCCCAATTCATCAATTGTAATAATTGACCCCCCAATAAGCTTTGATTCATTCACCCTTTGCATCCTATGACCCTAGGCTAAAAAATTATGCCCTTCAAAAGTGTTTGAAAGAAAAGGAGTTACCCACCCCTTGAATTTCCATGCACAAAAAACAGAGACCCTACCCCAGATGTCACAGTCCGTGCCAATAATATCTTAATTGGATTATAATTTCCCATTTGACCTTTGACCTTTAAGAGAATCCTTCTTGAACACTGGGTGAAATTCAAATATCATATTGGTTTTTCAGGTCTGCTTTCAAATATATTATTCTCATCACGTACATTTATATCATACTTTATTGTTAAACTTTTTTAAAGCACTGATTTTAATAGCTAGTTTTGTAGTGTAAAAATATTCAAAGTTTCCTCACATACCACAATGTACAGAGAATCAACATTTTTGGTGAAATTCCAAAATCAAATTTCTTGCACACACATCCCCTTGTAACCACCCTAGTCTAATCAAGTACACTAATATCAGTAATCAAGAGTACATAAACACACCGATTTAGCTAGTTTCGTATTTAAAAGAAATTATTCATAGCTTCTCATAGACTACTCATAGGTCATGTCTGGAGGTTCAAGCAACATTTCGTTGAAATTCCAAAGTCAATTTTTTTTCCAAAACCCCGTACAAACCTTTGTAAAATTTGACCCCTTCCGATCATTGATTGTAAAAGTAAATAATCATAAAAGTCGACCCGGCCCCTCCTGATTTTCAACGACCCCCACCCTTGTAATGCTCCCTGAGGCATTCTCGTGGATTCATTATCGAGAATCAAACACGTTATGATGTTGTTATGGATGGATAGTTTAGTTTACAGAATTAACTTATTTGCAATGTGTTACTCTTTGAAGACAGAATGCCCCTCGGGAACAGGATATTCATATTTTCAAACTTTTACATGATTTTTTTCCACCTACAACCTGAGGGGCTCATTTTGAAGATTTAGTAGGAAGTAAAATGTACTTTTTACCGGTTTAGTTTTACGGATCAGTTTTAGTTTCTCCTATAGAAATAACACAGTAATGGCGGCCACTTCAGATTTCAAGTATTGGTAAATATTTGGGCGCGTGTTCCTGTAGCACCAACATTTGCATATATTACATACTCCGTTCCATAACACAGTACTCCAAGTATGGGTAAATCGTACTTATAATATAATTGTGAATGTAAATACACTTGCAGAACACCTATACGCAACATCAATATTGATTTCGGCTGCAGCAGATGGCACCTACTGCAAGGTACCTTTTAATATTGACTAATCATAGTTATTCCGCACTCATGTTTCTTTTTAATGTCGTATTTTTCAGGTGACGGAAACGATGTGGCGGAGCATATCATGTCAGCCATTTCTTGTTGACTGATATATTGTTTCAAATTGTTCGAGCTGTTATAACATTTCTTGCACGGCGCAAGAAATTAACACGGCATAATTGATGGGAAGATATGTTCAATTGTTGACCGTTGACACAATTCTTCATTGATTTATACTTAATATTAACTTGGTATTATTGTTTTCATGCATCATGTGTGTACCCTTAGCAGCATCACCGTTGTCTTCTGTGGTCCTGAAACGTTTAGGTAGTATAGAAACGTTAAAATTGGAACAGTAAGGTGCTATTGTCAGAAATAGAGAAAATCAACAATTCAATGCTCAATTTTCCAAAATCTAGCCTGCTGTCTCTACTCTGATTAATAAGGAACTGCATTGATTTTGCGTTATATATCTGAAGACGACGTGAATAAACATAGTATTTTCCCCTGTAAAGAAACCACTGTCTTAATGTAATAATTCACTTCAGTTCGATTAAAAAATCTATCTTAAGAGGCATGACACGAGTTTTTCCTTTCTACTAGTGTGGGACACTTGACATTGATTTAGTTGTTATCTTAAAGTAGTATGCGCCTCGAAAGTCAAAGACTCAGTTAATCTTTTGATCAAACTTTCCTCAGGAAATCTGTCAACAGATCTCATTCAAAATCGGTAATAAAAATCGGGAGTTCCTGGCAAACAAATTGCCCAAGATTTACAAATATTTGAAACTCAAAATGGCCGCCATCTCTGTGTTAACTCTTTTGGGAAAAATAAAATGTTCTGATTTTCGAAAAATTAAGACCGTTAAAGTTTTTCTTACAACAAGAGCTTTGAAATGAGCCCCCCTCCCCGAAGTGGTAGATCAGAAAAGATTTGGAAAAGCTTGAGAGTCGTAATACGTGTCCAGTAGACGCATTCTACCTTAAGTTTATGACATACAGAGATTAAACAGTTGTTGATACATGTGTTATATTTTCAGAAAATTTTCCGAAATTTGGATTTACAAAGAAAGTAAATATTGCAGTTATCCGTGCAAAAGATTGCCTGTAGTCGTATATGGACCATTGCACAGGCAAACAATGGTTTATCTTTTATGTAGCTGCAGTACCTGACGTTTAAAATCAAGACACTTTATTGGCAACTTGACCATGTAAGAGGTCATTTGAAATCACCTGGATAACGATAATTACCTGTCGAACGAACATCAGAAAATACGGTAACCAAATAGTACAGTTTTCCACGTATTATGGGAACCTCGTGTGACCGTTATAGGACTATACGTGGAATACGAAGCAAACTGTACTGTCCGGGAGCATGATCAAAATTACACTATTTTCCATTCTATACATATACCTTTCTAAACCTTTCTACATGATCAATGCTCACATTGATGTTTGCATATACTCTTAAACCGAGTGCAAGCTATATCATACACATTCATAATTTGTGTTGGCTGAAAATATAATTGTTAGGAAACTAACAAAAATACCAATTTAGAATTTTAAGCTCACGTGTGTGAACACGTCGTAGCGCTGTACCTTTTAAACATTTCTACATGATCAATCACATGGCACATATCTGATTTTTTCTGTGAAGCGTACGACTATGTAATGAACCTGTTGTAAACCACGTGAGCACATTCAGTTCACATCTGGTTATTGAAAGGCGATACGTTTTTTCGAACCTGTTGATTTCATCATGGATGTGTTAGACAAATATATCTATGCCTTGACCCCCAAAAAGAAAAAAAAGTTAAATTTCAATATTATCAATGATTTTAATGATTTCATCTAACTCAGAAACTGAAGCGAAATTTTCCGTCTATGGGAATGTCTGTGGGAAAACAAGTGATTCTAAACACGCATAATTCCATGGTCAAAACACACTACGGATAGTCGCTGTATGTGGGCAGGGGGCGCAAAGGAGTCGGTGACACAATCGATGACGGTTTGCTCGCTGTCGTCGGAAGTTTATCTTGACGTTTATAATAGACCTACGGTGATGACGGGGGCAACGAATAATATAGATAAGGTGTATAATGCTTGCAATACGATTGCAGTAGTCTATATTGAGCTGCTTGCTGCGGTGACTGTTCGATTGATGCTGTCCTACTAACCCTGCGTACGGTGCTGTGTTACCGGCGATATACAGCCCCTGGGATGCCGTATAACCCTTGGAACGCACAGCATCGTACCCAGCGCTAATGCTGTCCCAGTTTTGCTGAAGCTATCACCTCGTTTGACAAGGAATTTTGTGTTGATGCAGACACAGGAAACATGACACTGCGCCGTTCAAACTCTTTCTGTGCATATTTTTGGTTTTATTCTCAACTCACCATAACAGGTGTAGCCAGCGAACAATGTACCTCAAAAGGTGTCCGTATTGTTATAAGACATATTGTACAGGATAAATACTGTGAAATGACTAAATTTAAATCGAGAGGCTAATAATTTACCCTCCAACTGAAATATTTCGACTTACCCTCCCGCACTCAAACTTCATTTTTACGCACACTCCACATATTTTTGCCTGTTTCCCCTTCCAGTTGTGAATTTTTAAGCTCCGCTGCCATGTGGCGGAAAAACTTGTCGATTTCCCCTGCCTTGGAAAAAAATCCCCATTAAAATTTATCATTCCCTTGCAGACATGAAATTCCCCTACCTTATGATGAACAAAAAACCTTCGATTTTCTCCATATTTAATTTTATACAGGCCCAGCTTCCCCTTACCCGTTTTACAGTAACTTCCCTCTCCTCTTTTATTTTCCCAATTCCGGTCCCCAGGCCGATCAATCTATATCTGCCCTACCGGAAGCTAAAGTCTCCTCCTTGCCAGCTAAAAATATATCTCTTGCCAAAGCAAAAAATAAAATTTCCCCTGCCCTCAAAAATTGCTCCCGGAATAGCTTTTTCGATGAATAGCTCCGTTGGCTGCACCTGGTCATAAGGAACTTTTGGTTACAATAGGAATACAAATTGGATAATTTGTTTGATTTGCTTGGATTGTCTGTCTGAAAAAACGTCAGTCACTGCGTTTATTTTGTGGCGCGGTACAAGAAAGAGTCAAAGTTGACCCTATTTTTGTACGAAGTTTAAGAGGGACCCACTTCACACATGTCTCTTCTGTTTCCACTCAACTCTTTGAGCGCTAAAGTCCACTTTTGTCGCCTTTATGAAATGTACCCCATTCAATTGTTTTCAGATGTTTGCCAAAATTTTGATGAAACCTGTAGCCAATGAAATGTTATGTCCGTTTGGTCCAAATAACTAACAAATAACAGAAAAATCATAAAAATTGTTATAATTTGCATTAAAATTTTGTTGAAAAATTACATCACTCAAAGGGTTGAGTTGTGTGCTTAACCTAATCGTTACTCCTTGTGTAATAAACAAAGCAATAATTGACAATAAAATTCATTCTATCGACAACATTCGAAAAATATGGTAGCAGTTGCTAGTCAATATGGCATATAGAACTTGAGTGGTTGTTTTTGCGCATGCGTGACTCAGCTTAAAAAGTTAACGCGGCTTTCCGGTGAATTGCAGCCACTCCTTCCCTGATTGAAACGCTGGTATCATCATGTTTGTAATGTTAATGTTCGGGGAGTTATTGTTATTGTGGAAACTCCGCAAACATTAGATCAAAAATTAATTTGTACCTCAAGCAATCTTACTTTAAAAGACTAAGTTCTAATTATTGAAGTCTAAAATTTGACCCTGTCGGGCAAACGCTTTAAACATCTCATACGCCATCATTTTGTTTATTGCGTCTGTTGATATGTAGTTAGTTAAGAAAAATAATTCGTTAGAAAAAATAATTTCCGATATACAGAAAATTACCATCGACTCGTAAGAGTTATTTTTATGATAAATCAATCAATCAATCAATCAATCAATCAATCAATCAATCAATCAATCAATCAATCAATCAATCAATCAATCAATCAATCAATAAATAAGTTAATGAATGAATAAATGCTTATCATAAAGAAAAAGGTAAGCAATACTTCTTTCGTGGAATTACAAAGAGAACGTATGTATTTGCGATATGGGTTTATATTGTTCTGTGCTGTTTTGTGTCTATGTTTACAACTATTGTCTTACAAATTTTGACCTAGGGTTATTGGATTATGGATTGGTATGATTGCGATTATTTTTATATTGTTGTATTTCTATCTGTGCATATGTATATACGTATGAACTTGTTTACAACCGACGGTATACGATTCGTGTGCAAATTATCCGAAAACTATCCTGAGAACTCTTCCCTTTGTGTCACAATTTACACGTTGCAGTTTCAAATGTTATACCATTGGATCATGCTTCGTACGATAGAATTTAGAAGCCAACTACGAAAACTCTGTATTTCAGAGCGTGAACGCATGGCGTGATAGCCCATACTTATCTCTATCTCGATTTTATCTAAAAAAAACATGACAGAAGACAACATCTGCCCTTTGCCGTATTTTGCTGACAAAATCAGGTGTTGTATGCTTGAGCGTTGATGATAACATGCTTCTCCTTTAAATGGCTTATTCAACGATATTATTTGTTGGTTATTAACAGTTAAAGCAAAATGTTTTCGTCGAAATACCCCATTTCCCCACAAATAATTGGACGCGGATGTCTGTTGTATTCTGCGCGAATAGACATGTTTGGAACTGTCATTTCTTAGATCGAATTCAGTGGTCAGAAAAATGATTGATGTATGTCTTGGATCGTCAGTCTATCAACCACATGGCGTCGATATTTGCCTCCAACATTGGAAGTGCAATCAAGTGTGTCGACACCAGACGTAATCTCGACTTGCCGTGTCTGCACTTTAAGTTGGGATACAATCAGTCTGTTTCTTTCTCAATCAACTTTGAAATTACAAAAATAACTGTAACCCCTGTCAGTCTATCTTCTGTCTGTCTGTCTGTCTCACTCATTGAAATATGTTTGAAAACCCAAATATCAACATGTTATTTACTTTAAAACCAGGGACAATATTTGTTTAAGTCACCTCGTTCCCGTCAGACAATCTAAATCTTTCACAACAATGTCATACTTATGTTAATTTTGCGAGCCAGCCTCACTGAGTAAACAGCCTCCTACTCGTTGTGTGGGCGCTGCTCCTACATACATCTCATATCATAATGGCCAGCAAAATGACAGATTTCACAGCTTTTTATTAGGATTTGCTGCGGTGGTTTGCCGCTGTTTGTGAACAAACAGAATTCCAAATTAGTTAACTGCGATGTGTTATGCTGGTCGCACACTGACTTATTTATAGAACTAGGTACGAACTGCTTAAATTTGCTGTCGCAAGCAAAAATTCAATGACTACTTTATTTTCTTGATGGCGTTCTCTTTATAACCGCCAACGCACACTTTTTAAGGGAAGCACTTTAAAAGTTTAATTTGCTGAAAGAAAAATTAAAATGGTTCATTCTCATGTTCCATGTGTCCTTAATCAATATCTATATCTTAGACTCCATACTTTTTTCTTTTTGTCCTGTGTCTGCTATATATGTTTGTCAGTCAGTATGTCTGTCTGCGATTCTCTCTCTCTCTCTCTCTCTCTCTCTCTCTCTCTCTCTCTCTCTCTCTCTCTCTCGTTTGAAATACAAACAGGACATTTCTGTTACAAACACTATCATATCGATGCCCGCACAATCTTACCCAGGTAGGCGGCGAGTTTACTTTCTATTGCGTACTCGTGTGATGTTGTCATGTCAAATATATTTGCGGTTATATGTTACACGCTATTGCCTAGAAATAACACATGAGAAGTGAATAAAAGGATTGCTACACAGATCTATCTATCTATCTATCTATCTATCTATTTATCTATCTATCTATCTATCTATATATCTATGTATCTATGTATATATATATATATATATATATATATATATATATATATATATATATATAGTCTATGTGTGTGTCTATGTATGTATGTAGGTATGCAATCATGCCATGCATATATATATGTATGTATGTAACTGTGTATATATGTATGTATTTGTATTTGTATATATGTATGTATGTATGTATGTATGTATGTATGTATGTATGTATGTATGTATGTATGTATGTATGTATGTATGTATGATCTATGTATGTATGTATGTATGTATGTATCTATGTATGTATGTATGTATGTATCTATGTATGTATGTATGTAGGTAGGTAGGTAGGTAGGTAGTTAGGTAGGTAGTAGGTAGTAGGTTGGTAGGTAGGTAGGTAGGTAGGTAGGTAGGTAGGTAGGTAGGTAGGTATGATTTAAGGATACTACTGAGGTCACAATTAATTTTCTTGATTAGACTAGAGTGGTTACAAGTCTATGGTTGTGTAAAAATGTGATTTTGGAATTTCAACAAAAATGTCATTCAATACACTATGCATTGGGTCTATGATGAACTATGAATAATTTTTTTCAATATAAAATTAGATTAATCTGTGCTTTATGTATGCTTGATTATTAAGATTATTGTTCTTGATTAGACTAGAGTAAGTTTACAAGTCTATGGTTGTGTAAGAAATTTGATTTGGAATTTCACCAAATGTCAATTCACTATTGTTATGTAGGTCATTCCCCCCACACTCATCATGACCTGAGTTCAATTAGTCTAGAACATTCTCAAGGTCACTGCCCTTTAATGACCTCACAACCTTGAATTCATTAGTCATGTTTGGAATGTTCTAGAAATTTAATTAGTTGTGTAAGAGAGATAATTTTAGAACAGTAATTAGCATGTCAATAAAAGTTCTAGATTGTTCTTATATGCTGTGTATAAAAGGGACGTGCACAGCTTCCAGTCAGACTTTTGGGATCGTGTCTCTTGTGTGTTACTAAACTCCAGCAGTAGTCATTCTTAAGACTTTTCAACACCTTCCCTGCCAACGCTGGATTTATACTGTGGAGTTTGTGCAGCTTCAAGCCTGCAAGCCAAAGGACAGTTCATTCATCCGACTGACTGTTACATCTCTGAGACTGGAGCTTTGCCGTCCCAGCTGAGATAAGTAGTCTGTACACTTTTAAACTTGTACTCTCTCCCTGACTTAGCAATTAGTTTTATTTCGTAATAAATTTTGTTTAAACGTTAACTGCTGAGTTCACCCTTTTGTTTGCTTTCTCTGCACGTAACAAATTGGGGGCTTGTCCGGGATACGAATATTTTGAGCCGTTTGACAACATTTTGCCTGCCTTTTCAAACTACTGTATACTGTGAACTCAGCGAAATTCAATCATGGCGGAATTTAAACCAGACGAATTTAAAGATGACCTCGATCAGGACACATTTAATTCCCTCAGAAAGACAACCTCATAACACTGGCCAATTTCCTTAAAGTAGAAGTCAAAAGATCTATGCGCAAGAGGGAAATACAGTACCGTATTGCCAACATCTAGTTGATTTAGGCCAATTTGAGGAATCCACCCTGAAAGATTTTGAGCCCGAGTCTACCTCTGAACTTAGAAAATTAGAATTAGAAATTTAGACAAATTTGGAGATCAAGAAACTAGAATTACAAATGAGAGAGAAAGAATTACAAATGGAAAAAGAGAGACAGGCAGATTTGGAGCTTAAAAAATTGGAATTAGAAAAGGAAAAATTAGAAATGGAAGAAAGACAGAGAGAAAAAGAATTGCGATTAAAGAACAGCGATTACAGGTAGAAATAAAACGTTTAGAGCTTGGACAGTCAGGAAAATTCTTCCCTTCAGACAAGTTTGACATCACTAAGCATTTCAGGTTAGTTCCCCTTTCCAAGAAAAGGATGTTGATAAATATTTCCTTCATTTTGAGAAAATTGCTCAGAGTCTGAATTGGCCTAAGGAGTCCTGGTCTATGCTTTTGCAGAGTGCTTTGGTGGGTAAAGCCAGAGAAATTTACATTCAGTTGTCAGTAGAGCAGGCTTCAAATTATGATTCTGTGAAGGAATTAATTCTCAGGGTTATGAGTTGGTGCCTGAAGCTTACCGTCAGAAATTTAGGGATTGTGAGAAGGTGAAAGATCAAACTTATGTTGAATTTGCTCGAACAAAAGAAAAACTGTTTGATCGTTGGTGTTCTTCTGAAAAGGTCAGTCAGAATTATGAAAAATTACGACAACTTGTTTTGATTGAGGAATTTAAAAGGTGCATTCGGAGTGACATCAAGACCTTTGTCAATGAACAAAAGGCAGATACATTGGAGGTTGCTGCGCGTTTGGCCGATGATTATTCATTGACCCACAAATCTTCATTTCTCAGCAAACCATCCCAGTCCTTTTCATACAGAAACAATACAGGTAAATTTAACTCCTCCTTTTCATCCAAGAATTTTTCAAAGGACAGTAGGAAATCAAATGACAACAGTCCACAGAGTTCAAGTAACACTCCCACATCATCAGATCCCAAGTCTCAATCTCCTTCTGACAAACAGTTCGCACTTTCTTGCAATTATTGTAAGAAAGACGGCCATTTAATGTCAGATTGTTTCAAATTGAAAAGAAAACGTGAAGGTCAAAGTGGTCAAAGTGGATCGAAGCCCACCGGCTTTATTTCTTCATCACCCAATTAGAGTCTAATAATGTGTGCAACACATTGTCTGAGGTTAAACCCCTCTTATCCCCAATTAATGAGGTCAAGGTCAATTCTTCTCAAGATAGCATTATGGGTATTTTCGAACCATTTATTCATGATGGTTTTATATCACTTTCTAGTGATTTCTCTTCCGCTACCCCTGTCAAAATTTCAAGAGATACCAGGGCTTCCCAGTCTCTTTTGTTGGCAGATACCCTGCCGTTTTCTGAAAGTCCTTTTCAGGTTCTAAAGTTCTTATTAAGGGGTAGATTGTAATGACTACATTCCTCTTCCTCTCTATAATGTCTATTTGTCTTCGGACTTTGTTTCTGGACCTATGACTTTATGTATTGGGAATTTTTTGCCTTTTGAAGGGATCCACCTTCTCCTTGAAAACGACCTTGCTGGGGACAAGGTCATTACTAATCCACTTGTGACTGATAATCCTAGTTTAGATCAGGATCCGGAGCCAATTGAACAAGAGATACCTGATTTATTTCCTTCATGTGCTATTACTCGAGCCATGTCAAAGAAAACTTCTGAGAATCAAAATACTCTCAAAAATGATGTCACACATGTTGACTTAAATGACACCTTTCTCAGTCAGGTGTTTGACACGGATCATTCCGTTATCCCTCGTGGATTTGAAACTTCCAGTAAAACTTCTGCTGACCAAGGTCAGACATTTTCTAGATCAAATCTCATTGCAGAACAACACAAAGACCCAGATATTTTGTGTTTGTTTGACAGGGTAGATGATGAAGGTGAAACTTCAGATAGCCCTGTTTCCTATTATACAAAATCTGGTATTCTCATGCGTAAATGGAGATCTCCAGACGTTTTGGTTGATGATGATTGGGCTATAAAACATCAGATTGTGGTTCCAAAGCCCTATCCGTGCTGAAATATTGCGCCTGGCCCATGAAACGCCCTGGGCTGGTCACTTAGGAGTCGGAAAACTTATCATAAAATTCTCAGTCACTTTTATTGGCCTAATCTCAGGCAGGATGTAGCACATTTCTGTAAAACTTGTCACACATGTCAAATGGTAGGAAAGCCAAATCAGACCATTCCAAAGGCCCCTTTACAGCCAATTCCTGCATTTCAAGAACCATTTAGTAGGATACTTATAGACTGTGTTGGGCCCTACCAAAAACAAGATCAGGAAATGAGTACATGTTGACAATTATGTGTACATCAACTCGGTTCCCAGAAGCCATACCACTGAGAAATATAAAGACAAAGACTATAGTGAGAGCTTTAGTCAAATTTTTCACTTTATTTGGCCTCCCCAATGTGTCCAGTCCGATCAAGGCTCAAACTTTATGTCTGGCATTTTTCAACAAGTAATGGATCAGCTAGGCATTAAACAGTATAGGTCATCCGCCTATCATCCAGAAAGTCAGGGTGCTCTTGAGCGATTTCATCAAACTTTGAAAAATATGGTTAGGACCTACTGTTTTGACACAGAGAAGCAGTGGGATGAAGGAATTCATTTTCTGCTCTTTGCTGTTAGAGAGTCAATTCAAGAGTCTCTTGGTTTTAGCCCATTTGAGCTTGTATTTTGACATACAGTCCGTGGCCCACTTAAGCTCGTTAAAGAGAAATTCCTATCAGACGATAATGATTGTCTGAATATTTTACAATATGTGTCAGATTTTCGTACAAAACTCTCTAAAGCATGTGAATTAGCCAGAGAAAATCTTTAGTCATCTCAGCAGTCAATGAAAATCAAATATGATAAAAACACCTCAAAACGGAAGTTTGAACCAGGTCAAAAGGTTCTTGTTCTACTTCCAATTCCTGGCAAACCACTCCAAGCTCGTTACTTTGGGCCATATCTAATTGATAAAAAAATTGAGTGATTTAAATTACATCATAAAAACACCTGACAGGCGAAAACAAAAACAGCTATGTCACATAAATATGCTTAAGCCATATTTGGATAGGGATAATCCTACTATAACTCAGCCTGTCAGTACAGTCAGTTCTGGCCATTATGAAGATAGTGATACTGAAACTGACTTGAGTGAAAATACTCTAAACTCAAAGCTGGGCTCGGTCAAGCTTCAGAACTCAGAAATCCTGGAGAAGCTGGAGTCTACAAAGTTGGCACACCTCCAGCCAGAACAACAACAACAGGTGAAAGAACTGCTCCACGAATATAAACACCTGTTTCAAGATGTTCCAACGAGGACAAACGTCATCTATCACGACGTTGATGTGGGGACAGTAAGCCTGTAAAACAACATCCATACAGACTGAATCCAACAAAAGCGAAATATCTCCAGCAAGAAGTCAAATACCTGCTGGACAAGGACTTTATGAACCCAGTAAAAGTAACTGGAGTTCGCCGTGCATACTTGTTCCCAAATCAGATTACAGTTATCGTATGTGCACGGACTTAAGGAAGGTCAACACTTTAACAAAGACAGACACTTTCACAATCCCGAGGATTGATGACTGCATCGACCGAGTGGGAAAAGCCAAGTATGTGACGAAATTTGACCTACTGAAGGGATTTTGGCAAGTCCCTCTGACGGATCGTGCTCGTGAAATATCCGCCTTTGTTACACCAGTCGGATTGTTCCAGTACAAGGTGATGCCATTCGGAATGAAGAACTCTCCGGCAACGTTCCAACGGATGATCAACGATGTCATATCCGGGCTAAACGGGTGTGCAGCTTACGTTGATTACGTCATCCTGTATAGTGACACCTGGGAGGAACACATCAAGCTCATGCGGAAGTTCTTTGAGAGACTGAGTAAAGCAATGTTGACTGTCAACCTTGCCAAATCTGAGTTTGGTTGGGCAAGGGTGACTTACCTCGGACATACTGTAGGACAGGGTGAGGTAAAACCTGTTGATGCCAAAATCAGTGCCATTTCAAGTTTTCCCATACCAAACTGCAAACGACAACTGATGCGCTTTCTCGGTATGGCTGGTTACTACAGAAAATTCTGTCCAAATTTCTCCACATTACTGAGCCTTTGACTAACTTACTTAAAAAGAAAGTAAAGTTTGTTTGGTCAGAGCAATGCCAACAGGCATTTGATACACTTAAAGCCATACTGCAAAGTGCCCCCGTGTTGTCTGCACCAGATTTCACTTTGCCACTCAAATTAGCTGTAGATGCTAGTGATACGGCTGCTGGTGCTGTTTTATTGCAAGAGGATAGTCATGGTGTAGATCATCCTGTTTGCTATTTTTCACGCAAATTTAACAAATCCCAGAGAAACTACTCTACAATTGAAAAAGAGTGTTTATCTTTGATATTAGCTTTACAGCATTTTGAAGTTTATGTTACTTCTTCAAATCAGCCAAGAGTGGTTTATATTGATCACAACCCTGTTTTTTTTCTGCAGAAATTAAAAGGCAAAAATCAGAGATTGTTAAGATGGAGTTTAATATTACAGGAGTTTAATCTTGATATTAGACATATCAAAGGCAGAGACAATTTAATTGCAGACTGTCTCTCTCGTATATAGACTTCATTGTTGTTCACTTTCAAGAAATTTAAAGAAATTTTACTTTAGGGTAAAAAAAAAAAAATTGAGTACTTAAATCTTTTCAAGATTACATTTGCAAAAGAAAGATTTTTCTTTGACAAATTTTCTTTTTTGAAGAGGAGGTGTGTTATGTAGGTCATTTCCCCCCACACTCATCATGGCCTGAGTTCAATTAGTCTAGAACATTCTCAGGTCACTGCCCTTTAATAACCTCACAACCTTGAATCCAATTAGTCATGTTTGGAATGTTCTAGAAATTTAATTAGTTGTGTAAGAGAGATAATTTTAGAACAGTAATTAGCATGTCATAAAAGTTCTAGATTGTTCTTATATGCATGTGTATAAAAGGGACGTGCACAGCTTCCAGTCAGACTTTTGGGATCGTGTCTCTTGTGTTTACTAAACTCCAGCAGTAGTCATTCTTAAGACTTTTCAACACCTTCCCTGCCAACGCTGGATTTATACTGTGGAGTTTGTGCAGCTTCAAGCCTGCAAGCCAAGGACAGTTCATTCATCCGACTGACTGTTACATCTCTGAGACTGGAGCTTTGCCGTCCCAGCTGAGATAAGTAGTCTGTACACTTTTAAAGCTTGTACTCTATCCCTGACTTAGCAATTAGTTTTATTTTCGTAATAAATTTTGTTTAAACGTTAACTGCTGAGTTCACCCTTTTGTTTCGTTTTCTCTGCACGTAACACTATGCATGGCGGTCTATAATGTGTGCGTATTTTGTTGATGATTTCGTATCCAGGAATATCACACGGACAATAAAAGTTTTGGCAATAATATCAGCTTCTGTCAAAAGTGACCCTTCCCCAAGATAGGTTTATAAAAAGTGACCCTCCCCCTTGAACTGTTTTCTAAAAAGTGACCCTCCCCCCAATTCCCCCGGCCCTCCCCCCTGTAATTACTGAAGGCTCCCTTACAACCGACGGTATACGATTCGTGTGCAAATTATCCGAAAACTATCCTGAGAACTCTTCCCTTTGTGTCACAATTTACACGTTGCAGTTTCAAATGTTATACCATTGGATCATGCTTCGTACGATAGAATTTAGAAGCCAACTACGAAAACTCTATATTTCAGAGCGTGAACGCATTGCGTGATTGCCCATACTAGGCGCGATAGCCCATACTTATCTCTAGCTCGATTTTATCTAAAAGTGCATGACAGAAGACAACAACTGCCCTTTGCCGTATTTTGCCGACAAAATCAGGTGTTGTATGCTTAAGCGTTGATGATAACATGCTTCTCCTTTGAATGGCTTATTCAACGATATTATTTGTTGGTTATAAACACGTTAAGCAAACTGTTTTCATCGAAATACCCACTCTCCCCACAAATAATTGGACGCGGATGTCTGTTGAATTCCGCGCGAATAGACACGTTTGAAACTGTCATTTCTTAGATCGAATTCAGTGGTCAGAAAATGATTGATGTATGCCTTGGATCGTCATCTCTCAACAACATGGCGTCGATATTTGCCTCCAACATTGGGAGTGCAATCGGGTGTGTCGACACCAGACGTAATCTCGACTTGCCTTGTCTGCACTTTAAGTTGGGATACAATCAGTCTGTTTCATTCTCAATCAACTTTGAAATTACAAAAATAACTGTAACCCCTGTCTGTCTATCTTTTGTCTGTCTGTCTGTGTCTCACTCATTGAAATGTGTTTGAAAAACCCAAATGTCAACAATGTTATTTATTTTAAAACCAGGGACAATATTTGTTTAAGTCACCTCGTTCCCGTCAGACAATCTAAATCTTTCACAACAATGTCATACTTATGTTAATTTTGCGAGCCAGCCTCACTGAGTAAACAGCCTCCTACTCGTTGTGTGGGCGCTGCTCCTACATACATCTCATATCATAATGGTCAGCAAAATGACAGCTTTCACAGCTTTTTATTAGGATTTGCTGCGGTGGTTTGCCGCTGTTTGTGAACAAACAGATGCCAAATTTGTTGACTGCGATGAGTTATGCTGGTCGCACACTGACTTATTTATAGAATTGAGATTATACACCTTGTTTAACGTTAAATTTGTTCAATGAACACTTACTCTGCCTGATATAAAACTGGGTACGAACTGCTTAAATTTTGCTGTCACAAGCAGAAATTCAATGACTACTTTATTTTCTTGATGGCGTTCTCTTTATAACCGCCAACGCATACTTTTTAAGCGAAGCACTTTAAAAGTTCAATTTGCTGAAAGAAAAATTAAAATGGTTCATTCTCATGTTCCATGTGTCCTTACTCAATATCTCTATCTTAGACTCCATACTTTTTTCTTTTTTGTCCTATGTCTGCTATATATGTTTGTCGGTCAGTATGTCTGTCTGTGACTCTCTCTCTCTCTCTCTCTCTCTCTCTCCTCTCTCTCTCTCTTCTCTCTCTCTCTCTGACGTTTTAAATACTAAACAGGACATTTCTGTTACAAACACTATCATATCGATGCCCGCACAATCTTACCAAGGTAGGCGGCGAGTTTACTTTCTATTGCGTACTCGTGTGATGTTGTCATGTCGAATATATTTTGCGGTTATATGGTACACGCTATTGCCTAAGAAATAACACATAAGAAGTTAATAAAAGGATTGCTAGACAGATATATCTATCTATCTATCTATCTATCTATCTATCTATCTATCTATATAATCTATGTGTGTGTCTATGTATGTATGAAGGTATGCAATCATGCATGCATGCATGCATATATGTATGTATGTATGTATGTATGTATGTATGTATGTATGTAGGTAGGTAGGTAGGTAGGTAGGTAGGTAGGTAGGTAGGTAGGTAGGTAGGTAGTACTAGGTAGCTAGGTAGCTAGGTAGGTATGTAGGTATGTATGTTGTATGATTTAAGGATACTACTGAGGTCACATCATTTAATTTCCATCTCGACTACATTTACATTTACTGAAAACACGACTGGAAGGCTACAGTGGTTTGCTTTGAAGCATTTGCATTACTCGAACTAGACATATAGTCTAAATTGAGATGTTGCCAACATGCCAGGTGTAATTATCATCTGAGCAGTAATTCCAGTAAATCACAGAGAAATCAACTATGATAAAATTGAAACACTGTCTTGCAGATGTAGTGAAAACTCTACACCTGAAAGCAAGTGTTAAGACTTGGAAAGTGCGTGGATATAGGCGGTGGTGTTGTTTTGTCTACGTCTGACCTCTTCCTAGACAATGTTTCAACTTTTTTAGAGCTGATTCCATTAGCTTGATACCATTTGAAAATTGCACTTTGAACTGTTGGCAACACCTCGATTTAGACAATATATCTAGTTCGTCTTATATCAATGCGTCAAAGCGAACTGTATATTTTGCTCCGATCTACTAGATATTAAAACTTGTCATGGTATAAGATTTCGGGAAACATCGGGGTTTAATTTCGCAATGTTTCCCGGAATCTTATACCGTGACAAGTTTTAATATCTAGTAGATCGGACAAAAAGATTGAAGGGACTTATTTTTGAAAGTTGCGTGGTAATTCCTTTTGCACCAAATTGAGCACAGGCTTCCGATATCAAAATTGTTGGCACATTTTAGAATAAGGACATATCATTTACGATTCATGGGATTAATGTGTCACATAGAATGTCCAAAATGCTTTGAAGTGGAAAATAAAGAAACGCAAATGGTTTACTATGTACTTTTCTGCCGTTTGATTCGCATAACAATATAGTCCTTGTCCCCATTTGTACTAATGGAACGTCCCACACTTGCTCATAAATGTGGGTGTCTTCCCCGGACCAAAGGCTTACATTTCTGATCAGTAATTGCTGTTCAGCTCACGGCACGATGAAACTGCTTGGCGATTTTACAGTGTTGCTTTTAGCAAACATTGTTTCGGGCGCTGTAATCAAACAGGTAAGTTTTAACAACTATTGATGATAGGCCTATAACATTTTTTTAACTTAAAAATTCAAGTATGTTACGACTACGGCTTTTATCTTGAATCATTACTCTCAGAGAGAGAGAGAGAGAGAGAGAGAGAGAGAGAGAGAGAGAGAGAGAGAAGAGAGAGAGAGAGAGAGAGAGAGAGAGAGAGCGTGTGTGTATGACAGGTGTCGAGAGATAAGTAGTGTGCCTTTTGGTAACAGTTGGCGATCGGAATAGTTGCATTAGTATAGAAAGTAAATGGGAGAAAAGTACATAACTACATGCATCACAATGCCTTCGATATAAGTGAATATATTCGCAGAGTATACTTTACCAAAGTTCACACGTTTTTTTTTTATAAAATTCCTAGAGTTATTGGCAAGGACAATCATTTAATATGTCAGTATATGTGGACTATAAGTTAAATTACTATTATCAACGTAGGCTGACTCATGTAGGCCAATTGAACAATGCCATGTATTGCATCTAATCGAATAGACTCCTTGACTGGTATCTGTCATGAATATAGCAAAATGTGAAAAAGATGATGAATTGTTATTCTTACAGCAGGAAACTTCAGGCACTAGAGTGTATGCACGACGCGACCTTGGTGTGCAGGAGAGTTCTCTCTGTGTAGAGAGCTTAAGCACCGACTATCCATACATTTGCAACAGCATTCCGAGGTGCCTGTACTTCCCCGGCAAGACTGTCGGGGACGGTACCTGCCAGGTCTGTAACGGGAATAACGAATGCTCCGACGGGGAAGACGAAGAGGGCTGCCTAGGTAATTACTTTAAATTTATCAAGGAAATGCACCTCGGGGAGGTTCATGTATTCAATCCCTTTTACTTTACGGTACTTTTCATTCTGGCTTCTCGGCTTTTGGCTCAAATTACAGTAAATATGATTCACAGAAATTTTAACCAGCGAGGATATATATAATATATATATATATATATATATATATATATATATATATATATATATATATATATATATATATATATTATCGGAGTATACAGATGTTCTCGTGGGGAATTACAGTGCTCGATGCTTGAAGTACTTTGCACAGATCTCATGAATGAGTTAATGAATGAAGTAATGAGTCAATGAATGAATGAATGGATGGATGGATGATGAATGAATTTGTCCACTTGAATGAATGATGGATGGACGAATGTATGTATACATGAATATGAAAGAATGAATCGATGAATCAATAATATACATAGAGGGAAGGATGAATGAATGAATGTTCTGTATGTTTTGTTTCGTTCAGCGGAAGTTTGCTACTATGTCTGACTTGGGACGTTCATATTTTCCAACGAGAGAGAGAATGAAAAATGTGCATACGCACGAGTCATGAAAGTTTACTCGAAATGGAAATGTGTTCTTGAGATTAATAAAATCATCATTGGAAACAAAAAGAAACCAATACAGTGGCGACATTTAGAAACAACCTCAAACAGATCTGACCAAAACCGACAGGCTCTACTTACCCTGCGTATTATTTTCCTTCAGTTCAAACGGAACCCTATCTCAATTCTCTGTGTTCCCAATTAAAACCCCGATTTCCCGTACTGCTGTGCAACTGTCGGATCGTCTGGTGTCAAGTGTCTGCAGGAGAGACAGAGCTTTGACGGCTTGTGGCACTGTGAATACGGCAGTGATGTAAGTGGCTGAGGCAAGATTTCGCATCAAGCTAATCTCTGTTTCCCAGACTGCACTCCTATTCGGCTGCCCTCAGGGGCGGCCTGATGGAAAACCCCTCCCCCCCCCGTGCGCTGTCTCGGTAACAGGACAACGAGCAAGTTTGGATAGTGGATTTTATATTTTATTGAAGGGCTTATGGGTGTGTTTTATCGAATTTGATCACGTGAAAGACTCTTTTTGATGAGAGTCAAGTTAGCACACCTTTTATGTTAAGTATAATGCTAACAGTTGAAAAGTAATTGTTGTCGATGAAGTTCACAGTTGAAAGGTAATATTAACTATTGTCGCAGTATTGCTTTATTGTATTAACATCTTATTTTAGTTATCTACGCTAAATACGAACAATCGGTGAAATATTTAGCATTTGATCGTCACTTTGTGTGACAAGGGCCTTATTATGTATCCGGACCTGACATGGTGCTTCAGCAGCAACAGTCAACTTACATTGTGTTTTTTGCGCACAGAAAATGAAATTGACCTCGTCAAAGTCGGGAAAACGATCCGACATTTCCACGTTCTGTGAGACCACAGCACAGGTTACCCAGCAGAGTAACTGTTATTCAATTTGTAGATGGTGAGCCATTTCATCGTTAGTCAACAAATTAAAAAGCCAGCAAAGAAGGCTTGCTACGCAGCCGGTTTCTTTGTTGTGAGCTGCAGAATACGTTCATGATTTATCTAATACCTACATTCACTTTATCATGTACAGTTGGAGGGGTAAAAACGCCCTCGAAGCCGTGCATTTGTACGTATTACGCCCCTGCCGGGTTCACATATTTGCGTCATACATTTGAATTTGACCAGATTCCTGCCCACTGACAGCACCACAGTAAGTGAGGCTACCAACAATTATCCATGATCTGTACACACGGAGATCACTCACTGAACTGAAGCAAATCTCTTCTGTACACAGAAAAACTAAGTCCATATTTCAAAATTCTGGCAACATAGTTCTGATAATCATAACGTCCTATGAGAAGATCAACCCCTTTTCCGCGGAGGAGATAGCAATTTTGTTATTTTATTGACTTAGATTTTTGACAGCCATACACAATATTTTCAAGGAAACTAAGGAAATAAGTTACATCTTCATTGGCAAAAGAAAGGGTATTGATTTTTTTATGTTCGTAACAAAGAAATTTTGCATGTCTGACAGGTGGTATGATGAGACCATATTAGTTGCTGATAACTTTATCTTGACACGTGTGAAATTTCAGCACTTTTTCTCTGAATTTTAATCATAATCAATAATTTCGGAACATAGTTTTAACAAATAATCCTGAACTTAAATTGTGAGTTACAAATTGTTAAGAAACTAATAAAATTGAAAAAGCCTTTAACGAAAAATGTCTGAGTGAACAAATCAAGGGGCATTGTGGGTAGCCTCAATTACTGTGAGCACTACCGTCCTTCAAAAGCGACAAGTAACCACCCGCAATCTTCCCATCCATATCTGGACCGATGAAGTCATCGCACCAACTTTTAATAACCTGTCCAAGTGACCTGACCAATCAAGCAAAGCATTAAATTCTGTAATTTCGGCCGATCTTTCGAGTAAAATCCAGTGTGATCATACCTCACTGCCGACTTAAGATAATTTACGACAATTAATTACACAACGCCGTTCTTCTTGAAGCACCTCGATGTCAGCCTTATTCTTTATTTGTGCGTCTGAGCGATACTTTGCGAGTTCTACAGGGAAACAAATGACGTCATTATGTATATACCAATTGATTCACGATGGGATGCTGCCATCGTTTTTATTGAAAAATAGACTCATATATAGGTCATAGTTTTGATATTGCTCGCCATAATATGTTTTGACGACATCTGTTGTACGGCATATTGGCCCTAGCACGCACGGGCCCTTCCATCGAAAACCTCGGTCTGCTAAAACTGTATCTGGGCCCTTAAGATTATTACCGTTTAAATTAATGTAAGAGTGGACAAATATACACAGCCAATATTTGTCATAAACAGGTGGGGACACGTGGAGTTGAATGATTAAGCGGGCAACTTGCACGGTCATATTGCTCTGGGACGACGGCAAACTATTCTGACATTGCGCGAGAGCACTTAGGAGCTCTTGTCATGCGTTAGGGATTTGCAAGAAGTCGGGATATGTAGAGAGTTTAGAGACATCTTGTTGAAGAATAGGTGGAAATGTAACAGCTTTCAGCTTTCTCTACCTCTCAAAAAGTTAATGTCTTTGAAATATCGAAGAACAGGACACTTTCGTCTGAAAGACACATGATTATTTATATTATGGCGTTTGCTTAAATTCGGGACAAGGTCAAAAAAATATAGAACACCTAGTTATGCTTTTATTTCAACAAGCAAACTTGCAACTTATTGTTTGTTGATGGCTACTCTAGCGGGTTAGAGTCATCGTTTTTGTCTTATAAAAGTATGAATTTCGATGACTGTGTTTAACGAAAGCATCTATATAAAACCACTAACATGTCGCTTTCTTCCGTCAACTTTTTGTTTTGTTACAGACTACAGCAAGCAGTACGGCACAGCCAATGGCCAGTGTCCAGTCCCTTCTCAAAGTAAACTCGGCGAGAACGCCCCCTCTTTCGACTCGCAGATGCTAGAAGCTCACAACTACTTCAGATGTCTTCATGACTCTCCATCGATGACGACAAGTTCAGCCATGAAAACACGAGCGACCACTGCTGTTGAAAACAGCGCCGCCACCGGCGAACTCATACACACCTTCGAAGGCGAGAATTTGGCCATTATGGTTAAAATGCCCATAGCTGATGCTACAGGTGATACAAAGAGACGAATGCCCGTTTTGATTGATCATATAAAGCACATATAATATTCTCGTACTGAATGAGCAATATTTACTGTAAATTCTTATGTTCAAGCTTTCTTTCACGTTGCAACAACTCAAAGTCATAGTCCGAGGTCAATTGTCATTCCGTGTGTTTTGAGTGAAGATTTTTGCCAACCTAGCTCATCGATTTACTTAATGGCCAAGATTTTCAAAAAACATTGTTGGCATTTTTTCTGACAACTCTGAAGGTCATTTCAAGGTCATTTCTTAAAATCAACAAAATCAGCTATTCTTAGCTATAAAAGGATTTTTATGCCCAGTTTTGCAACAAAATTATTTTGGAAACATGCATTTTGTTATGGATTATTCCTTATAATCATTAAAATTTAGGTTTGTTGAAAAAAACGGCAATTGCATTAAGAATATATAGAACTACTTTGCCAAAGGTCAATTAAAGGTCAGTATGAAATTTCCTTTGAATTTTTCCATATTTTAAATATCACATTGATTTTCCATATCTTAAACATCACATTGATTATCTTGTCTACAATTTCAGATTCATAAAACTTATACAATAGTCTCAGGAAATCAGATGTCTAAGGGACTGGTCAGATTCTTTGGCCTTGGGGGACAGTGGATTCAGGGGGTCACCCTGTTTTTGACTTTGGTGATAAAGGGGGGTTACCATGTTATTAAAATGCCAAATAGGGGGGTCGACACGTGCTCATACTTGCCTAAAATGCATCTTGCCAGCAACAAATTTCATGATTGAGTTGCATTTTCGGAATGCACTTCGGGCGCGTAACTTTATATAAGACATATTTTTGAGAGCTCCCCCCAACAAGCGCGAAACTTGCATATATCAGATATATATATCAGAGATATCTTTGTGTTTAATGATTTTTGGCGCGCCCTTTGGGCGCGTTACTTTAAATTTCAAACATATTTTTCAGCACGCCCTTCATCCGTATGACTTTCATATATCACATATATCAGAGATATGTGGATGTTTAATATTTTACGGCGCGCCCTTAGGGTGCAGTATTTTAATGTATCAGATATGTGTCAGAATTATCTTGATGTCTGTAAATTGAAAGTAAGTTTTGCAAAGTGTACATGCACTAAAATTTCACAATTTTACATTTTGTCTTATAACAGTTTTGAAGATCCGGTTATGCATAAAAAGAGTGGAATACATTCACAGCTTATTCAAAATACTGTATTCAAACTTTAGAATTGACACTTTTAATGTCCTATCTTACAACTGACATGACAACCACCTTTTATTTTACCTTTGTCGTTCACAGGGGGTCACCCTGTTTTGAAAAGTTGGAAAAGGGAGGTCAGCCACTTTTTGACACCGGCAAAAAATAATCCACCCCCTGGCCGAAGAAACTGACCGGTCCCTGACATTTCCTGTCAAAGGTCAATGACTTTTAATGCCATAACTCTAATCTGAAGAAAGTTTAGCTATAAATACGGCTAGTTTTCAATCGGGTTCGAACCCACAACATACGGCATCAGTCGTTTAGCGGAGAGGCCACAGAGAGAACCGCTCGGCTAAATCTCCACTCCCAAAAAAGAGTGGTTCAATAGCCGGCTAAGTTAACGGTGTTACATGTTTCTGACTGAGACCGCTCCACACGTTGTAGAGTTCGTGAAGCACTCACACATGCATGCTCACTATCACACATCGCACATACAAACTTTATCGAAGCGAAGAAACGAATTCATCGCTTTAACTGAGCGAACGATAACTATAGCTATAAAAGTAATACCATCACACAATTCCATGTTCCTTACATATTGCCAAATATGAGTCATGTACTTCTCCAAGGTTAAAAACCGCTCCTTCAGCAAGTCCAACAAGGAAAAAAATTCGATATCTGCAGCAAGCATGGTGGTATTGTCATTACCGACATTTGCAGATCCAGTCACACACAAAGTCTGCATTTGTGTTTAAATTTTCAACGATTTTGGTCCAACATCTTTTGTGATATTTAATGTCAATGGCTCTAGCATCCTTTGGATCTATTGCATCACTGAGTCCGACTTTTAACAAGTTTGATTTTTCTTGGTTTACTGCCCTTTGTGGTTTTCCCCAGTATTGAGTGAAGAAACCTCATGGAGAGGACCCAAAGAAAACTTATATTGTTGACAGAATAAACATGCTTTTGTCGTATGTACTAGCTGAGGTTTAGTGAAAGCAACTTTATGTTCAGATGAAACAACACATCCATAGTAGATGAGGTTTAAAGTTGCTTTGCCTAATATTACAGAGCTATCACCTTGCTCTAATGCTTTTTCATAGCGCAATGTTGCTCTCTGGAGTAGACCTCTGTGGCAAGTATTTGCTTAGCATTCCCTATGCCAGCTAGCACCACAAGCTCGAAGGGAAAAAGAATCATCATCCCTGAATCTTGAATTTATTTCTGGAAAGACACCATCACCAAATACACCTCTCTGGTGCACAAACTCCGCACTGTGTCATATGCAGTGGGATTTGACACAAGCTCACCACTTGCTTCCTGACGTATCAGGCATAACGTTCTGAAACAGACTTTACCGGTAAGTCTGTTTCATAGCGTCCTCTTTTCAGAGGAATGATGTTTTTCCATACTGAAAATTTGACGAAGTTATTTGCATGCAATGTCAGTATGTGAACTATTTATATGTGAAACGCAACCACTAAATGTTAACTATTCCGTGACATTACAATATCTAGTAAATAGCCTATGGATAACGGTTTCTGAGAAACTACTAACACTGTCTTTGACTTCTCTTGTCATCTTTAACCCTAAATAACCTATGGACTAAACCTGTGTCTCAATAAAGAATCAACCTATTGTTAATGTATCATTTTTCGTACTCTATATCAATATTCTACCAATGGGTGTCTTGGTTAGTACAACATGTGTGTACTGGAGTTGATTTTCAAAACCACAGATAATAGCCTATATTTCTCAGTCAAGAGGCTTAGTTTTGATAAACGGCTTCTACATATAGCCTATGTTTAGCAACAAGTCTCTAATCCCTGCTACTGTTACTAAGGAAACATCCAAATCGTTTTACACGACTTGGAGAGAAATGCGAGGAAAAGGGATGACTTACTCTTACTACTAGCAAAGAGTACACTGCCAGCTGCACAGTAATCCAGTCTACACTAGTTAAATTCTGCGCAGAGGTCTGGATTTTACAACCTTGCAGAGCTGGTAATACTTACGCTGAAATGCACAGAAATTGATAAAATAACGTCTATGATGTAGTTGTCAAGCGCAGTGCATGTCAGAAACCAATCCGTGTCATTATTTAACACAGTGCATGGGAAATGATTGACAACTGCAACACACACAAATCCTTGTAATTGAATATAAATCCAATAAAACGGTAAAAAAAGATCCAATAATGCCTCAAACAAGGTTTTTTAAATCTATCATGAGCTGTTCGGTTCCCCTACACCAGTGAAGGTAGTTTGGTCAATCATTATAGCCAATTTGTATGCACTACAATGCTTAATCAATGGAATTTGCCGAGTAACGAATGACCTTGAATTTGACCTTGACAAAGTGGAAAGAAAAAATGCCAACAATGTTTTTTGGACTCTCCAGATATTAAGGAACAGAATGATATATGTTGACAAGAGTCTTCACGAAATGCACACGGAAGCCAAAATCACGACAAGTGACCCCGGACTATCAGCGCTAAAGTACTAAATCACGATAAGTGTGTACCTTGATGAACTATTCTCATAAACAATTATCAAACAAAACAATTTGAATTTCCTGATTTCAAAACGCAAGCAGCTGTTGAAATTAATAAAATAAAATCACTGTCAATGAGTGCCAGACTGAGTGTGAAGCCTAAAAACGTTGCAATGCTGTGTTGGCGCCAGATTACCTCATCAGAAAATTTACTTAACACAAGATCACAATTTAAATGGAGAACACAAGGCTATCACACAATCATGACCTTCTCACATTCTAGAAAAAAGGCGATCCAAGGATCGCCAAAAGTGTCTTTTAGTGTAGTATGACCAAATTATTCGATGACTAAGTCAGGTCACATTGTGAAATGTTTGTGACTAATTTATCCGAATATTGGACGTTTGTTTCTTATCAAGTCAAACCACAGAGAAACACCACAATAATATGACTGATACACAGCATCAGCGTCAAATTGTCTTTTTAGGGTTCGGCCTGACCAAGATATGGTACGATGAAATCGTAGACTACAATTACGACGACTACACACAGAGCACAGGAGTTGTTGGTGAGTTCTTGTTACGTCTAATTAATAAACTAAACCACATATTTCTACGTCATAATCGATTTCGTGTCATGCTACTATGACCATCACATTGTTGCCGCTCAAACGGCGTGATGTCAGGTTCAAAACTGAACCCATCTCGTTGGTATGTACGTCATAAGCTGCAGTCCAAACCTGGTAAACACGATAAAAGATGCTCGAATTTTCGCAGCGGTCACTCCTTTTATAGTAACTGTATGTATATTGATACAAATTGTCGTCTGATTATATTTAGTCGCGATGATTCTTACGAAACTTCTTTGGCTATCTACTGCCAATGTTTAGGCTCAACTTGAATAAATTTTCCTCATATTCTCTCTTTGTTACAACAACTGTACTGACGATAGTGTCATCAACAGAAGCAATTAGTTGTATCGACAGGTGATATCACAACAAAAATCCAACTCTTACATTTTCTACAGTAAAACGCATTTGACGATGACTTATATCGTCGCGGTTACTTACGAGTAAATCGTGTTTACACTAAAACAAGTATAAATCAACCGTGAAAAAATACTTTTCTTTCTTCAATTTGTCATCAGGTCATTATACCCAAGTGGTGTGGGCTGACAGTGCAAACCTTGGTTGTGCCCATACTGTTGACATCAACGATGACACACAGATTGCGTGCGAGTATGATCCCCCCGGAAACTTAGCCACCGTTGCAGCTCACCAGGAAAACGTGAAACGACCAATCTAGATATATTTTCAATTACAGCTCAATATTCTGTGTTCCTAGAGCTTTATTTGTCGTTTGAATTTTTCAACAAAATTATGCTTTGACGTCACTACGATGGTTAATATAATATCGATTGCTGAAGGATGTGATGTGACAAAAACGTGACCGAAATTCTAGCGTTCAAATTGCTGTTATAATACTGTCAATTGCTAGAAAGTTCTTTAGATATTTTAGCTTCAGATGCTAAATCTTGGGTTATTGTAAGATGACAAGTCTTTGCACAGTTCTAGATTGTACGAACGAATAAATATGCTTTAGTTACAAACAATAATATGTCTTTTTCTTTCTTGAAAAGAATATAATTCAATGCTACACACAAAGTAGAGACAATGTACTTGATCGCCAAATCGGAAACCGACTTACATTAGGTGATGTCATTCTCTATATAGCTGATTCGATTTTTGTACAGACACTTTCGCTTCTAAACTGAGGAGCTTGATTACTTGAAGTAAAAGATAGATAGATAGATAGATAGATAGATAGATAGATAGATAGATAGATAGATAGAAACAGACAGAAGACAGACAGACAGACAGATAGATAGATAATAGATAGATAGATAGATAGATAGATAAGATAGATAGATAGATAAGAAAGAGATAGAAAATAGATAGATAGAAGATAGATAGATAGATAGATAGATAGATAGATAGATAGATAGAGAGAGATAGATAGACAGATAGATAGATAGATAGATAGATAGATAGATAGATAGATAGATAGAGAGAGATAGATAGAAATAGATAGATAGATAGATAGATAGATAGATAGATAGATAGATAGATAGATAGATA